>NW_026453170.1:1027574-1370099 GCF_025200985.1 Drosophila gunungcola | reverse complement strand
ACCGTCCTTGGCCAGGATCAGCTTAACCTCGTCGCTCTCGGCCTGGTAGTGGAGCAGCTCCAGGCACATCTCGGCCAGGTCGGGGTTCGTGGAAGCGGCCAGGATGCGCGACAGCTGGATGTTCAGGGAAGAGTCAAAGTTCAGATCGGCCACGTTCTCGGTGAGTATGCTGAGCAGAGGAAGCGTGTTCAGCAGCAGATCCTCGTGCTGCTCCACATTGGAGGCGCCGGTGTCGATGATGGTCTGCAGCTTCTTCATCACGCCCAGCTCCATGGCCCGCTTGGCCAGGCCCTCGCCGCCGAGCAGGTAGTTGGAGAGCAGACCACCCCGCACCTTGATGAACTGCGCCGCATTGGCCACGTCCTCGATGCTGGCGATGTCGAGCAGACGCAGCAGCACCGCGTCGCCCTCCAGCTCCAGGATCAGGTCCCTGGCCTCGTCGTTCAAGTAGCAGATGTTACCCAGAGCCCGGCAAATCTGTATGGGCAGCTCCATGCTGCCGTCGGGCGTGGGCACATGGCGCAGGCACTCGAGGAAGGCGGCTATTATGTCCCGCTTGGTGAACTTCTTGCGCTGCACCTCCGACTTGGTGATCTCCGCAATGCACTTGGCCGCCTCCTTGCGCACATTCGTGTCGTCGCACTTGGTGAGGCCCAGGAAGCAGTCCGCCAGCTCGTGTTTGTCGAACAGCTTGGGGTCCTTGGTGGCCGAGATCTCGCAGAGCAGGTTCGTCGTGTTCGCCGGACTGACGCTGGTCGTCTTCAGCTTCTCGATCAGCTCGTCGATTTCAGCTGCGGAAGACGAAAAGAATTGGAAATGGTAACTAAGTGCTAGGGCTACCACGGCTACAATATCAGCAATTGTATGACTTGAATAAGTTTAATTAAAACAGATTTTTGGAATAGAAATCTGAGATTATAGTCTAGCTAAAACCAAACTATTCATATCAGTGTTTTAAATTTATAATTTTGTTTCAATATATATATATATATATATATATATATATATATATATATATATATGTATATATATGTTTTTATCAGGGAGCGTAACGATTATAACTTTTACGAATAAAACTCGCAAGTAATCGTTAAACGTTAAAAAAAAAATTTTTTTTAAGATTTTTATTTACTTGAATCTGACATAATCGTTATTAGAGATTTACATTTTGACAAACCACAAGTAATCGTTATTTGAGATTTTTATTTTGACAGATCTAAACTAAACATTATTTAAGTTTTTATTTATAAAATCTCAGATAAAACTCTATTTAAATTTGTGATAAAAATAATGTAGGTTTTCGTGACTAGCGCATTAAATATTATGTTATCCTATGCACTAGGATATCAAACAAATAAATTAAGTGAGTTCAATTATTTTTGGAGACTTCTTGTTTTTAACCACAGAACAGAAAACCTTTAAAATAATTTAATTTGCGGGAATTCTTCCTAGTTATGGATTAACTTCTTAAATTTGTTATTTATTTTGAGAGGGAATATTTTCGGCCTTACAAAGATTTATGAAATAAAAGAAACAACAAAAATAAAAGCCACATTTAAAAAAAAAAACGGAATTATATAAAAATAAACTTGTTTAACTTGTTTAAACTTATTTAACCTAAATACAGTTATTTTGTTTATTTGAGGTATTATATTTGCATGCATGGTAAACAGTTTAAAGGGACATTTTTCTACAGATATACTTAATAGGCAAGACTTATTTAACTCCGACTCGAAAAGTAGTCTGAATTAAATTCCAGATTTGAAATAAGTATAGAAACGTATGCATATTTATAAAATTCAATACGGTTCCATTTTAAGGAACACGCAATCTACCATTCCATTGATTTGTTTGGCACCGCAAAATTGATTGCCAATTTCGATTATCGTCGCTGCCTGGACGAAGTGAAGACAAATGGTCTTAGAGAGAGTTATGGTATGAGCCATGAGACCCAAAAGAAAAAACGTTCTTTATTTCTTGAATTGAAAGGTATTTGAACCATTAGAATCTACTTTGGGGCAATGCTCAAATAAACTCTGAAAGCGTGCGCCACATTAAAGGTTCATTTTGCCTCGCAAACAGATGGCTAGGATTATAAAAGGACCCTAGATGGGCAACGATTTGCATAAGTCCTGGCCACGGAAAATGGAGTAGGAAAACGGGAAAACAATCGGGATTTAATGTATTGTAATGATGGAGCTTTAGAATGACCAAGAAATGTAAGGAAAGTGTGGTGGATATTCATTCATTCATTAATAAATAAATACATAGTTATTTAGTTATTAAATTAAGAAATAAATTAATTAATAATTATTAATTAAATATAAAAGAAATATATAAAAGAAAAAAAAATATCTTTAAAAGCCCTGTTTAATTTTTAATTTTAAACTTTTGGAATTATTCCTCTAGGTAAACCCAACATGAACGTTTAAATTTAAATTTGTGATACTCTGCTTACAGCCAGGAGCCTAGCGTTTCGTTTTATGGCCAACATTATCACAATATTATGATTTCAGTCAGACCTTTTTTGACGCCAAGCACACATGCTGAAAAATACATTCCGATAAGGCACTTCGGCAGGCCTAAGGACGAAGGACGATGGAAGAAGGGCAAGGGCCAGACTCCGGCCCTCCACAACTGGCGACAGTTGGTGGCAACAGCAATAGCGAAAGCAACAGCAGCAACATTGAGTGGACGGGGGTTGGACGGTTGGCAATTCAACAAACTTTGTGGAGCATAAATAATGAATAAGTGAAACAAAAATCAAAAAGAACCCTTCAACTGGGCGGACGGGCAACCATCATCATCATCATCATCATCATCGTCCACATCACCAGCGGTGTCAGCATCCACGATTTGGCATAGAAACAGCAACAAAGGACGCAATAACAGCAGCCAACGCAACCTGACAAGAGCAATAGCAACAACAGCAAACTAACTCGCAGACAAGTTGCACTTGGAAATGTAACCCCAGCTCTAGAGAACACAAGTGGATGCGTAACCATCCAGTGATCAGACTCTAAGATACCTCGTATTATTTGGGTGTATGTAACTCTGGTAGAAAGTGGTTGACGGTCTGTTCAATACATTAAACCATTAATATTTTGAATAATTCTGGTGAAATGTTCAAGGGAAATGTAGCACAGGCTAGCACAATTGCTTCAGCATCAAAGACTACGGGCTCTGAGTCTTTCACTTACATGCAACTCAGCAATAAGTCAGCGAATTAGGGGTTCAATAATAATAATAAGTTGATTGATAAATATCAGGAATTAAAACCGAATCAAAAACCGGTTTCGGTTACTGTTACGGTTACAAACTATATAACTATTTTGAATACGGGTTCGGTTTAACAAATAAAAATTTGGTACTATGGTACCGGTATAGCACCGGTTTAAATAAAAATAAAATTCCTAAAATTATAACTATCTATTATTGCAAATAAGTAATGATAAGAGCGAATAAGATTTTTTCAAGTAGAATGTGCCGAGTTTCAAGAAGAAAGAAAATAATATTATTTTCGTTTTTTCCTTTTATTTTAAACGATATATAATGTTTAAAAATTCATTTAAAGGAAAAGACTTCCGGATCATCACATTAAAATGTTAAGACGGCTTACGACTTATGTATTTTTTTATAAAGAACACATTTTTACAGAACCGATACTAATATTTCGGTATCGGTAACGGCCATTCTGACTGCTATATATTTCGGTCAAGGTTCTGTTTAGGCAAAAACATATTACGGTTACGGTTTTTATTCGGTTTTACCGGTTACGGAACGGTTACGATAAATATATTTATATGAGCAGGCAGTTATAAAGATAGTGTAGATACCATCGACATGAAATATTGATAAACTAAAAGTCAATATGCCCACTTATTTAGAGATCTATGGTTCATTAAATATGTTTCACGATTACAGCATACCCCTTTAGCGTAAAAGTACCCAGTGGCAATGCATCTGCATATTCGGAACAGGCATTTGTTTGGCCCGCCGCAGCTGACTGAATGCAATTGGACAGGTGGCGGAGTCGCGGCGCCCAATGGAGTGACAGGTTGACGAGGGTGAGGGATGCAGGAGGACAGGTTCAGTAGCAGTATCAGCAGCAGTGGAAGCGGCAGTGCTTCCGTCTGTCGGTGCTGGCAGGAGATGGCCCAGCTCCTTTAATGCGTCTCGGTTGCTGCCTCACCGCCTTTTGCGTGCCTCCGAATGTTTGCTTTGGTAACTGGTACTCGTTGGTATTCAGAGTATGCCATTCGTCCGTCCGTCCATCCGTCCATCCATCCATCCATCCATCCATCTAACCAACCAACTATTGGGTTCGAGTTCGAGTTCCGTGGCAAGTTCGTTAGCTTTTCGTTGCGGAAGCGGGCTTCGTTCGAGGCATTTATTCGCTTGAATTTCTGGGGCAATTGCTTTATTTTATTTTCGTATTTTCCTTCATTTTTTGCTGCTGGTGGCCTGCGTTTTATATCCAGTGCGCTGTGGTATTTTGTTTTCTCCATTAAACGATTCACTGACTTTGGCCAAATACAAAAATAGCAAATGGCACAAAAATGAGAAAAACTAGTGCAAAACATTTTTTTTTTTGGCTTTTGCATGTTTAATTCATGTGCAATTTGTGTTGTTAAAGTCGGTTTTGTTGCTTTTCGGGCCTGCTGCCACCCAGCAAGTTTGGAATTGGATGTGGGTTAAGTGGAAGGCAGAGGCTTGGCACCGAAAATGGGAGTCATGGGAACCATCGCATTCAACTTAATAATCATTTTAGCATGAATAACGGGTGATGTAAGAAAAAATCATAAATATTGAATGGGTAAGGTATTAAATTTAATATTAGATCACAAATATGAATTTCAGAATAATGCGGCAGTGTAGAAGTAAATATATATAAATAATATTGTTACGGCAGAGACTAACATGAACATACAATTGGAAAACAAGCTAGATAAGCTAACTAATTAAACCTTTTGAAACCAGTTGATGTCTCTTCAATTAAACAACCTTAAACGTTTTTACAAACTACTGCTTTATTTCCACACCAAGCCTCTTCTAGCAACACAATGACTTGACACAACATCCCTTCCTAGTCCTGATTCAAATGGTCTGGCTCTCGCAAAGACCGATTCTCCAGCAGCAGGGGGGTGCTGCTGCCAGATTTTCCCAGTTGGAGCAGAGCCTGGCAGGCCGGAGTGGGCATCTGGCTGGCATGTTGGAGCAGCTTACGATTGTTTCCCTGCCTCGCCCTGAGCAGCAATGTTTCCCCTGGAAGGAGAAGTAGTTAAATATCCCTGGCATTTGTCAGAGTTCGGGCCAAACTCACGCAAAGTTCGCTCTTGCTTGCAGTTCTGCTTGAGATCAGAGATGTAAACCTGCTCGACTTCCGATTCCAGCTTGACTAACTGCTGCTCTGTGTATTTCGCCAGACTCTTTGGGTCGAGATAGTAGGTTATTTGATGCGTCTGACTGACGCGACGAAAACTGTGGGTTCTGGAGAAGATTGGGTTTGCATATACTATCGAGTAGCAGCCTCAGCTCCTCACCTGGTCTGCGTGAAACTGTAAGCAGGTGCGGCTGCTATATAGTGCATGGTGATGAAGAGGAAAACCAGTGCAGCCAGCACTCCGATTACGAGCTGCTCTGTTTGGTAGAGCGACTGTCGCTGTGGCATCCGCTGGTTGGCCGCCTGATACGGCCTGCGATGCTCAGAGTCCAGGTCGGCCTGCTCCTCCTCGTTGACTTCGTTCCCCTGCCCCTGGCAGTCACCCACTGCCGTTGCCATGTTATACTCGGTCCGCTTCTGGCAGTCCGTGAGGCAGTCCGCCGCCTGGCTGATCCGACGGAAGGCCTGCTCCGCCCCTGGTGACCTATTCTTGTCCGGGTGGAGGCGCAGGGCCAGCTTGTGGTAGGCCCGCTTCACCTCCGAGTAGGTGGCGTGATGCGAAACGCGCAGCACCTCGTAGTGGTTGCGGCACCGGAGCACCTTCTGAACCACGTCCAGCATCTCGAGGGTGAATGGGTTGGGCAGGGCGTCCGACTGGCGGGTTGGGCCGAACGTCCGCTGGGCCTCGCCCTTCAGTCGCAGTCTTACGACGATGTTCTTCAGCTCCAGCAGAGCCATTACCTCCGCGTGGTCCGGCATGCCCTCCAGCTCCTTGTTGATCCGCAGCAGGGCCTGTTCGTAGTCTCCCAGGCACAGGTCACTCACCACTTGATCGACGCACAGTCGCCTCCTTTGCCGGATTCCCATGGCGGAGGTCTCCACTTCCGGTTTCTGGATCCTTTTTCCTCCTTCCCAGCAGCGTGAGTAGACAAAAAGTATTCGTTTTTCTTTGTTCGTTTGCAAACTTTAAATTTGGTTGGTGGTTTCAAAGACAGTTCTGAATAAAACGAGACCCAGCGAAATGGATAGACAAAGCCAGGTGCTTATGTGTCAACCAAAGTGCCATTTACTTCAGGTTGGTGTATGTACATCAGTTTCTAAATAGAAACTTTGTTTGTCCATTGATTTTAACTATTCCAAACAACTATGAAAAGTGGGGAAGAGTCAACTAATGTAGCAGCTAGCTTCTAATTTAAAACAATAAAAACTGATTTCACATTTAGCTTTCCCTTGTCTTAAAGGCAGTTAAACTTAAAGTTTTCACACAAGTTCCTCAGTTCTGGAGCCACTTAAAGTAAGTTCAGTTATGTTCTGTCGATGGGGGATTCCCCCAAAATGTCAACCCTCTTGAGGCCCCAATAAGTATGCTTTACAAGTTGTCATGGGGTCATATAACCTTCTCCAAAAGACTCGAAAGTTAATTGAAATTAATTTCTATGCCAATTTGAATAGGGCACGAACTTAATTAAAACAGAGCTCGCCACCCCCGCGTTTTCATCAGTTCCCCTGCTCATTCGTTCTCAAGGCCATTAGGAGGGCCAAAATCTTATTAGCAGTAAAAAGAATAAAGCGAGTGGAGGCGATGGTGAAGGGCAATCACAAGTCAGCCAGCTAGATGAGGCAAATGAAGCAACGATGCCGGAATACGCAAAAAGGAGGTGGAAAAGGGCAATAAATTCGCTGCTGGGTAAACTACAATAACAGCCAGCTAATCTGGGTAAGCTGCGTGGAACGAATGAAGAAAGCCCAAAATAATAATAATAACAATAAAGAGGCAGCAGCTGAGGGGAGCGGTCTCTTCTGTTCTGCCAACTGATATCGGCCTTATCAGAATCACAGCTTTTGGGGTTGATGGAAACCACAGCCGCAAGGACGGCAGTCAAATTGTGACGAAGACGCCGAGCGAAAGCGTCGACAAAATGCAGTCACAAAGGACCAATTAAAGTCCAAAGTGACTGAGCCATGGGCAGGACGTGGCAATCATCCCGCAGCTGGGAGCTGCACAGAGAGGCAATACCAACGAAAATGGCAAAAAACGATACAATCTGTGGGCTTAGGAATCTCTGTTATTACCACACTTTACTTTTTGTCGGGTGTTTCAGGGTAAATAATTTGTGTTTAAACAAATACAGGTATTTTATGGCCCTTTTAACAATATGGACGATGTTAAAATTGCACCTTCAAATCTATTTGTTTGTTTTTCGAATAAACTTTCAGCGAGATAACTCTTTTTATCAGCTGGGGAATATTCAACACTTCGCTGACAAACAAACTGATGCAACATTTCTATCAGAAACGAGTTCTTGTTCCGTACTTTTCAAAACAGGGTATACAAATATGTAACGCATCAATACGCCTTTTTTGTTTCCAGTGTGACAATGGGTCTCGCTACGGTGGGCACAGCTGGTGGGTAACGTGGTAAGTGAGGGACTGGGAGACTGGGTTTGGGATGCACTGCCGCTCCTGTAAAGGGGGAAGTTTTAAGGCCGGGATTGCCAGCACGTTCGAGTGCTGTTTGTTGTCGTTGGGCACAGGTTCCCCCTCGGGAAAGGGTATACAAACAGTACAGTCTGTGTGCAGTGTGCAGTGACAGTTGAAAACTAAGAAGTTTAGACTTGTTTACGTTTATCCATTCTCATCGGTGACTGACCTAAATATACACAAGCATCTTGCATGTATAAACATATTTACTTAAATATACAATTGTTTTAATTTTAGGTAATGAAAAGGAAAATATTTTGAGGGTATGAGTCTGTTAACTTGTGTTTCAGAAAAATTGTGTTTTTATTAGAGTTTGCAAATAACAGTTGACCGTTTTTCCTTTAATGTTAATAACCGAACATAAACGAAATACAAATATTTCTCGTTTGCTTTCGTTCTGAACAGAACACTTCAATTGTTAACATGGAGCTACTAGTTTTGCATTAGTCAAATTGAAGTTATAAACATTCAAACAAATTTTAATCAGTTTTGCAAAAACGGGGTCTTCTTCCACCTTTTGCTGATCAGGGATATAAATGTTGCTTACAGCCTCATTTGGCATGCTTCATAATAACTAGTAGAAAACAACAATGAAAAAATAAAAAGACTTTTTTATTTTTTAATCTTGTCAAACAACCGAATGAAAACTGAAACGAAAAATCGGTTGTTTGTGGTTTGGCTCTCTAAGTTATGTGAACGGTTTGGTCAAAGGGTCCTAAAGTGAGACCTCTTTTTGGAGATTGAAAAACGGTTTTTTATTCCAAATTAATGTTCAGATATCAACAATTTATATTACAATGAATTATAGGATTTGATCTTTGAAAATATAAAAGGATGGGGTTATGTTGTCCGAAAAGGATTTTTTAAATCTTGATTGTTAGTAAGTAAAGTAAGTAAGTAAGTAAAACACCCCTTGTGTGTATTAAGTTTTCAAAATCTCTGAACGGCAAAATCCCTGAACGGCAAAGTACTCTTAATTTATATTTTTACCACTTACTTCCACTATGTATATTTCTTAGTACTTATTACCGGAAATAACAATTTTATAATCTTAAATACTACTCTATATTAGAGCTTTGCATGAATCAACAGTATGATTCGTTCGCAATAATATCTTAGTAGGCTGAAAAACTGTTGCAACTGTGATCCCGTAGCTTTAAGGTTTTAATGGGACTCGAATTCCCATTTTTCAAAGGATTCCTTCCGAACAAAAACGAGCCGTAATTTTAAGAAATACAGAAGGCAGGCGAGTACCATTCACGAATTTTAAAGTTTTAGAGCTGCTCCCTTTCATGATTGGCTTCAATTGTCGCGAATCTAGAGGGCATATCACCTAGTACTCGACACCTTATTCATACACAAATAAAAGGATGTTTTAAAATTAAATTCCCAGTTTAATTTTATTTGTGAGCAATGTTTAATCGATATGAGATTTTTATTTCGATGAGCATTTTTTTGTTTTTTTTTTTTAATTGTATAAAATTGTTTATTTATTTAAGTTACTTAATTTTTTTTTATTACCAGTTGTATGTTTTCTAATATGATGTCTAAAATCAGTTTAACCCTTATTTTTCCCAGTGTATTCCTTTTGCATTTCGTTTGCTATGTCACCCCCGGGGGGGATAAAACGAATCGAGTGAGTGAGGGCTGTGGGAAGAGTGTTGAGACACGCCGGTAAACCTGGCACCTCGCAGGAGGCATATTCTCATTTATTAATGCGTCGTCACTGCTGTTCCCAGTTCTCAGTTCCCCCTTACCTATCCCTTTCCCTTTCCCCCTACCCTCACCCGGCAAAATCCTGCGATGGAGTGGGTGGCTTGGGTGGATGGTTTATGCCATTGGTGCGGTGGTGGCCACTGTCTCAAAACCACACTTGACTCCCGCCAGAATTGCCGGGGCCATTAAAGGATAAAAAGCGGGCCTTCCGATTGGGAAGTAGTGACCCTGCAGCAGGGCATCTGCCTAATCCGATCAGCCCACTGTGCAAGGGAGGAGCGTAAATATTGATTTTTCTCACATGTCTCCGGCAAACACACATCTTGTCTAGGGAGCCGTGAGGCCCCCTCCTCCGCCGGCAAAACTCCCCTCCCCTCCCCTCTCATCCCATCCCCTCCCGACGACCGTTTCGAGCACCTGGCAGCGATTGTGAAGTCTTCGCAGCTCGTAAATGCTGCACTGCTCCCATAAAATGCCGCACATAGGCACACACAACTACTTGCCTACACTGCATTTGTTTATATTACGCAAAAGGAATCCGGAGTCTGTTGTAAGTTATATATGTACCTATGTATATGTGGTGCCTTAACTGGCGACGAAATGCCCTGATATTACTCACTCGCCATGTTTGCCGCCTTTGTTGATTATTCCGCTGCTGGTTCTTCCGCTCCGTCACTTCTTTTCGCTCTGCGGTCGCGTTTTAGGCACGTTGTATCACTTGTTAACTATGTAACTAACTGATGGGCTAATGGCTGCTCGTCGCAAGAACTGAACACATTTCACGGCTTTTCTCTCGCGTCTCCGTACAATTTCCGCAAAGTCCGTATGGCCCGAGGTTTTCCGTGTCTTCCGTGTTTTCCGATTTTTCCGAATCGCGTTCACACGTTCACTCCAGGCACTGGGTTTCTTTCTGTCGCGATGGGAATGATTATTGCAACGAATGAAGCGGAACGTGATGGTTTCTGCGGGAATTACTCCTTGAACGCGACTTGGTCACATGAAATTTGTAGGGTGGCCATTTTTTTTTTTTGTAATTGTAATGTCACACGGAGCACCCGTTTTCAAAACATCGGTTTTATCGATGTTTGGCCAGGGCAACAACAAGGTTTTCCCATCTCTACTCTGCTTTCCCTCTGCCGCAGCGCTGCCCAATATTCGTCAATTTTTAACATAATTGTTAGAAACACGATGAACTAACATAGGAATGTAAGAAAACCGATCAACTAGCCATCGATGCTTGCATAGATGTCATCGATGATTTTCAGATAATGCATAAATCGATGTTTGACGGCAACTCTACGAGTATTGAAAAATGGCCACACCAACAAAAATTATTTCAGTTCTTGCGCACATTTGAGATTCATTGACTTCATTTCTAACGTCATCTGTTTGTTTTTGCTTAAAAGATATTCCGATTCGCTCTGAAAAAAAAAACTTAGTTTTCAAATATGCCACACAAAATGTTCACTAATTTATAAATAAAACGTTTATAATGGCTGGGACTATTTTGGCAGAGCAATAATATGGTTCTCGGAAACCATAATTTACAATATTAAGAATGCAGATTTATTTTCTAAAAACATGAGCTTTTACACGTTTAATTTTTCACATTTATTTTTTGAATGACCACATTTTCGAATGGGAGTGGGAATAAAGTGCATTGACAGAATGTGAAAAAATGTTCCAGTGTGACTGGGCTATAAATTGCCAAGTCACATAGTATCGAAACTGGCTTTTTTCCGGCCAGCCTTACCCCATTAATCGGTAGGTGGCAACACTGGTCGACACATCCCAGTCACACAACAAATTGTTTACCACAAAAAAACCGTGCTGAAGTCGACAAAAAACAGAGTGCAGCACGCCGCCGAGCATTTCCAGAGATCCCCCAGACGCCCGCCAAGAGTTTCCCGCAGCGGTGTCCACCCAATCCCCCTCCCACTGTCAGAGCCAGATCATTCCATTTGGGGAGCCCCTCGGTCGTCCGGTTGTCCACAAACGCTTATAAAATTGGCAAGATAACTAAGCATAGCACAAAGATGCCGCCAGCATCAGCGGTGAACAACAGCAACGCGGCCGCCCAGGCGGCAAAGGCCGAACGGGCGGAGAAGCTGCGAGGAGCCCTGAAGGGTTTCATCGTCTCGGACCGTCAGCGACGCCAGGAGGAGTTCGAGGCGCAGTGTGAGGAGCAGAGGCTGCGCCAGGAGCGGGAGGAGGTGGAGCGCCAGAACCAGGAGGCGTTGGAGGACACACGTGACCAGATCACCCGCCTGGACGAGCAACTGGCCGATCTGCACAGCCAGAAGCACCAGCTCACCGTCCAGCTGAAGAAGGTGCTCAACGAGGATGAGACCCGCAAGAAGCTGGCCAAGGAGAACGAGCTGTTCGCCATCCAGCAGGCGGCGGCCAGTGGCCCGGTCTTCCTGCCGCCCCTGCGCCTCCAGCACCAGCACCACCCGTTGATGCAGAAGGTCTGTCCCCTCTGTCCTCCGTCGACTCCAGTTCTTAATGATGTTCTTTTCCCGACAGCCCACCGCCGGTGGACAGCCAGGAAAACGGGGCAGGAGTCCGTCGCCGCCGAGCCAGCAGCAGCAGGCTTACTACAAGAGCGCGGCCAGCTACGCCCAGCAGAGTAAGCCAGGACGAGCTCGAGGATGAGGCCCTTGGGGCTCCAGTACAGTGAATGCTGCCAAGGGCAAACGGCCGAACCCTGCCTGTTGGATTTCTTTAACTCAAACATTGGCTTATGTCACAGACTGATTAGTTATTGATTTAATTCAGCAGCGGCTTCTAGTTCAAACCAATTGACAGAACAACGTTAATCATCATGCTAAGAGTCCTTGTTTAAAGAAGATTGCTTGACTTGGCTATATTACCTATAAAAATTAGACTTATAAATTGCATTCACCCTCTCAAGAGCATAGAATATATCCACGATTTGTGGTAAGATTTGCAACATTCGATTATGGGGTTAATCTAATCCAAGCCCAATATGTTCAATCTATTCTTAAATATTAATAACATTACATTGACAAAGCTGTTGTTGCATCATACCATTACCATTCGTCAGAGATTGATTAAGTTATTTAATTTGAACTTGAATTTAAAAGATAAACATTGAGAAGACCATAACTTAATCATAAGTACAGATACAAGAGAGTGTACAGGGATGATTTTATCTTTTTTAAGCGCCATTAGTTTGTGTTATTGAAATCCGAGGGTAGGCTTTCGTTATATTACAATCTGCTCCGCGGAGCTTTCACTGTACTTGATTAACTGCTCGCTAACACCCCGCCCCGCTCATGAGAAACTCATTTGACTGCGCACACTAACCTCTAACAACACAGGCACACAACTTATGTTCATTTCGTTATTTGTTTACGATCGATTCGCAGAACACGATGACTACCGTCGTGCCGCGGACTATGCTAGATTATCATGGAACAGTAAGCACCTCACTCGCAATACCAAGTCCGAGATCCTCCGCCGGAACGATCGCAGCCCAGAACCCCCAATGAACCCCCGATTTCCCTCTCTTCCAGAGACCACGGCACAGTATCCGGGCACAAACACGGTATTCTACCAGACGGCCCCCGCTCCGCCGACGACGTCCATCTACAACTACAACCTTCCCTTGCGCCAGGCATACCACGTGGAGCTGCCCAGCGCCACGGTCAGCAAGCCACCGGACTCACAGTCGCCCAAGGCGCCGTCGCAAGGCCAGCCGATGCAGGTGCTCCACATCAATCTCGACCAGCCGGCCATCTCGCAGGCCGACCTGGTGGCCCAAGCCGGCGGCAGCATTTCCGTGAAGACCTCCCAGCCGCAGGTGACCATGGAGAAGCTGCCCGACCGCTACCACATCGAGGTCAAGCACGACGGCCAGCCACCGAGCCACGTTCCACCTCCGCCGCACCTGCTGTCGGAGGGCGTCATCTACAAGCCGCTGCTCAGCGAACTCTCGCTGCATCCCAACGTCCTGCAGATAAGCAGCAGCCAGGTGGGTCTCTTCAAGCAATGGCAAATAAATGGTTAAGTGGCGTCTTTTTCAACCAATTTCGGTTCGGCTGCTGTACCCAACGATAGCTGATGAGTTTGAGTCCGGGTTCGCTTCCTAGGGAGTGCTACTGTAATGAAAGTTATCAAAAACTGTTATGTTATAGAAATTTACAAACAAATATTATGACCTCGAGTACTTCACTTCAATTAATGTATTCAAATACAAGGTCAATAAAACCAATACAATAGCAGTTTCATACCGAATCTAAAATCTCGTTAAGAAATCTCTTTAAAACAGATTGAAACTCCGAAACCAATCACCCCGTTACAAACAATAATAACTTCTTTAAAACTGAAAGTAGTTTTAATAGGTGTGCCTTGATGATAAACTTTTTAAGTATAAGAAGCATTAATTCAGCACTTAATAATATAGCCCCTTTACTTTTTTGTTTCATTTCTATACCGAAGAATCTAAAACATTAGTCTAATGTCTTGTTAATAAACCTCATTAGTTTTATTGTGATACTTTCGTGGTATTAATTTAATACAAGAAGTTTAAAATTCACGTAACAATAATTTAGTTTATTTTGAAACATTTTATTTTGGGAGTAGTTGTTGTTACCCGGACTAAATTAAAAGGTATTCCATGAAGAATAAGTGGATAAGTTTCGGAAAGAAAAGCTCATAGGTTGACCTATCTTTAAGGAGGAACAACCCATTTCGAATCTAACATCACTGACTAACATCCCGCCAGTTTCCTCCACAGAATCCCAAGGTGGCGGGAAGCATCACACAGGGCTATGCACCCGGACGGGGTGGATCCGCCCACGAACAGCAGCTGGCGCGGCAGCAGTTGGCCATGCTGCCCGGCCAGCCGGGAGCTCCGTCGGGATCGGTCTCCGGATCCGCTCAGCCGCCTCCTGGCCAGCAGATGCACTACACGCGGCGACTGTACTAGCCTCGGCTGAGGGTTTAGCCCTGCTGCCGCCATGCAACTCACTCACTGATATAATTACGATTTTAAATGGACACTACACCGACTACGCTTCCCACGTGGAGTCGCACACACGAAATAAAGCAGACAACTATGGCGTCCCTATTTTCCAAAACATAATACAACATAACGATTTCATATTGACGGGTATTTGTTGGTTGGTATGGGATGCCTTCAAAAAAGCTGTGGTTATGTGGTATACAATAATAACACACAGAAAATTGCTATCAATTTCACAGCTTTGTTGAGCTTCGATTATCCATTCAATTAAAGCAACAGGGCAAAGGTTTATCAAAAAACAACTTTTTTTTATCAGACTAACTTATTTTATAGAAATGGGCTCCGAATTTTGTGGGCATTGTCTTTGGTGATTAAAAATGAGTTAAATCGTAGGAGGCTTCCTAGACTTGCGTATACTATCAGCAAAAAGAGCCAAATCGATGTAGAAACAATTGCTTGACACAGCATTTTTTGAACTTTACTGAGCACTCTGACCGATAAATACAATCAGCATATATTTGCTTAATTTGTGTATGCAGAATACGTTCTTATTAAAAATAATATTTAGAGTAGAGGGCGATCTTTCCTTGAGCTGTGTTGAGCGGGCTGACTTATGTACGTTTAATTTCTTATTAAATTTATTTAATATGTATCATAATGGTAAATGGATAGTTTGGCTGATGCGATGCATTTATGTTTGCGATTTCAATAAGAGTTATCAGTATAATGTATTTTCTCGCCAAACAATTAAAGATATGAAATATGGACTTGAAGTTGGCAAGCAAAACACAAAAAAGAGCAACACTTTGTACTATGTCTCGAATTCTTTAAACTTTCTTGGAGAATCCAAGATTCTTGTTGTTTGGTCAGCTGCAAAAACAGTTAAACAGTCAAAACAAAACAATAAAACTCTCTCTAAAAAAAAATTTTTTTATGTGTACCTTTTTTAAACTAAAGAGTTCAATTTTAAAATAAATTCAATTTGCAACTAAAACAAAAATTTAATGTTAAAACTAAACTAAACTAAACAACTAAATTTTAATTTTTTTACGAACACTTGTGTTAAAAACGATGAAGCTATGTCGCTGAATTTTTGATTGCTTCTTTGGTTATATCGTTGTCCGATTTTATTAAATTATAATTCTGAAATAATTACTAATTAAATTATAATATCATCTGCATTAATAAAAAAATGTAAAATCAATCATTTTTTAATGAATTTTTTATTTTAATTAAAAGAAAAACCAATATATTAATAAATCATGAATCTGAAGAAATCATTAATTGAATTTACAAGCAAAATGTTTGGCAAGTGAACAATGAATAGATCGATAAGAAAACCTCAGCTTGAAAAATTGTTATTTGAGTTATGCTTATGAATGTGACTTTTCAGAAATCAGGAATAATTTTATTTTGTGTGTAGGTGCTGATCGTATCGCTCATGGATTCATGGAAAGACTTGGTTCTACGCTTGTTTACGGAATTGCTCGAGTGTGACGCATGGTAGTTCTCCCAATCCCGATCACAAGCTTTTCCTTGCCAATAATTGCCTCCCCTTGAGAGACAATCTCACTTAAGTCATTCTCTATTTGACGGTAATTCGACATTTACAAAGAGATGTTTGTTGGAGAGGAAGCTAACAGAAATGACAAACAAGTGATTCATAATTGTTTCTATATTGTCAATAATTGGATATACTACACAGGGGAAAAGCATTGCAGCCTCGGATTCATATAGTCATCTCATAAATATTTCAAATGTTTTTAAGGCGTAATCATTTTACGACTCGAGATTTTGCATTTGAATGAATGCTAACCTAGTGATCACATTTGTATCCAAATAAAGATCAATTTTGAAATCTTTCAAGCGCAGCAAAAAAAAAGGTGGGTTACATGTATAAATATACTTTTAACAATACCTGAGCTTTTAAGATTTCTAGATTGAATTAAATCAATTTGGTCATCCCACAGAATTTTAATTTTTTTTTTTGTATTTTTTAATTATATTTCAGACTATAACATAATAGTCCAACTTATGTAAATGTCGAAATATATTCTTAAACAATATGTTTGGTATAAAAAAATAGTAAACAAAAATGCAAACACATATTTTTATTAAACAAATTTTTGGTTTGAGATCTTTGTTAAGTATAATTTGTTTCAGGCAAATTTAATTAAATTTGATTATTTGTGATCTGGGAACAAAGTTTTAATGCTTTTAATATTTCGTGCTATATTTCAAATTAAATATACACAAATAGATGAGGAATTTGGCAGCTTTTATTCTGTGCGTTTATTGCAACGAATTCACGTTCAGCTAAGGAAAATCAATCTATTGACGTGATCTTAACATTTCTCAATTGGCCAAACTCAAGGAAATTAAAGCATGCACACTTGAAGCTCGGAAAATTGCAGATCCCAATGATATGATAAATATATATTTCTAAAAATACCATACTGATATGGCTCTGATCAATGCAGATATTTCTCTTCGTGTGCTTGTCGCTGTGGAAATACATTTAAATACGGAACAACGTGAGGTTAATTGCGCGGAGCACACTTGTTAATTAGGAATGGCCAGCGGGTGCGCCAGTTGGCGTTCTCCTCTCCAAATCCAAAAATAATGCTGCCGAGCCACCACGTTTCCATCGGATTACGATTACGTAAGTTGGAAACCAGTTTCTGTTGTTGTTATTGCGGTTGCTGTTGCTGCTGCTGCTGCTATTGTTGTTAGTGTGTCAAGGAAAAGTTACAGACACTTACAACGCCCTTCTGTCTGGTAATTAAAAACGGAAGCCATGCCCGAAGCCATAGAAGGGCGACTATTGGTATTGAAACTTTCAGCGCATCGGCCCAAACTGGTTGGCTTAAGGCACTTTCGTGAAAAGTCCGCCCACGACAATCCGAAAACCGCAAAACACGTTCGCCAGCTGCAGTGGAAATCGCATCGAAAGTTTTGCGGTTCAACGTTCCAGGCAAATCTGTAATTTAAACACTTCTCAAACTCAGTTTTTAGTATCAGAACATTACTTTTTGTGTTCTCACAAGTAGGAGTTCTTTTTTTATTCCATAAATTATATGTATATATTTTTATAATCAGCTTAAATAGAAAAACTAGCAATCTTAAGATAGGTTTGCTTAAATCTTTTGATACATACAATGGTTATGTCGGGTGTTATACTCACTTATTTCTGTTCGTATAAATATATTCTTTATATTGCAAGGAAGAAAATGTATTATCATAAAACAATTGTATCATACTTAGTTGGGTTGAGAACAAAATATAAATTTTCAATAAGTTATATATATAACACATATTACAATATACATAAGTTATTTTTGTATTTTATAAAATAGCTAATATACTTTTTATGATTTTAAAACAAAATTAAAAAAAAAACAATTGATTTTTTAAATAATAATAACAAAAATATTTTTTAATGATTTTAAAATAAAATTTAAAAAAAAAATCTATTACATTATTGATTTTTTAAATATAAGGTGAAACTCTTTTAGGGATTGTGTTGTGAGCACGATTCTATATCTCATTTACATTATTCCAATCTCAGTAGCAGGTAACAAACAAACGGCGACCGCAGCGAATTTGCATAAATAAACAAAGGGTTAAGTCAGCGCGATTGGTAACACAACAGAGAGGGGAAAACAAGTTAGTGCTATTACCGTTGGAGGAAGGGGGATGGCGAAACGAAACCAAAACCAAAACAAATGACGTGCGCGTGTGTGAGTGCGAAGCAACAGGCGGTTGAGGCTGCTACACAAGCAAGTACCGCCACAGCGTAGCTTTTGGCCGATCTCGCCGTTCAGTTAGCATTGACAACGACTGAGGAACGGTTCGTAAGGCGGAACGCGCGTAAATTCATTCAACAAATAAAAAAGCGGAAAATTCAAGGTGTGTGTATGTGTGGGTTTTGTTTTCAAATTGCATGTGCTTGTGTGTGTGAGAGTGAGTGTTGACAAGAGAGAGAGAGAGAGAAAGCAGCAGTGTTGCACAGCGCCGGAAGGGCGATCGCAGCCAGCACACGCACACTAGTCGTCCTGTTCGCACTCGAGGCAAATGTCAAAGTCTGTTCAGTAGCAAAACAGAATTGTCGCCGAGAAAAGGCCGAATCACCGACAAAATTAGCCATTAGCAGGTCTTACGTATAGATTAGGCCAACAAAACGACACAACGCATCCGTGTGGTAAAGTGACATCGGCCAGTGGTGGCACAGAAGCACAAGCAAACCTAACCAGCGAACAATTTCCAGCTTCCCAATGGAGTCGGCCAAGGATTTTGTGCAGGCCAAGTACCAAAACTTATGTAACTTCCTGGAGCGGGACACTCTTGGCAGCGAGGTGGCCATCTACGGCACCTCGGCCCTGATGCTGGCCGTGGCCTATGCGAAAAGGAAGCCCGCCTACCTGGTGCGCCAGTTCAAGCAGCCCTCCCACATCCCAGAGCGTTTGATCAGCGAGCGTGTGATGCACACGGGCAAAATCGCAGCGGTCAAGCAGCAAGAGCAGGACACTCTGCTGATGATCCAGCACAGACCTCTGATCCCAATCTTCACCAGCCGCCGACGTCTGCTGCCTGTGAAGCTCCCAGGCGTGCGGGTTAATGCCAACGGCTACTCTTGGCTGCAGCAGTGCCTCATTGGACGTGAAGCCACATTTCTGCCCCTTAAGTCTCCCAAAGGACAGGACTTTGTCGTCTGCCAGCTGTGCCTGGTCCATCCGCCCAAGGGGAACCGCCTGCTGGACGTCTCGGAGACCCTGCTCAAGCTACGCTTCGCCCGATTCGTCCAGGATGCTGCCTCTGGAGTCAAGAGGAACGGCAAGTACTACCAGCACCTGAAGAAGGTGGAGCAGACGACCGCTGAGAAGGAGGCCTTCCTGTCCTGGGCCTCTGGCTATCCCTACATCTGGCGGCGCTACCACGAACTGAAGCAGCGCCTGCTGCCCAAGGAGAAGCTGCTTCCGGAGCTAGTGCGCTGATCTCGAGCTCCCAGCTCCTGCCTTTAACTTAATTGAGGGACAGCTCCTCCCTACCAGTAGCTTAGTTTTAGGGTCAGCTACTCCTCATCTTTACTTTATGTGCTTTTTAAATCAGCTTGTGCATTTGTGTAAGGCATTGTCAAAAAGATTGCTATAAAAATGTCTCTAAGACCCAACGAAGACAAAACATGTTTAAAAAATACACCATTAATTGTGTAAACTAGGCACAAATTCACAACTCAGTCTAAAAAGTACAATAGTTTTAGGGCTAGCTAGCTACTAGCCAAGCCAACGAAACCAACGACAATCGATGCCCAGGCGGTACGTGATCGTGTGCTAATTTCCACACCCAGTAAAATCCGCTGGCGTTTCTTTTAAATGTTCAAATAAACAAAATGTTTTTACTACGGATGACATCAGTGCGTGTGCCTGTGTGTGTGGATGTTTCCCAAATAAAACGATAAATACTTAACTTTTGACGTTTGTATCTGAATTTTTCAATTCCATTCTTTTTTTGTTCCACGGACGATTAGTTGCAGTTCTTCCTTCACCTCCACCAGTAATCTCCTACAAAACTCAAGCAAAATGAGCTGCGGAATCTCCATGGTCAAATATATCTTATTCATATTCAATTTGCTCTGTTCGGTGAGTAGAACATACATATCTAGATTATATCATTTTCCAGCATCACCGGCCAAGCACAATTCAGTTTCCTTAGTTGTAGGCCTGCTATGATATCATAACTATGGTACGGTTAAAACTGGTTTATCCTTAAAAATATGTTGTTTGTTTGTTTGCTGAGAGAGTCGCGATCCAAAAGTTGTTGACAAGAGTACGTTTTTTTGTTCTGTACATTTTGGTTGTCATTTCGTTATAATTTATAATATATTTTCTTGTCAAAGATCCAACAAGAACATAATATCAAAAGTTTTCAGTTCTCTGATGGGTACTAATTTACCGTCTTACTAAAAATAAGGTTGTTTTCGGCTATGAAACGCACTGTACATGTAATATGGGGGCAGAGAACCTGAGATCATCAGTATGCCAAACCTGTTATTAAAACTGGGCTGCCTAAGTGACGTAGCGGTACCCAAAAATTCGTTAAAAATTTGTGTATACTACGTATTTTGTTTATTTTGGTGACTGAAAACGAGTTTGAATTGGTTTCGTTTGGTTCAACAGAGTTCCCCCTAAAACCAACCACAGAAACAAAATGCATCCCATTAGTTGGCATCCGCTCGAGGTTAACTGGTTTCAAACAGCAACCTAACAATCGTTGAAACGCCAGCCAGCAGTGGCCTTTTCGATATGGTTTTGCAACTTCTAACTAACTGCCCCAAAGTGGCTGCACCGCAGAGTGAAACTGTACTGGGCCTAACCAGTTTGGGGCCCTGATTTGCAGGTGTGATTGGACGGAGCCAGAGGCCCAGGCATTATTCCCGTCACCCAAACGTGGATGTCATTCTCAACAGCGAGAAAAACATCACTTTTATACTTTTATGTTAATGGTAAACTCGAAATTTAAAGCAGCGAATTCTTCAGTTCCAGCTAATCCAGCTGGTAAGTCTTCAAGCCTTGCAACACATTATGAAAGACCCAAGACATAAAGTCACATAGATACGCTAGAAAAATATACAAAAAGTAAAAATTATTTTAATCAAGAAACAAGAAAGAAAGCAAACTTCGGCGTGCCGAAGTTCATATACCCTTGCAGCTATTTCAAAAACTAAATACTCTTGAAAACGTTAAAATTATGATTTACTTGCGTGTATGTTTAAAAACATTGAAGCCATGATGATTTTCAGCTTAATTATTCGATAGTTCCTATGCCAGCTATACGATTGTTCCTTTGGGAGCTAAATGCTATAGTCGTCCGATTTTGATAAAATTTAAACCGTAATTCTAAAATATAAGCACTATAAAGCACTAAAAAAAAATTAAAAAAAAAACAAAGCTATAATTTTTGTTTATTTATTTTTATGGTTGTTCCTATGGGAGCTATATGCTATAGTCGTCCGTACTACCTGCAATAGAAAGACAACTTTTGGGAAAGTTTCATGCAGATAGCTTTAAAGAATATATATACTTTATAGGGTCGGAGATGTCTCCTTCACTGCGTTGCAATCTTCTGACTGAAATTATAATACCCTCTGCAAGGGTTTAAAAAAAGACATGAAGACATCAAAAAGTATTTGATGTAAACTGGATTTGGACAAATTTTGGAGTAGCTATAAAATATTATAGTTATAGAAAAGCTTCGATTATCTATAATTTAAACCAATGCAGTTTTTACATGTATTTGTGATATGTTACAAAAACACTAGCAATGTTTAATGTAAAGTTGCGTGATTACAAAAGAGGGTCCAACAGAAAATAGTTGACTTAATTAATTGTGAACTTGCTCCCATTTTGAGGCGAGCCTAAACTCGGAAACAAGTAGTATTTCAGCTACACACGCAACATAATGGAAGTGGGCGCCCCAGACGATACACTTGAACTCAATTTTAAACGGATTGTTGGGGGTTGATGGATGGACAGAGATAGAAATATCAGACTGGTGGGTGGGTTGGTTATTAACATAATTAGACTAGTGTCGCAATTTCGGTCTCTTCTGATCCGATCTGATCCAATGAACTGCTGAACTAAACAAATAAGTCATGCGGCAGTTTAAAATTTCTGAATTCTTATGAATAATAATAGTTTAATTGGTCGCATCTAATCTAATAAATACGGGTTGACGCAGGGCGATAAAAAATCAAAGCCAAGGTAAATTTGTTTTTGATGGTTATCGTAGATTGCCAGGAACTGTTATATTTAATCTTAATTAACAAAATCAAGCGGATTGATAAAAGATAAGCCTTTGATAGGCATGGAAATTGGCAACCCAATGCCGTAGCCATTCATCATAGAATAAACAAGAAGTAATAGATAAATGCACTATTTGTCAGTTGATCACACATCAAAACAAAAAATAAAGCTGCTGAACCTTCCGAAATTGTGTTAAAGTACAACCGGGTCGTTATTAAGAGCAACTAAAAAAATACCATTAAAATAGTAAACATTTTTCTTTTACCTCGAAATGTTTTATTATTTTTTTTAGAAACGAATAGATAAAAGACAAGCGTGAAAATGTATAGGTTAAAGCCGTTAACATTGATTATCAGCTTAATAAAGTAATTAAAAAAGAACTGAAATATTTATTATTCAGTTGCTCTACACCCAAGATAAAGCTGTCATAACTGATAAACTTTTCCTTGATTTCTTACAGTGGATTGCAATTACTAAAAGTTGCTTAAACAAAAAAGGCTAAAGCTTTTGACGTTTATAAGCTTTAACGTAAAAGTTGAGGGCAATCCCAATAAACATTTATTTGAGTGAGTAGTCTTAGGGTGTTTTATTCTCTGAAACTTTTCATTTTTCTTTATCACTATGGACGGCAGTTCATGACTTGACGATGCGCACCAAGAACGTGCGCATAATGAATTGGTTCAGAAGAAAGGGCGGTAAAAGTGACAGACTCAATTTTTTTTTATATTGAAGCTCTTGAGTTCGGTTTTGTAATATGTTCCACTTTTTATCTTAGTTGCATTTTTGTTGAAAAGCCATCAAAAGTTATTGTTTTCCTTTTATATTTTAGAACGACTATCTTTGAGCCTCTAACTGTCGGTTTAATGGCTTATTGTAGGACCCCTGTATAATTTTTGATATGATGGGCCGGTCGTTAGAAAAAACATTTGTTTCACCACTTTTTGAAAATCACTGCTTTAACATAGTAAGTCTAAATACAATAGTTTTCAAGCTATAACAAAAAGTTATTTTTATTTGGCACTTTTTTGTAAATTTTTTGAAAACGTCCACGTTCTTAACGATTTTTTTTGATCTTGTTTTTACAATTATTAAATAATTTTTAAAAATTAAGCTTTAAAACTATTATTAATTTAAGCTTAATTATGTGAAGTCAGATACAGTGCAAAAAAGTGAGTAAGACATAAGCGGATATCTTAAAAACCGCGAAGGTATGAACACTTGAATGTTTTATTGGCATCAGCAAATTTGTATATTGATGGTGCGATCGTCACGTTTTTTTACATCGTAAAGAGAGGTTTTTGTTTGAGACCGTTATCAGTTAAGGACATTATTTTATTTTAAAAACCTTTCTGAGATTTAGTGCTTTTGTTTTCATTTTCAAATTGAGCCTGATTTGTGCAGATGAAACTGGTGATCATAAATATCTATTTAGCTATTATAATGCTTAGCTTTGTACTGGATTATGTTATAACTTGAAATGTTTTCTTCCTCAGATATGCGGCATCTTGCTAATCGTATTTGGAGCTCTGCTGTTCAGCAAAGTCCACAACATCGATGATTTCGCGGATGCACTGCGTACCCAGCAGGTGCCCGTCACGATGATTATCCTGGGCGCCATCATCCTGCTGATCTCCTGGTTCGGCTGCTGCGGCGCCATTCGCGAGTCCTACTGCATGTCCATGACGGTGGGGTGTTTTCAATTACTTTTGAGTACTTTTACTGATTCTTATCATTGTAGTACTCGATTCTGCTGTTCGTCCTAATGATAGGCCAACTGGCTTTGGTCATCTACATGTGGGTGCAGAAGGACAAGTTCTTGGGAATCATGGGCGATACGGTGGAAAGGGCCTGGGAGCATCGCACCCGTCGTTCCGACTACATGGATGCAATTCAAATCAGCGTAAGTTCGCAGTTTGCATGTGATGTGAACATGTATTTTACCTCTAACTCATTTTCGGAACTCCAGATGAAATGCTGTGGACGCAGTGGATACGCCGACTACTCCTACCAGGGTAAATTCCCACCTTCTTGCTGCAGAGACACCAACAACTGCAGCAATGCGACCGTGTACCCCATCGGATGCAAGGTCGCCTTTGTCGAATTCTGGGACAGGAACAGCGACATCATTAAGTATGCTGGCCTGGTCATTGCCGGTATTGAGGTTAGTTTGACACAGAAAATAGCTTTACTTTACAAACAGGCGTTTTCCTCAGCAAGAGTATTTTACCACACATAAATCAACATTTTTTTTACGAAAATGGTTTTTTTTGTCCGATTCATTTACTACCCGTTAAATAGAAGACCAATTCTTGATTGGCATCAATAAAACGCATGTTATATATTTAAGCAACAACATTTTTCTTTGTTTTTTTGTTTAAATATGATGAAAAATGAATTATAAATCTAAGGAATGGCATCTAAGCTTTTTAAAATAATGCATCCCAATGAAATAGAGCTCTTGAAAATGTTTGAAATATTAAATATTGTTTTATTTTTTAACAGCACTGTTAGAAATACGCGCGTTACACTATGAAATTTCTCTGTTAACATATTTTAACATTTTTTCAAATTATATTAAACTGTTTACAGAAGATCTTTAAATTTGGGAATTTTACCATAAAATGATATACATATATTTATTAATTTTGGTAATTTGTTACAATTATTAATGCTTGTATAACTTCTTATTATCTTACAGTTTGTGGGCTTTATTTTTGCCTGTTGCCTGGCTAACAGCATTCGGAACTATCGACGCCGTGCGGACTATTAATCGATGGAAAAGAGAGTCTTTTTTAAAAATTTTATCTGAAACCGAAAGTACGAATTATGTTGCCCAATTTTGCGAATACATATCACCTGACACAGATGGCCATTGAAATTTACATAATCTCAAGTTTAAGCAGCAAATCCCATGACGAATGCGAGATGATCCCGTTTTGTAAGATCGTTAGTTGAGAGTTATATTGATTGTGCTCATATATTTAATTGTACAAAATAATTTATATTTCTAGAGATTGCAATAAAATGAGAAATTTATTATATATTTCACTGATTGCGCACTGTTATGTTATATTGTACCAGGTAAAAATATTTGTTTTCTGCATAAAAAAAACATTTTCAACAAACAAGACTCAGAACTGCCGTTTATACTCAACATAATTGTAGTTATATATATACGTTAAAATATTTAAATATTTCTCATGTTTATTGTTATTGAAGATTAGTAAGCCTAGAAATTTTAACTATTCCCAAACACGAACCGATTAAAAATATATGTTTAAAAGGGCAAAAAACATTTAACTAGATGACCGCACTTATCAATCATTGCCTTTATTGACACATTTCCAAAAAACTAACATATCAGAAGATTAAATTTTGTTGACTTTGTGGAATGCAATATGCAATCTTATCTTTATTCATGTATTTCATTAGTTAAGTGAAAATAGCCATTTTTAATGTCAAAGGATAGTTCATCTCCTCTGGAAACCCCATTTGCTATCAAAATCGAAATCGGGTTGTGAGTTACGTTCGTAGTGCACTTTTTAAAAAGTTTATTATTCGATTGATAGTACATAAATCAGCGCGATAAGCTCGGGGACTCACGAGGAAATGGTGGCGAAGTAACGAAATTGGTGAGTCAGCGTTCAAACCATCTTTTCCTCATGATAAGAACAAAGTGTGAAAGGCAGCGAAGTGTTAAAATGCTAAGTGACTCATCTTATTTAAAGGACCAACGCCCCATAGATTGAATTTTATGAATGTCAGATAACTTCCGCCCCCTCCAAAAGTTTAGACCAAACCATATGTGATTCACAGAGTCCGCTGAGTACGTAAATGCCCAAGTTCGTACAACCTCTATGGTCTCTTGGTTATCTAAGCGGGTGCAAGTTGAACAACTGAATTCAAGTACATAGGAAAGAGAGCTTCCAGAGCAAGTACATAGAGCACTTTATGACTGAGATAATAGTGCTTATGATAAGATGAGGCTTTCGAATACGCTTTAATAGCCGAGTTTGGCCAGATAGTCAATTCAGTTTGACGAAAATCGTCGCTTCGAACGAACGGATTATCCAGCGAACCAGCGAACCAACGAGAAACCGAAAAATCCATCACCATGAATTGCTTGTCCGCGACGTTCAAGTACCTGCTGTACTTGCTCAACCTGATCTTCGTTGCCGGTGGCATACTGCTGATCGTGGTGGGCTCCCTCATGCTTTCGAAGATGGGTAACTTCAACTCCTTCGACGGCGGAGTCAGCACCCAATCAATTCCAATCACAATTATCGTCATCGGCTGTGTCACCTTCGTGGTGGCCTTCTTCGGATGCTGCGGCACTATTCGCGAGAACCCCTGCTGCACTACCATTGTAAGTCTTTGGGATCCATTGCCCATCCGATTCGGTATACTGACTTGTTTACTTCCCATCCTCTCCAGTACGCCATCTGCATGCTGATTCTGTTTGGCCTCCAGCTGGCCCTATCGATTTGGATGTTCGCGGCGAACGACAAGCTCATGACCAACATGAGAAAGGTGGTGGACAAGGCCTGGGACGAGAATGATGCCGCCCAGGGATATCCCATGGATGCCCTTCAGTTGGCCGTAAGTTTTTTAGAAATTAAGCCAGACAAATATAACCAAAGGTTGTTAATGTCAATCTAATAATATAAATTTTAATTACAGCTCAAATGCTGTGGCAAGAACGGATTCAACGACTATAATGGCTATGTGCCAGCCTCCTGCTGCGGCTACAATGATCGCAACCAGGCGTGTGCGGCCGATATCTACACCCAACGACCCGGTTGCCAGGCTGAGTTCATGGACTTCTGGGAAGCCAACACGGACCTCATTCGATGGAGCAGTCTGATCATAGCCCTCTTCGAGCTGGGCATCTTCATCATGTCCTGCTGCCTGGCCAGCGCGATGAGGAAGCGCTAAGAGAGTAGTCTGAGGCAACTTCTTAGCTGTTAGCTGATAGCTGTAGCCCTGTTCGTAGCATAAATTCCAAAACACGTCCATCACTTACCGTAAATAAACCAAAATAGGTTAAGCTCAATGAAATACTATTGCTTATTCGCTGTCTATCTTTGGCCACCGCCTATCTAATCAAGACAAGTTGATGTTTTTCCAAAAACTATGTCCATATCAGTCGATAAGCCCACGGCCACATTTGTGAGATCAAATGCCCTCAGCAATGAATCACTTCCATATGCCAATTGTTATCGATTTCCCCAACATTCAGGCCCCATTATCTATCCTTCCTTTGGGCCACGATTACGATATCTGGCACTCGCGTATCTTTCCGATATCGCCCATGTCTGTTGGACAATTTAAAAACGGTAGCCCATCTGGACGACCAGTCCAATCGAACGACAGTAAGCGACGCGAGTACGCGATAAAATCACAGCAAATCAAAGCTCCTCTCGGATAACATTATCCGATTTTTATTACTTGTAAATTGAAACAAAAAAAAGATTTTTAAATGGGTTGTCTATCGGGAATAGTCAACTTTATTTTATATATTGTTAATGTCGTGTTTTTGGTAAGTGTTTGGATAATTTGGATAATTTGAACCAAGGACATTTGTAAAATTTCAATTAAAAATAAAGTGACCTAAGTCTGTTTGTTGTGTGTGTAGATTTCAATCAATCAAGAAATAGTTAACGTCTTTGGATAGAAAAGATGTTTTTTTACTAATAAATAATACACAAATTATTATTATTTGCTCAGAAGTATTCCTTTCAAAAAAATTAACAATTGGTTCAAAATAACACAAACATTGTCTGCTTAAAAGTGCGCTGTTGTCTAAAATTAATTTTAATTTGACAGGATTTATTTTAAAATAATTTGTTTTCGACTTTAAGCCTACTTTTATTGGTGAAATTGCTGCAAATAAAACCTTGTATTAATTAACATTACAACGCAATAACAAAGGCTGACTAACAAATTATTTTAAAAATAACTATAACGTTACACAAGGAAAAAGGTTCAATGAAATATATGAGAATAAACATGAGATGGCTCATAAAGTTTTAATTTAGTGCTGTAAAAAAAGCCAGAAAATTCGTAAATTACGCATCGGTAGCTTTATTGTCGGTGACCATTGTGTCACAAGCTTTATCACTATTGTTCATATGAATGTGTTGGCAAGGTTAAAAATACTATCAAACACTGTAATGCCTTTTGGCAAACACGAACTTAATCAGATAATTGACATTATCTGTGTTTTGTATGTGAATGGATACACATAACGATAAGTTATGAAAAAGAAGTAGGGGCTTTATTTATACTAAGAAATATTCATTAATCACTAGCCGATTAAATATGGGAACGTTCCTGTGAAATTTTTTCAGATATCCAGGTGGAGATTTAAAGTTCAAAATATTTAGCACAAGATCAATTCTGTACATTTAAAATATGTGTGAATGTGTATGCATGGAATCGCATTTCTCAACATCATAAATTTCCTCGGAACTTTTTGTTCAAATAAGCCTTTTGCCAACTTTTGCAGGAATATATCATAAATCTTTCTTTTTAAATAACTTTAATAAATAATCATAGTTGAAACTATTCTGAAATAATAAACATTTTTTCATTTTAATTTTTAACTTATTGCTTCTTTTAGATCGTTGGCATCCTTCTGATCGTGCTGGGCTCCATTATGTTGTCCGATCTCAGTCACTTCGATCGTGCTGATGGGACAAATCCTGACACAATCCCCATTTGCATCACCGTCTTGGGGTGCCTGATCTTCGTGGTGTCCTTCTTCGGCTGCTATGGCATTTTCAGGCAGAGCGCCTGCATGACGGGAGCGGTGAGTACTGTGACAAAACCTAAAACACTCGAAACTACAACTAATTTATTGTGCAGTACACCAGCATGGTTTTCATCCTCTTCATCCTGCAACTGGTGCTCACCTGTTGGGTGTTCGTGAACCGATCTGCATTCCTGAGCGACATGCGCAATTTGGTAAGCACGCTGTGGAACGCAAGGGAGTATACTGCCATTGGGGTGCTGGAGGAAACCTTCGGCTGCTGCGGCAACACCGGCTACTCCAACTATAATGCTATCGGCCTATCTGTTCCCGGAACCTGCTGCGGCTACTTGGATAGCCAGCAAACGTGCAGCACTCCTTCAGTCTATTCATCGAAGCCCGGTTGCAATGACAAGTTCGAGGAGTTTTGGAACGACAACATGGACATCATTCGCTGGTCCGGCCTTGGCCTATGCATTTTCGACCTGATCGTCTTCCTAATCGCCGGCGCCCTTACCAACTGTATGCGCACCCAGGGCGCCGGAGGACAGGGTTATGCCTAGGTTTTGAATAACAACGCTCAATAAATCATTTCTAGCACAATATTTATGGTAAACGCAGTAGCAAGACGTTTATATCTAAAATTCTTCCCATTCCAAGTATTCTTCAATATTATCAATATAGTTTTGATTTCGAACTAAGCGTTTTCAAAGCGCATTGTTGTTTTCTGTCGCTTTTTGGCATCAAATATCTTGTTTGGACCGCAATTATAGTAAGTAAATAAAGAACTTGGTACTGAAAGAAAATTCCAATTCCTAAGATATTGTTCAAATTTTGTGCTTAACGGCCGAAAAAAACTAAAACGCCTAACTTTAAATATCCACAAGAATTTGAATTTCCAATGAATTTCTGGCATGATTAGCTTGTCCGATTTAGTCGGATACCAAGGATTTTTCAACGGATTTTTTTCAAGTTTTTTAGGATATAGCAGCCGTTTTACACAGTTTTACAGTTTTAAAACTGTCCCAAAGAAATAATTTTTAGTGGTATACACGTAATCAAGTAGTCCAGAAATTTGTATCATTGCCTTGTGGGTATTTCGGCTGTAAACTAGTGTTATCGACATTAAACATTCAGGTTCTTGTTATGTCTACGCAGCGCACGTTTATTTAAAGAAGTGACCATTCCTACTCTAACGCCCACAAATCGCGAAAGTCTGTCTGAGATAGGAAAGATTATTTTATTTATTATTATTTTATTATTTATGTTCAGACTAGTATAATACCTGCAATAGAAAGAAGACTTTTGGTAAAGTTGCATTCAGGTAGTTTTTAAACTAAGAGAAAAGATTGCCTAGAAACGGATAGACGGACGAAAAAACGGACAAGAAGACGGACAAACGGGCGGACAGGCGTACATGTCTAGATCGACTATCTCATAGTGATGCTGGTCAAAAATATGAATACCTTATAGGTAGGCGTTTCAAGCTTTTGACTGAAATTTTGACTTTTATAAAATGTATTAATGTAATAATGTATTTTTATAATGTATTGATAGAAGTATTGAAAATAATTAATTTTGTAGTTTAAATAATAATAAAAAAAATATAAAAATTATCGAACAATTGCAAAAAGTATGTTATACTTTTCTGTAGGATATTCATATGTATAATATTCGTATAGATACCTGAAATTATTTACGCGTGTAGATATTTTCGTCCATTTTACTTTCCCAAGAATTCATGACGGTAATGTAAAATAATCAGGAACCGTTCATAGTGCTAACTTAAAATATCGGCCTCAAGTAATTGGACTAAAAATTAATGGTACATACCAAAATCATCCTAATTGTTCAATCAATGCATTATTGTCATGATTCTTCATTAAAAATTATTATGTTTAAGTAATTTAATAAAAATTGTTGTTCTTGACCAAAAAATTATATATATTGATTATTCAAGTTTTTTTGTTTTTTTTTTTTTAAATTTTGTATTAATAATAAAGAATATTCGTTATTTAGGACTTTTTATTTTAAATGAAAAATGGTAATTTGACTTATTTTGTTTGCTGATTTGTATTCAATTTGCGGCCATAAGTAAACAGAGTTTCATTGTTTTCGAACATACTACTTTGCTTAGAAATTGAAATAAAGTCGAATAATAGAACATTAACTTTTTGGTACAATATAGGTTTGAGGTAAAAATATAGATAGCAGAAAATAAATTTCAAAGCCTAGTTTTATCAAATTGACTTTAATGCTAGGTAGCATTCAAAAACGAAAATGTGACGGTATGTAAAGGACTTTCAATGAAAAGTTTATTTTATATCTTTATTGATACATTTACTTTTTCGAATAGATGGGGAGATAATCTTACTACTACATTAAAAGAGGCTTTAACTTTTTGGTACAATATAGGTTTGAGGTAAAAATATAGATAGCAGAAAATAAATTTCAAAGCCTAGTTTTATCAAATTGACTTTAATGCTAGGTAGCATTCAAAAACGAAAATGTGACGGTATATAAAGGACTTTCAATGAAAACTTTATTTTATATCTTTATTGATACATTTACTTTTTCGAAAAGATGGGGAGATAATCTAACTACTACATTAAAAGAGGCTTAAACGCTTAGTAGTTCTGGCGTCTCTGGGAGTTGCGCGTCTGGTTGGCCAAGCAACAAGCGAAGATAAAGGCGACAAGCTGAGGGAAAGATGTTTCCAGTTAGTATGGCGAATTCGGAGAGCTTAATATGCAAATTACCTCAACAGCGGTCACACCGAGACCAGCGTACTTGATGATATTCACGTTGGTGTCCCAGAACGAATCGACGGCTTTCAGGCAACTGGATCGATTCATAACCTGGGTAAGTGCGCAGGTTCCATTGGAGGGCGCGTCGCAGCAGGATGCAGGATACTTAACGCCGTAATCGGCAAAGCCGTTGAGGCCACAGCACTTGAACTGCAAGCAAAGGACATTGATTAGGAAAACAGTGGCCTTTCTAATAATAAAGCGATTTAACTTTCAAAACTTTTTCCAAAGTCAAAATGTTTAAATATCATGAACTAAATTTCTAAAAAATATTTAAACTAAAAGAAAATCACACTTAAACTATAAGTACGGTCTTGAAAAAACTAAACTAACAAAAGCTAAGTTTTTGATTGTATAAAAATAAAACAACTCACGGATCGCTGCAGTGTGTCCATGAGAAGTGAATCGGTTTTGCGCTGATCCCAAATGGTCTGGACAATCTTCTCCAGGGATTGCTGTATCTCCACATGGTACACCCACACGTAGATAATCAGGGCCAGCTGACTGATCAGCACCACCAGCATGACAACGGAGTACTGAAAGAGTTGGCAAACGTACTTACATACAAAGCTGGTTCTGCTGGCCAAAGATCCCTTAACTCACCGTGGTCAGAGCACAGGCATTCTCGCGAATGGCCCCGCAGCAGCCCGTGAAGGCCACCACAAAGATGATGCAGCCAAGGACCAGGATGATGATCGCCACGCTGTTGGCCGAGAATGTCTCACCGACGTTCGAGAAGTCCTTTATGGCTGACACCATAATGGAGCCGAGCGTGATAAGCAAAATGCCGCATATCTGCAATGGAAAACCAAAAATCAGTTATGTTAGTCAATTAGTTAGTCGGTAACAATAACAGTCACCGGGTGGTGATTCAAGCGAATTGGATAACAGCCACCCCCGCCCAAGTTATTATTCCCAATCGCATCGGGTACTTTACACGGCGGGTAAAAGCTCACTCTAATTATCAGGGATATCGTAAATTATATCTAATTATATTGATTACTTTCGAGGGCAAAACGAAGCTCTACACCTCCTGAAAAGGTAAAAGAGTCGACGACCAAATTAAATTTCCACGCAGCGTTTACAGATAACATAGCATCATGCATCTGATAAACAATTTCATCACCATATACCAAATACCATATAACATGAAGATCTATCACAGGGGGATGTCTCTAGATACTTTATACGATCGTATTACTCATGCTGTTATCTTTCCCGAGTACAGTGTGTTTTCCGTCAACTGTTCCAGCTCATTAACCGTAATTACGTTCGTCATTGGCATGCGATGATTTAGTTAAGGAAAACAAAGTTTTTTAGCTGTTTTTAACCATTTTGCCCTGTATTCCTCGATAAGATAACTTTTGAAAGCTGTATCCAGGGCGGTGCAGTCGGAAATCTTGAGCCTCAAGAGTTTATTTGTCATTGTTTTGCAGATAAGATATCGCACAAGGATTTTATTTTCGAACCCCTCCAATGTTGACCAAAAGAGATATTCGCTGGTATCGAATCTCTTGGGAAACTTTTCTTACCACAAACAGTATGTTAAACACAAATAGCACATATTTCACAAATACTCCGCCGCAATCCATTGCAGAAATGTATATCAGTTTCAGTCGGTTTCGATGGAAGAAAATTAAATTATTCGATGCGTTTCGTTTCGATGTTATATAGTAACTGAAAAAGTTTGTCAGTAGACGGTTCTTTATTAGCGGGCCCCCTCTCGTGAAAAGCTTTGTTAAACTTGACTTATCTCGGTGCCAGCCGTTGATAAGGAAAAGAGTTGACTACAGTTCACAGCACTAATTTGAAAGCACGGAATTTATTGCGGTCTATTTTTGGTATCTCATCCAAAACTCGAGCTGCCCTAACTATACGTGAAACTAATTTTAACGGGCATTAGTTATTTACATCGCACTAATAGTAAGAATAAAGAAAGCGCCGAAAGAGAAATTTTCCTGCTTTAGGCCAGGGCACTTGTTTTTAAATTAAAAATATACTGTATTTTATGTCCTACAAAAAAATATTTCGTTTTTAAGTCTTATTTAATTCTTATTTCTAAAATTCTACAACTCGTAAAAACGGAGTGATGTGATTCAGTCTGAACAGGGCATAACTTCCGTAGTTCTACCTTGGTTTGAGGCCGTGGTAGGGGTCTATCAGAGACTCACGCTACGGTTTGTGTACACGCTATTTAAAGTGGGCATTTTCGAGGAGTATTTTGTACAACTCTGGCGTTCCGATGACATATAAGAGCAGTCCCGCCACGGTCACACTGATTAAAAAAAAGTTGCTCGACTCGAACGGACGCGCATTTCGTTGGAATTTAATTTGGGAATAATTACAAGTCGAAGGTAATGACGCGTGTCCAGTTTAATTAATTATATTGTGATTCTCGGAATTATCTTAAATAAGTGTCAGCGGAAAAAAATAATATGCCAAGTGGTTCTTACACCAAACTTGCGGCAGGACGAAAATATAATCAGATGCTGCACGCCAGAAAAGTGGTCGAAAGAAGACGCGAAAACAAAAGACTGCGTAGTACGACAAAATAAGTGTGAAAAGCGGAAGAAAATTGTATGCAATTAAGACAATGCTGTGCTTCTTCTTCTTCTCCTTGACTGAGTGCAGTGAACTTTTCCTATTTCCACTTGAATCTTGAAGCCCCATTGACTTGTTTTTGTTGTTGTGGAAAAGTTGCATTCCTTTTGTGTTTTTGTTCGCCTTTGTTTTGTTGTTGCCCGGGCGACGCATATGAAAGGACGCCAAAGAAATGGGGTGATAATGGATGCTTCGTTAACCCTTATCTCTCTATTCTCTGTTTAAATAACCTTTCTGATTCATCTTCCTTTTGCTACGAATAGTATATGTGTGTTTATCCGCTATTCATCTGCTGAGATTGAACAATTATCGCACAATTAAAGTGTTATTTCGTCGGCAGCTGGGCAAATACCCAATTGTACACCCGTTTTAATGTGATTAATTCAATTGCGCTTTTCCGCTTCCCCTATTCCAGGCACAGGTACAGTGAAGACCCATCAACATGGACTGCGGTACATCTCTGGTCAAGTACATCCTCTTCATATTCAACACCATTGTGTCGGTGAGTAAAGAGTAAATTAGTTAATTTGTCTGCTTTATAGCCATCGAAATCGAAATCGAAACCAAAACCGAAACCGATACAAAACCGGTACAAAGACAGTTGCGTGAAAGCCAAAATGGGACAAAATGTGTTACGAAAGTGTTGTCGAAATACGAGTCGATAAATTCACTCGAATGGCATATGCAATGTGCATACTGAGTTATAAGAAGGCGTCAGCGGCAGCCCCTGGAGAAATCCACGTACATATTATAAAAATAATGCCCGGTAATTTTCAGACGAACCCGAGAACAGAGGCGGCGCATTGAGAAACTGAGAACTCGTGCTTTTCTGTTGTTTGCCTTTTGCTTCAGAGTCGTTATTAAACTTTGGTGATGTCATCGCCGCTGCGAGTTGTGTTCAGCTTCCATTTCAGCAACTGGATTTTTCGCTATCGGGCCAAATTCCCCCGGTTCCGAGAAGTTCACCCTTATTTATTTGCGTTGAGAACAGGAATTTGTAAACTTCTTGGCATGTATTATTTGTTTTTTCTCTCGGCATTTTCAGTTTTCAGTTTTAGCTCTCTAAATCCCTAAAAACGAATTTTAATTCGAAATAATCATTTTTTAAACAAAAATCAAAACTCTTAACGTCTTTTAAAATATTTTGTCAAATCCTAACTAATGTTCTTTTTCTAGTATGCAGTGTGATTAATATTGTTAGTAAAAAGGAGTCTAGTGTCGTTAACCAAAGTCGATGAAAATTCCTAAAAAGCAAGAACCGGTTGCTTTTATATGTTTATAAAATTGATCTCAAAAGTGTTTACCCCAGCAATGTGTGTGGGAAAAAGCTTAGCTTTTATTTATCAGACTTTTTTGCAATCGAACGCTGCCATAAACACTGAGTATTCTGAGTTTGATTTTTCCGACTTAGCTTATTTTTGCTTGATTCACTCACTCACACAAGATAGCCTTGTCTGACACAAAACCTTAAGCTGTGTTTAAAATAATAATTAAAGCAAATAATATTGCAATGCTCGTGAAATTTTGAATACTTAGCATTCGTTAAGGCGCCTGAAAATGGCCGTAAAGTGAGTCACAAAGTCAAAACAACAAACCGAAAAGCGAAACGAATTGAAAATATTAAAAAAGATACACCTGCGGTCAAAATGATATCAACAAAGCCAACAAAGCTTGTGAAATTCCAAAAAAAAAAAAAATGTATTGGGATTCTGAATTAAAATTCAGATTATAAAATTCATTCTTTTGTATTGGCCTATTTGTTTGTGAGTGGTTTTTAAGTTACACGTATTTTAGACCTAAAAACTTCAGCTAATTTCTGTAATTTATGTGCAGTCTTTAGGGCTTTTGATTTGCCCGCACCTGTGGGCCTGAACCTGCCTGCACATAAGTAGGTAAATGAGCAGAAAAAACAAAGGAACAAACGAAAATAAAAACTTGTTGCTCTAGAGAAGAGCGATAAAACAAAAGCAACCATATACAACTGGTTGGCGGAGCAGAAGTTTTTCGTATATGTACATAGTCGTCACTTACAGTGTGTCGTGTTGATATTTATCTGCTTCACACGAGTATATATCTGAGTACATAGCACACTTGACAGACAAGCCAAATAAATTAACAAGCCGCTTTTAGAGCTCGCCGAGTACCAATACACCTAAAATGAAAAAAGCTGCCGCAACGCTCGAAAAAACAGCAGCAACAACATTTCGCAGTTTGATTAAAAAAAAAGGGGAAAAAACAACTGGAAAACAGTCAGAACAAAATGCAAGCTTACATTTCGAAAAACTTGAAATTGTTCATTAATTAAATTTGTTCGCAAAGTTCTTGATTTTTAAGTAAAGCCATTGAATACAAAATATTCTAACTGCGATGAAAAAAGCTGTATCACCAATTGAGTGATCTTTTTTCTCGAATGTGGCCGTTATTTGCACCACGTTTGAGTGTGAAGTTTTTCTCACAGTTTCTAGTTTAATATTCTGCACAGCTCTGTAAAATGCGAGTTAGAACCTCTAGTATGAATATCGCATGCCAAATGATAAACCTGTATTACTATAATAGTCACAACTATTCGGTCACAGCTGCTTGCTTGCTGCCATAAGGGCGTGCAGTGCCGCCCATGAATGTAAGGCCACCGAGTATTGAAAATGACCTGCATTCAGCTTATCGGCACTCGTTTCCTGTGTCATGAAATACTGAGCAAACAACTTCAGGAGTAAATATTTACATATCCGTTTAGCTAAAGCAAAACTTGGTGTTGAGTGAGATGCACGGGAATGTTGTTCGATCGATGATGTGTCATCTTTCGATTTTCATTGGAATATGTTATTAGTAAACCTTCTGCCATGGCCAAATTTAGATATATGAAAAATTACTGAAAAACATTTCTGTTACTTGGCTTATAAATTGGTTTTCGCTTAAAAGGTTTATCTTAACGGTGACTTTAATAAATAAATATAAGTATTATAAACAAGTGTTTATTTATATACAAATAAATTTATTAAAATTACTTTTTTAACTCAAAGAACTATTGTTCCTATGGGAGCTAAATGCTATAGTCGTCCGATTTTGATGAAATTTAAACCGTAATTCTGAAATATTTAACCATTACTATATCTCGAAGCACTAAAAACAAATTAAACAAGAAGGAAAGCAAACTTCGGCAAGCCGAAGTTCATATACCCTTGCAGCTATTGCATTAATTAAATACTTTTGAAAACATTTAAATTATGATTTACTTGAGTATGTGCTAAAAAAAAACATTGAAACTATGATGATTTGCAGCTCAATTATTAGATAGTTATTTTATATATTTTTATTATTTCTTTGGAAGCTATATGCTATAGACGTCCGATTTTGATAAAATTTATACCATAATTCTGAAATAATTAAACATTGCTATATGTCGAAGAACTAAACAAAAAATTAAAAAACAGAAAAGTTATAATTTTTTTTCATTTATTTTTCCGATTGTTCCTATGGGAGCTATATGCTATAGTCGTCCGATCCGGCTCGTTCCGACTTATATACTACCTGCAATAGAAAGACAACTTTTGGGAAAGTTTCATGCAGATAGCTTTAAAACTGAGAGACTAGTTTGCATATAAACGGACGGACAGACGGACAGACGGACGGACAGACGGACATGGCTAGATCGACTCTACTAGTGATGCTGATCAAGAATATATATACTTTATAGGGTCGGAAACGTCTCCTTCACTGCGTTGCAAACTTCTGACTGAAATTATAATACCCTCTGCAAGGGTATAAAAACACCAAAGTTTTAATTATTTTTTATTTATGTTTATGTTTGTTCCTATGGGAGCTATATGCTATAGTCGTCCGATTTTGATGAAATTTAAATCGTAATTCTGAAGTAATTAACAATTACTATGTGTCGAAGAACTAAAAAAAAAAATTAAAAAATAGAAAAGTAATAATTTTTTTAAATTTATTTTTCCGATTGTTCCTATGGGAGCTATATGCTATAGTCGTCCGATCCGGCTGTACGTCCTGTTGCTCATACTGTCTTACTCCTGCTGAACCGTATGTACATACATATATGCTCCCAACTCCGTTTTACTTGTTCTTTTTGAAGATGCTAGCACTTTGGCGGTAAACAAAACAATTCACAGCTTTGGGTGTGGTCCACCACGCAAATAGATATATATTTATCTTTTTATTCCAGTATGCAAGCTTCCCAACTATTTTCGATTCTCTTCAGGGTGGTTTTTTTGTCCGGAAATATGATCTCAGACCCTTGCTCTAGGCATTCCACTACTTGATACGACGATTTGCGTTATATTATTATTTCAGTGTGACGTCATTGGAGCTGTCGTTGACAGCTTTAAACGACAGCATTGTCTCGGCCATATTTATGTGGATTGTGTAATGTCCTCGTTGGCAGAAATCGGGCTAGCATAAGTAAAAGCTGGAGAGGAAAAGTTGGCGGCTGCAAACAGGTTTCAAAACGAAAACTGTTGTTTTTATGCAGCAGCATTTTGTTTATTAGTGCTGGCAAAGTGGAACAATTAGCAGAGTGGCGATGCTTTCTTTTGTTCGGATATTTGAATATTTTTAGGTCAATTTTGACATGGAATCAAATCCAGCTGCAAAGTATATGTGAATCAGTAGCCAGTAGCCGCCTCCCACGAATGTATTCAAAGCTCTTCGCGCACAGCCGCTCGAGTTCTGAATCTGTGGAAATGAAGGCAGCCCACACATCCCACAGATGTGTATAATACCAGATACAGTTACCGCGAGCAGCATGTGCACATAATGAAATCAAGCAAATTCAATTGATGGCGCGGCAATTGTGGCTGCAAATCAGGCAGTCGTTGCTGCCGAAAGATCAAAGTTGATTTGCATTGTCGTCTGGGCCACTGAAACTCGCCATAAAATCCAAAACTACGTGCACTGCAGACCTTGTCGAGATCTGTACGGCATTGTCATGTGTGAATGTCACGGATGCTCACGGTTTTCAGTGCGCCTCTTGGGCCGCCTTATCTAATCGCAGCAGATCAGGAGGCCTTTGCCTTGTTTGGCCAGCAAATACTCTTGGACCAATATAGCGTTGCTAGCCAACTAGTTTATGGAATTACGTAACGCGTTTACTTATTTTAATTATCATCAACTTTCCGCCGCTGATGGCGTGCCTGGGCCCGACTTGGAATCCCTGAGGTCAGCTCCAGGGTTCGGTGGTAATTAAGTCTTTTTTAGCATGGTAATTGCGAAAGCTCTTTTACTCCTCCACTTTCAATTAAAATAAACGAGAGCAAGCTGATTAATTTGAACTATATTTAGAGCTGTTCGTTGAAAGTGCAATTGCAGTATCTATCTGATGCGTGTATCTTACGCCTTGTTGTTGACCGATTGAAAGTTATTTATTTCGAAGAAAAAAACCAATATATATATATCGGAAACTATTCTTTCGGGCCAACTGATATTTGATTATTATTATATTATTATTATTTGAATCTCCAAGAAAGGAAATAAAAGCATTTGTCCTATTTGAATGTTTCAAAACAGCCTTTTTTAAGTTTTAACCCGGACCGTTTCTTTTTTTCTCTTACGCAGGTCCTCGGCATTTTGGCCATTGTCTATGGAGTGCTGATATTGAAGAGCATCGGAACAATTGAAGTCAATGGACAGGTGGGCTTCCCCCCACAGGCCCTCATGCCGATTGTACTGATCAGTTTGGGCTCGATTGTGGTCTTCATCTCGTTCCTGGGATGCTGCGGCGCCATTCGCGAATCCGTCTGCATGACCATGAGCTATGCCGTCTTCTTGCTGATTCTGCTGATCCTGCAGCTGACGCTGATTGTGCTGCTGTTCACCAACAAGGACAAGTACGAGAAGGCCATGGGCGACGTCATAGACAAGGCCTGGAATGCGGACCATCAGGGGGAGGGAGGTGTCTTCGATGCCATTCAAGGATCGGTAAGGGATCCCAAGTTGAGCTGGGCATTTGATATGTTTCTGATCGAACCGTTTGATGTTCTAGTTGCACTGCTGCGGACCCAACTCGGCTACGGACTACCTTCTTCAAGCCAAACCGCTGCCTGCCAGCTGCTGCAATGGATCGTGCCTGCTTCCAACCAACTATTATCCTGGATGCCGTGGCAAGTTTGTCGAGCTAATGTCTGCTAGCAGTGAGGCCGCCAAGTATGCGGGCATCGGCCTTATTGCGGTTGAGGTGAGCATTAGTCCATTAGTTGACCAAGCTTGTGGGATCGATTTTTATAGCCGAATTACTTTTTCAGCTGATCGGCTTCATCTTTGCCTGTTGCCTGGCCAACAACGTGCGCAATTACAAGCGCCGAAACGCCTACTAAGGGCCATGTGCACCCATCAACCACATCGAGAGGCACACCCGCATCCAGCAGCACACACTCCTCACATTCTCATTAACTTTTACAGTCGTTGAACGCACTTACACAAAGAAGAAAACAATAATAATTGGAAGTAAGCCATTTAGTTGGGTATTTGTCATAAAGAAACGAGAAGAAAAACTTAGTTTAAGGCGATACGATGAAACGCTTACATTTTGTATATCCTATTTAATATTGGCATAATTCGATTTTTACCTAACGAACGAGCAGACAATGCAGTTTCCAAAGGCTTTGTACAAACGTTTTACTTGTTAAACAGTTACCCCAGGAAATAACTAAACAAACACGTTAATAATGACATCTTTTGTTTATAACTAAGCATATAATCTATAAACTGTTGAAAATCCCCAACCGAAAGGAAATATATAAATTTATAAAGAACATATATTCTCGTATATATGTACATTGTACACTGTACACTGTTCATTCTATTCGTCCTTGTAATGAGAATCTCGAAAAAAGAGTTTTATTTGGAAAATGCATCAATCAACGCGAGCTCGAATTGCATACAAAAATTATGAATAAAGCATTTACTATGTATTTATATACCAAAATCGTTGATTACATAACTTTCGAAGGGCGGACTTGTGCTTCATGCTATGTTTTTGTTTTGTCCACAGATTGCCATGGCAGCATTCTAATGGTGCTAGCGTTCTGTCATTACCTGATATATGTGAACTGCAATTATCTTGTGATATTTTACAATTTAATAAACACTTGCAAAGGGTATTACTTTTATACCCTTGCAAAGGGTATAACACATGGGACGGACATATGGCTAGATCGATAGGGTAGGTACTTCACTACGTTGCAAACTTTTGGATGAACTTATAATACCCTATGCAAGTGTATAAAAATCGGAAAACGTTATCATATACATGCCATTGGAAAAACCGAATAATTTAGCTGAAAACCATCATAGTTACAATGTTTTTAAACATATACACATAAAAATGTAAATTTAGTCGTTTAAAGGAATATTTAATTTGAATATCAGCTTCTTGTTCTTAATTGCACAGCAAGGGAACTCAACGTTAAAACTCTAGGTTTTTCTTTCTAATATTAATTGAGGATACATTAATATGCGCCTGCCGCTAGTTATCCTATTTTTTTTGGCTTCAATTGTAGTGGGTTCAGGCATTATTTGATTGCACTTTTATTTAATGTAATTCAGTTCAGTAATGTTATTGTCATGTGCTGTTTACTACAAAACATTTTTAAAATTTTCGTCTTTACCATTGCGGCTTTTTTGAATTTGTTTATAACTGCTCAATTACTCTTGCACTTTTATGAAATTAGAAACGGAACCGAAGGTGGTAAGGGATCTTAAGGTTTAAATATGTAATGAAGCCAGTTTTAAACTGGTTTCCTCAGCTCTGATTTCCAGAATGGAAAACTATTTCAATGTTTGGACTATCCATATCTGGTGTGGAACTTTGATGACCGTACTCAAGTTAAAGGTTTGAAATATAATATTATATCCGGTTAGGATCTCTGTTATCTGCAATGGTGGGTTCATTTAAACCTCTCTAAGAAAGTCGAAAACTTCTACGGCCTTGGTTGGTAAATTTGAACATTGCAATGAATTTTTCGTTTAATTCTTATAACATGTACCTATATATGTTGTTTAGTATATTAACCTTAAGGTTCGTTATTTGTATTCAAGGACTAACCTGAAGGGAATATATTGATATTACCAATAAACTTATTTGCCAGTTGAATTTCTCTAAAAATTTCTGTAAAATCTACCTTGCACTTGGGACTTACATTCCATTAGCATAGACTTTAATTTAAACGTATTTGCCATTCCTGGTGCTTTTTTAAAATTTAGGTACCTTACAATGATTTTAAAATGATTTAAAAAGTATAAAATCTGTTTTAAAATATAATCCAATGTCTAGAAATGACCGTATATAAATTAAAGGTTTCAATATGAATATTCTTTTCAGTTTCTTTAATTTCCTTATGCGTTACTAATGACGTCGGTCTATATTTAAGCTGGGTTCGTTCTTTATTTGTAGCTCCTGTAGTTTTAGAAAGTCAACTTGAAAGTATAAAACTGCTTTGGTGTTGTGATGTTTCTTTTGGATTCTTGTTGGTTAGTTTGTTGGCTTATATACCAGGACTGTAGCGAAGAAAGCTAATTAATAGGAGCATAGAACCAAATACCATCCGATTAAAAGAAAAAACTAATAAAGCTGACTAGTTAAATGTATGGAAATGCCTTTCTAATTGACTATTGATTACTTCATTTCCTGTATAGGCACTTGCGCCTTATTTTTGGGAATTCCCTGGTCAGTCTTTATTGGCGTTTTAATTAAAATGACGAACATTTTGAGCTGCCTGGCACTGAGCATTCACTTTATGTCTACATTGGATTTGTTTTCAAGTTTCTTGCCTTGCCTTATTCATTGTATTAAGTTTTGTAGTTATTTTTAAATTTTAAATTACTGAAAATGTATTATTTCTTTTTGAATTGCAGCCTCTTGGGAGAAATGTAAACATTTTGAATTTGACTCTATTTTTATAAAGTGGGTCTCAGGAATATACAAGGTTCGATATTTTAATAAGAGCCTGGTATAATAGTTATCGACATATATTTAATTCAGGAATACCACATTCTCTACAATTGGATAAATGCAAAAAGTCAGTTAACAGTGCTTGAGTTCGGTTACGTTGCATATGCCAATATTTTATCAGAATAGCAATGGCAGCTTGTGTTCTTTGGTAAGCTAATAGGCAGAGTGAATTTGTAATAATATAAAAGATTTCTTTATTTAGGTTTTCTGTTCTTCAGCTACGTTTTGATTTTATTACATGTGATGGTCGCTAAAAAGATTATAAAAAATCGTTTGGTCGAAAGCCTTTTTAAGGCAGTTACAGTTCCGGCAAGTAATTCCTGTTAATAAAGAGATTAAAAAAAAAACACAATTTTTTAAAAGCTGAAAAGTTTTTTTTAATAATTTTTGTAAAATAATTTCCTAGAGAGTTCAGGACACTGGGTAGCTCACAAGGTTCCGGGTTCAATCCTCACAGTGGGTGAAAAAAATTTTATCTAGCTTTTATTTTAGAAGAGGTAGTTAATATATTATTTTGAAATTGGTTAGCTGAGTAACGGGTATCTAAAAGCCAGAGCATTTGACTTCCGTTTCTTGTTGTTTTGATTGCAAATTCTTATATACTTTTGATCATTTTCCCTTATTGATTGTTCGTATATTTAATTATTTTACTATTCTGAGTGTAATAAAATGAACTAATTAACCTAAATGAGTTATTTGAGTTGTAACTTTAGCAATTACGTTATTATTTCACGCGGAGATGTTTTTATTCGTTTGTAGTAGGTACTTCAGTTCGGTTTCTGGGACATCAACTTGAAAAATTTTGAAATGTGCAAACCTATTTGCTTATTCTTAGCATTGCTGTTATATTTATTTAGTGGGTTTCTAATGTTTTCATATTTATTTGGTTATATTTATGCATATAATTTTGACCCAAACAATTTTCAAATTTATTATGAAAGTACTAAATTTTTAATTGGTTTGGAACTTGTATCGTGTGTTCTCGCTGGGTCTGGACTTCTTTTGAACTACCTAAAATTCAAAGTTGGTGAGATAAGAAAAATATGAATGTTTTCTAGGAAATATTATTTCCAGGTAAAAATACTACTCTGTTTCTGGATCATAACTTTCGTTTTATTGGAGATCGCCGTATTCGTTTTAATTATGCGAGATGCCGAACGAAAATGGAATCTCCATACAATTATTGACTTTTTGTCCATCTGTGAGTATAAATTCACTTCCCAAATAAAAAATAACTATTAGCACTCCATTCCCCAAGGTTTTTCCATACACACCGTGGTTATAGTTTACGGAAACTGTAGAGACCTGAAATATTGCCCCAGCAAAGAAACTTCCTCTCAACTGGAAAACGGAGTGGAAACTATTTAATTTCATCTTGATGATTATTAATACTCGTATAGCTCAGATATAAATGTTTATATATAACCTTGTAATTTAATTGTAAAATAACTCTTACACCTATTGGATGTATGACTATCATGAAAAAATAATTTCTAACTGTCTAATGAGTTAAAGCCTCGTTTCGTAACATTGTTTTTATAAGTTTGTAGATACCAATTAAAATATATACACTCACTAGTGTCTAGTGTGTGTATTAGTATCAATTTTGTAAAAACCTTTCAATTTAGTATAAAAGCATGCTTATTGTTTCAGCTATAAATTTAAGAAAAGCAATTCAATATGTTTATTGCCATAAATTAATTTGAGAAAACAAAACAGTTTTAAAGCCACTGAGTCTCAGTTCCGTGCGATGTGTCACAGTTAGTTGATCATTTGGCATTCTGTGTTTACGATTTTAATTGGGATTTTGGTGTGTTTTTAGTTAAATATATTGTTCTATTCAAATATTAAATAATTGATTACAGCTTTTATCTGTATTTTTTTATGACTTTAGTAATTTTGAAGCCGAAGGTAGACTTATTACTTTTATTAATATTTTAACAAAAAGTGTACCTACAAATTTAAGTTTTTTTCTTACATTTTTTTTTAAATTTACTTAAAGTTTTTACTATTATCTTGGAGCTTTGCTTGCATTTTGGGTAAATACTATATACGTTTTGGTTACTTTGGGATTTCGACAGAATAATAGCGCCCAGTTTGGAGCTATCGAAGCAATTACGTCAGCCTATTTGGAAGGTAAGTTTTTTTACTTGCAGGAGCTTAGAAGAGGGTTTTAATTGTAAACAATTAAAAAAAATTAGATATCTTAATTTGGATATTATAAAACTTTCTGGTTGCTCCCAGTTATGTTTCGCGGACATAAATATATATTTCTTGTCTTTCACATTGCAATTATTTTCAAATTTAAAGGTTTCAAAAACATACAAATAAATGCATGTATTCACGCTTATTAGAATAAATGGTTATAATCATTAATAGTTTAAAAACATAAACATCATTTCCATTACCATTCGACTATCAATGAAGCCGTTCCAAAACTCTATAATAACACTGGCTTTCAAAATTAAACCGACATAATCTTCCAGAGATGAAATTTTGATTTTCAGGTGTTAAAATGCCTAATAAAATAGTCATGAACACGGAAGAAAAATCAATATTTCATTTAAAAAATTTTTTGAATCAAGCGAAGGCCATATACACTGGAGAATCAAACATTCATCTCTCAAGGATTTTGTCAATTGCAAGCCACTGAAATTTTTTAATGAATTCTTGCAACAGCTTATATTTTCACTTTTAAGAAATATACAAAAATAAAAAGTAAGACTCAATTTTTGTGTTGCTTTAGACTTTGTTATCAGAAAATAACATAAATCAATAAATCATATTTCTTTGTAGCTTTCAGTTTAAGTACCCTCTACATTGTTCTTACGTATTATCGTGAATTTTTGGTAAGTTCGACCAGATGGTGTTGGCATATACTTGTATTTCCCGTTTGTTTCACGCACCCCTTACTAATGCCTTTTATCACAGAGTTTCACAGGTTTCATAGATAAATCTCAAAAAATCTGTTTTGCGTTTAAATAATAAAGCCTTTTTAGCTTAGGTTTGAACTCAGGTTAAAAATTGCCTTAACTGTGATTATGCGTTACATGGACTTCGCAATATAACTGTATTCGACGACAAAATAATTTACTTTTAAAATAATTAAATTTTTCCTTCATAGCATCACAGTTAAGGCAAAAATTCAAAGAAGACAGCGACAGCGAGGACACTTAAGCCAAAAATATGGAGAAAGTAAAAGTGGTCGCACTCTTCTGCCAGTCTGGCAGCTCTATCACTTGTTTGAGCGCTAACGCTTTTTGTAGAGCTTTTGAGAACAACAGGCAGCCCAGCCGGCTATCAGGCAGACGCCACTGAGAGCTTTGGCGTCCGCTCAGTTCACTTTTAGACAACGGAGAAATCACATCTGATCCAAAGATAGGGCCGCCAATGAGTCACTCAACTCGTTGCGGAAAAGTGCTTTCGCTGATTTCCCGGCACTGGTCTCGGTCTCCACGTCCCACATTGTCAATTGAGGGAAAATTGACTTAAAAGCGCTGATCTTCCAGACAATTTCAATAGATCGCTGATACCCCAGAGAGCCAGTGATCTCACCCAGAGTCTCTTAAAGAGATAGAGAGAGAGCGAAGAGTGTTAAAAACAAGTTTCGCGCCAGTGTGCTCTCCCTTTCAGGCGACTCTCCAGGAATTTCAGGCATCCCAAATCCAGATCCAGGAATCCGAGGTCTGTAATCCGCCATGGCGTCCACATCAAGTGTGAAGCTGATTGTCTACGCCCTCGACGTACTTTGCACGGTGAGTTACTTTCTCTAGTCTACCGCCCACCTTCGAGATAGCCCACTACAGTCATTACGTCAATTAAGGTGCTGTAAACAAAAATATACATATGTAGTGCAATGACCACTTGATTCGCTTTTGCAACGATCCTAAACAAAACTTAACAATAGTCGGCATTCATCTTATCAAATTGTACACATACTCATGGCATGTCTTAGCATGGGAACCTTACACATGTGGTACTTTTAAGTTGGCAGGAGTGTGGAACGCCAGTAAACGCCACTCTAATGGCGAAACCCGTTTCCTCGATTATAGTTTATTAGTTTATTTATACCATTTAATTGCAAACAACAGTGAAAAGGAACAGATGGCACCAGAGGTCAGTGCATACATAATACGATCGGCTATCCATCAGCTGCTTGCTCATCAATTTTGAATCCAATCGATATCTTGCCTGGTACAATTCTCTCGGCTTCTCGGCGGAAAGCTTAGTCATGACTTTGGATGAATCAAATGTAATTCCATAAAATTCCTATCACAGTTACAGCACGGGAAAGTAATTATTCTCCAATGTTTGCGCACAACTTACCAATCTGAGTCGAAACATCAACGACAACGACATCATCGCTAGATGAACATATTACGTCACATTTTAAAATAATACCTTGCGAAAACGAAAACTTTGAATTATTCAAACCGAGTGACAACAAACAATCCCGTTTGCAAACAAGCTCTCCGCTCAGACATCCAATATGAATAGTAATCAAGTGACCTTGTCTGTGTGCATAATCCTGCCGGAAGTGTTGGTTTTGGGTGACCTTCCCGTGGACTGGCATCCCACTCCCAAATGTCCCAATGTCCCACTCCCCAATTCCCAATCCCGCCAATTTCCTTGGCGTCTATCCCTGTCGCCAGACAGGCTAGTCTAAGGGACGCCCCCAATTAGGTCCTCTGGTAAAACGCCTTGTGCGAGGTCAAAAACACTGAAACTGGAACTCTAGGTCACAAGTGTTCCCGCACAATTCCACAGATTCCTCAGCGGGTTGTTGTTATAAGCCAGTGGAAATTGGGATGATTTAATTGGGGGGAAAACAAACTCATAAAAGCAGACACCACAGAAATGCTTAAGAGTTGAAGCAAAAGGCATTGTCCTTTATTTTAACAATCCTGTTAGGCTACTAAAAAACACTTGGTTCTTGGCAGTCTTACAAGCTTATTTTGTTGTTTGATGTTATACTTTTGGAGGGGTCTGGTAAGCTTTATACTATCATTAATACAATTAAGATTTTTAGCGAAACCTTATTATAAGAAACTCTTACTGTAACTTTCAAAAAAAGGTTTTAGCTTTGTCTTGTCTAATTAAACTTCCTTTCTACATTTTAATGAAATAAAATAATTCATGTATGAACATCTAATCCCTTTTTTATTTTCGATTTCCTATTTGCCCATACAGTTGCTGGCCTTGGTGCTGATATCCTTCGGCATTTATGTGGTGGTGTCGTACGATCTGAACCAAGTCGGGCAGCTAACGGCCTACGCCTACGTGGGACTGGGAGTTGCGGCCCTGGCGGTTGTGTTTTGGGGTTACTTGTCCGCCTGGCGCGAGAATGTGTGCTGCACAGTAACAGTAAGTTGGAGGAATTACCTATATTGATAACATATTGACATTTTAACTGGTATCTTCTCGCAGTTCATTGTTTTGCTCTGCCTGGTCATCATTGCTCAGTTTGCCGCTGTCTACTTGCTAATCACTCAAGAGAAGACGGTGGCCTCCAACCTGGCCAATGCCCTGGAATCAACATGGGAGGAGGAACTGAACAGCCCTGGCGCCATGTCGCTCTACCAGAACTGGGTGAGTTCGCTAAACGATTTGGGTTAGACTTCAGTTGTACTTATCTACTCATATTCCCCATAGTTCCAGTGCTGCGGTCGTGGCAGTCCTCAGGACTATGTTGTCAACGAACGCCTGCCGCCGGACACCTGTTTCCGGAACCACGACAAGAGCAAGCCCGAGAATCTGATCCACACCGGCTGCCGAGTGGAGTTCGAGAACTACTGGCTGCAACTGACCCACATTTTCAACATTCTGGCCCTCGTGCTGATTGGAGTCGAGGTGGGTCCCCATAAATTCCATAAATTAGGCTGTGTTGTTAACAACTCTATATGTTTACAGCTACTGCTCAGTGTCATCTCTTGCCGCCTGTGCAACGGCATTCGCAACGATGCCCGTCGTTCTTACTTCTAAAAAAAGAAAGCACAAAATACTCAATTAAGAATACATCAAGAGATTGGCAGTAAAATTGTTAAATTTGTAGACACTATTCAATTGGTTGAGCGTTTTTCAAAACTGGAAAGACTTGTGTTAAAGTTTTTGAAATTCAGTATATGATAGTAGCACTCATAAAATTACTCACACGTTGATTTCAGTGGAAACACTGAGGGAACTCACGAATATTATTAAGAAAAGTAAAATAGTTTTAATATTATTTATTAAAAGATATTTCTAAATAAATGAAACGAACCAAATTTGAAAACGTATATATTTTGGCTTAAATAGAAAAACTAAATGGTTTTCATGGTACTAAAGTAGGAGGTGAACCAAATAAATGTTTGTTTTAAAAACAATTTTCAAGCTGGCGTTACTTTTTTATTTAATTTTTGTATAATTTTTTGTGGCATTTGGTTAGCCATTTTATTTTAACCTTGGTTTTAGCACCATAAACTTAATATTTACCAAAATCTTAGCACACATCCGATTAATGGTAGGTTTAGCCATATATCAATCCATAATCATTCATCGTTCACTTGTGCATATATATGATAATCGTGCCCCTCTTCTATGTACTTTAGCTAAGATTGCTTACACAATAGGTGTTTTTTGGTTCTCAATGCATTGCTAAATAACGATCGAACTGAACTATATTGAAAATTGTAGGTTAAAATGAAAATGAAACACACATTCAACATCAAATAAATACAACTTAATAAAAAGCGCTGTATTCAAGAGAGATATCACCATATGGCAACATTTCTAAAAATCTACATATATTATTGAAAAGTATATGTTTGAAAAGTATTTATCAAAACGGAGATAGCAACAGTGTTAAGATGTAGCATATACCATTTCATAAGAAATTCTACGATACTTAGGTTTGGATTTTAATGTATCTTCAGAAAAACTGAGGCTTAGCTAATAAAATATTTTGTTTTGTTGTTAAATACTTGCTAAATCAGAAAAAGTGACTTTGGAATCAGGGAATTACTCTGCAATAACATTTAAGACATGAACAAAATTGAAACAAATTGAATTTGTTTTCACAAGCACCGTATACCTTTTCTAGGAAGAAAAAAAGACTGGACAGCATTACTATGTATGTAAGACTATACATAATTATAATTGTAATAATTATAATCTGAAGAATTCGAAACTAGCAGGGTGATTCTGGCATTTGAAAATATATACCTAGGTATTAAACAATTTAGCCATGTTTTTATTTGTTATTTTACATTGTTTGACAATTGCTTAAATTTGCCCTAATGGGAAAAAATTATATAAATTTGTACTAATTCTTTTGGGTTTATATATGCAAGAATTTTTGTTGGGATCCTTATGTTTCTTTTCCCTGTAACATACAATTGCCCAAATACGATATACCCTCTTATTCTACGAGTAACGGGTATAAATAGCATATGCCAACGCTTCTCTCTTATTCTGTTCAAATAGTTCGTCATCTATTTCTGTTTATATGTACAAGCTAACGAACATATATACGTAAATATTTAGTTGAGCCAAAAAACATTGCGCGTTTTTGCGGCCAAGCGTTTCGATTCCATTCGGTTTCGAAGCTTTCGTTTCGTTTTTCCCCCGTTCGTTTCGCCAAACGCTAAACGCCAAACGCTTTTCGCGCTATCAACAAACTCGGAACGTTTGGAACAGTTTTCAGTTAACAGTCGAGCGGTGAACATGAACCGGGTTTTGGGTAACCTCAGCAACCGTTAGAATCAATATAAATATAAATATTATCCAACTGTCAACAAGCCGCGAGTTGCCAAGTGTTATAAATAATTCGAGTAACTGACTGGCGCACAAATATTTAGTTTCTAATTTAATACATTGGATAACCGAAGATGGCCTGTTCAACAAACGTTTTAAAGGGGTTTGCCCTGCTCTGGGATATTATCTATGCTGTAAGTAGAGGGATCCAACAATCCAATGACAGCAGAGCTAAAGGCAGAGATTAAGATTCGCTTGCGATTTCTGGGGGCCACTTTGGTGACCCCAAAAAGCACTATAACTTGAATTAAGCTGAAGCTCTGGCCAAGGCTAAGTGCAGGAAAATTACTTGACTTTTGCCCGCCGTTGGCCAAATGCCATTTCTTGCCCAAGAAATGTTCTCCAGCATCGCCCAAGTTCATTTCAAGATCCATCGGTCTTTTGATGTAGTACTTTGTTTATTTTTTAGTGGCGTAAAAAACAAACTTAGGAGGGCCCCAGACATAAATATTTTGTTGCTCGTTGAATATATTTTGGTGTAGTTCGCAAGCACTTAAATTATTATCGAAGGCTTTTGTTTTTGGCGTTCCATTTTGATGCAAATTTAAACGCAGCTAATAAAATTTGAGCCGCAGCATAAATTAATATTCATGGAAGAATGTACTTTGGCGGGTATTCAGTTCTGTCAAAAGTTTAGCAGTTTTATTTAGCAAATTTGTTCCAGCCTAAAAATATCTTTTAAGAAATTGTATAATATTTATCTATTTTATTTTGTTTATTTTCTTGCCGAGCTTTTTATTAAGGCTGCCAAGTCGAAACTTGGTCACCCACGCCATCACTTAACCCTGAACAACAATATATAGCATTTTTATTTGACTTGTGCTGTTATTTTAGTTGGTTTTACTTGAACCAGATTTTGGTTAGGTTTGTGCACGCTTATATATATCTCGGTTGATGTCATTTCCTAGACGTTTTGGGCATCTTTCTGGCATTTGATTTAAATGGAATGCGTGCGAAGGCCGAGGAAATGCCAACGAGCACCACACGGCGTATGAGCGATTTTCCGCGTTTGGTTCCAGGCGAGTTAACTCTTGATTTGCGCGCTGAGAGATTTCAATTATGCTGGAGCCCAGACTGAAATTACTTCATACTGCTTTAGGGTAGGGCTCAACCTTTGTGCCTGGGATTTGAGTGCTCCCATGCCGACAGAAACCCACATAAATCTGTGCCGCGACTGGCTTTGGACATTTATGGGGACCAATGGCATTGGCATTTGATCTGCCCACACCATCTAGTGTCCGCCTTATCAACCTATCATATGTATATGCAAATTAGTTGGACGCACTGTTCTACTAAAGTTGGACCTTGGCTACTCTGGTGATAATTGCGCGTAATTGCTGTCTGCGTGGGGAAATGAGAGCAAATTAATAAACCTTTTGTGCCACCCTGTTGCCAACTCATGGCTTTCCTTATCGTTTTTATGGACACCACCTGAGTGTCTCCTTAGCACATTTAGCAATCGTGGCAGGCGTAATAGACCGCTTAAGATATCAGAGCGTTGAGTGGGGTTGGTCGCAGTAGAAACAGCGATCATAAGGTTCTGCTTCAAATTAAGTCACAAACCGGGCACTCAATTACAAAGTCTAATTATGGTTGGATGGTCCTAAACGAATTCAGATTGTGGCATGCTTGGCTTCCATTTCAACTAATACAATTTGATGGTTCTCGATTTCCGAGCTTTCAAGAATGTGCCTTTGCGTTTTCGGTTTTCCACGCGCCCTAACAGATATGTCAGCGCCAAATCGGTCTTGGCGGGATTTGGGCGCCGAAGCATAATAAATAACAATTAAATGGCGTTGAATACACACACTCAACTATCCACAAAACAATGCCAGATGTCTGAGTGATACGTGCCCGGCGGATTACAGTTTATCTCTATTGTCTCATAAACATTAATTGATGGGCCAGAGTCGATTGTAACTCTATTAATGTAAATAATATTTTTCCGCTGCCTTGTTTGGCAACCAAACTCATTAAATTATACCTTAAGTAAATATTTATTTAAACAAACATCAGCGTTACACCCAGTTTAGGGATTCCAAAACGTTTTTGGCCGGGGATCACACTGGAAATCAGCCCTGACTGCAGTCATTAATCGGCGAAATCATTCATAATTACCTCGTAGGCTTTAGCCGAATCGGTGCCGACCGAAACGTAAGCTTTGTCTAAGCCGGGCCCAGTTAGCTCGAGTGACAAACAAACAAGGCACGTCAAAGCCAACGTATTTGCCGACTGGTTTCTTGTTTGCCCCTCCGACAATTATAAAAATAATTTACAAATTGGTGGCGGCAACAGGTTACCGTGTGCAAACATCAACACTGTGGACTTATAATTACTACGCATTTCGAAAACTTACTTTTTCGGTAGTAGAATAGTTTTTGTATTCTTTTCGCTTCTCTGGGCAAACTGCCAAGTGCCAAATTACAGAGAGTCCACATTTGGCAGGAGAGTGTGAAACATCACGATGTGTTTGTGGATCTAGTGAGTCATTGTGGTAATTTTAAAATGCAACTGGCGATGCATGCGGAAAGTGAGAGGCGAGCGTCGAGCGTCGAGCTTCAGGAGACAACTCTGCGTATACGTAATATATTAGTATGATAACACCAGTCGAGAATGAAGTTGTAGTTGCTGGAAAAGTGATTTAATCTTCGAAGCGAACCCCACAAGCATTTACATCTCTACAGAGAGAGAGAGAGACCGCATTTGCATATTGACTCAACGTAGAACCTTCAAGCGCTAAGCTTTTATCACCTTTCGGGCAAAGTAGACTTTTATTTTACTTTTCAATCAACCGCTTCCCACCTCTCCCGTTCGACAGCTGTTCGGCCTGGTTTCGATCGGCCTTGGAGTACACATCATTTACAAATTCGAGCACTTCGACACGGCCGCCTTCGTCATCATTGGTGTGGGCGTGGTCGTCGTTCTGACTGCTCTTTTCGGAGCTCTGGGAGCTGCACGTGAGAGTAGCAGCACATCCAAGGTGGTAAGTAAAAATAAACCATAATTGATTTTAGTAACATTTACAATAACCTCTTAGTTGAATTTTGTAGTGAATTAGTTAGAGCAGCTTTCTTAAATACTTTTGCAGAGACCCTTATAATTTTGGTTCAAATAAAAGTGGATAATCGTCAAATCTTCGTTGTATTTTACGACTATAGAAATCTGTTTCTCACATTATATAATAAATATTGTACAACTATTTCCTAAAGCTGTCATATGAACAGACGGTCAATTTATATGCAGAGCTGCACAAATAAATTTTTAAAATATGGTATCTTTTAGCTTTTTCGTCAATTAAGGGGTTACATACAGTAAGAAGTTATAAAAATCTGTTTTTTTTATTTATTAATATTTTTGAAGTTACAGGAAAATTTTAAAAGACGTTTTAGAGTTTGTAAAAGTAAAAGTACAAATTTTAAGCCCGTTTATCTCAAAATGGTGTTTTAAAGTCTAAAATTTAAACACGAGCTTTTTAAATATTTTTTTTTTTTATATAAATATTAAGTCCGAAATTTTGGTCACAAATCAATATTTTTTTTGGGCAACCGTTACTTGGTCGAACAATTTTATTTTGATTTTTCTATCGATTAATTACTAGATTTGACATTTCTTTTCACATTCTGTTTGGTTTTTTAATTTTCGAGGATCCAGTTCAGAGATATAGTGGTATTTAGATATGGTAAAGTATTTTTTGAGAGGAGTTTCCGGGGATCAGCTGGTCATTCTAAAGGAACTTGTAGAATAAGTGTGTTGTCTTATAACTTTTCTTTGATACCGGGACTGGTTCATTTTATTTAATTAATTTATTTAATTTAATTTGTTTATCGAACGTGTAAAATGAGTGTGTTGACCAATCCGTTTCTTTTTCAACATCGGGAATGATTCATTTTATTTTAATAATTTATTTTATTAATATAAAACGTAGTCTTTTGACAAAAACTTGAATCGTTTTAATATTGTTTTTTACGAAAACAATTTAATTGGTTTTTTTTATTAATGTGCGGCTCAAATATTTTTGTCATGATATGGTGTCATCTAAATATAAATTTGTTCTTTGTTTCTGCTCAGTTCGTCGTAATTGTGGTTATCTTGATAATTCTGGAAGTGCTGGTGGTGGGCTTTCTGTGGTTATTCCAAGCCTCACTGCTGATAAACGTTGACAAAACATTCGACCAGCTCTGGAACGACCAGCCTGTGCCCATCAAGCCCGGAAACCAAAGCCAGATTGCCAGCCTTGAGCGTTGGGTGAGTGTAGAGAAATGGCAGAGACGATCTTTGATAACGCCTTTTGTAAATTCGCTTATTACAGTTGGACTGCTGCGGCAATGTGGGACCCAAGGACTACCTTCTGCCCCCCAATAGCTGCTACAACGGCGAAAGCGACAAACTGAATCTCGAGGGCTGTAGGCAAAAGTTTCTGGTCTTTATCGCTGATCGTTGCACGACATTCAACATTGTCTCTCTGGTGCTGGTTGCTGTGGAGGTTAGTACTAAAAAATAAATTATAAATAGTTTTTGTTTGTCAATAAAGAAACATGTTTTTTCACAGATCATTTGCGCTTTGTTGGCCTACGTCCTGGCCAATAGCATTGTGAATCGCTGGCGACGCTCGAAGTACTATCAAAAATAGGTTTATTTACGGTTTTTGAAAACATTGCATTTTGGAAATTCAACTGTAAGATGCGCATACTTAAGGCCAAAGAACTCTCCATACAAATACTTAAATCGAAAACTCAACAGAGATTCCAAAACAAATTTACTTAAGCGAAGTAGTCCGAGGGCAGTGCGTTGATTGTATTCTGTTTGCCAGTTTGGAAAACTGTAATTTTGAAACGGAGTGTATTCCGTTTACAATGTAATTTAATATACACTAAGCTCGACCTAAGCAGCAGTCTTTGTAACAGCATTTTGAGAAGCCAATCCAATCCAATCCAATCCAATCCAAAATAAAGAATTGTTCGTAGAAGGCGATCTGTTGACATCATTCCTATGATAATGAGGCAAGGGGAGGGGCGGCCAGAAGGTGAGGGTGGACACATGCTGACTCACATTTGTAGAACTCGTGGGCGGACGCCTCACGCCTATTTTCATTTGTTTTCTTCATCTCTGTGGCCGCTGCTCGCCTTTTGATTTCCCCAAAAAAATATTTATCTGGACCGACCCTCACTCTGTGCTTTCTGGCCACTGCATCTGGCCAACGGATCGGACCGGATGGCGACAGAATCCGAAGCGGCCAACGAGTCTGTGGGCTAATCGTTGCCCAATGGCAGATCTGTCGACCATCGCCCCAGACAAACAAATGAAGATTAGGCGACTTTAGTCGATGGTTTGATGGCAGTGCTCAAGGTGTGCTCGCCCCCAGCGGAAAGACATTTGTGAATATTGTGAAAATTGTGAAAATTGGGAAAAGCGATCGCTAGCTGTCATGCACTGCACCACCCGTCTGCTCAGATACGTACTGTGTGCCATCAGTGGCATTTGTGCCGTAAGTGCCTAAAATAGACCCCAATGGGCTGACATTGAAAGGGATTGTGATTTTGTGCGGCCTTTGTTTAGCTAGGTGGCTGTCTGCTCATCTGGTATGGCGCCTGGCTGCTGGACAGCCTCTCTGACCAGCAGGCGGTGATGGGCATGGACCACGGCGAGGATCTGGCCGCCGTGCTCTGCATCCTGCTGGGCACCGTCGTCATAGTGGCCAGCGTCTTTGGCTCGGTGGCCGTGGTTAAGGATTCCAGAACCCTGTTGATCTGTGTGAGTTCTCGGGGGGTTACTATTTTTGCCTAGAAGTGTAAATATAAATATTGAACTAGTTTAACAAACTTCAATTTCATGATAAACTAAAATAGAGCATTTAAGCCGTGTCATATCAATCTGAATGTGTTTATATTTGTGCGATTTGTATTTTGCCATATCTTTTGTCTTACATTTTATATTTTTTCTTTTAAATTAAATCAAAGACGTCAGTTAAATACCGCTCAGTAACATCATTAAAGAAAATAAGAACTTATTACGTGTAATGTTAAAATGTGACTAAAACTTTTTTAAGATCTAAACTTTTTTAAGCAAAAGTGTAAAACTAACTGAGGTGAAGTCCGGAAACCTTTCTAATGTCACTTTCAATTTAATTTTCAGTATGCAGTTGTTTTGGTATTACTCTTGATCATCCAGTTTGTGATGGTCAGCATTAGTTATGCCGCCAGCCGAGAATCCTTGCCGGATTCTTTGAGACAGGGATTCGATGATCTGTGGGACTTGCAGCACGAGGGCAACAGCACACTGAACACATACGAGGAGTGGGTAAGTTGGCTGGCCACACATTTGCTAATCTACTGAACTCAATGATACTTTATTGCCAATAGCTGCATTGCTGTGGCCGTAACAGTGCCGAGGACTATCTGCATCTCGAGAAGGAGCCGCCGCCGAGTTGCTGCCTGGATCAGGACTGCAGCAAGCTCCTCAATCTCTTCATGGCTGGTTGCGAGAACAAGTTCAAGGAGTATGTCAGCGGGAAGACCGCGAACTTCCACTCCTTAAGTTGGTTCATTATACTCTTTGAGGTGAGTTATTTAAAACATAACCTTTATAGAATTTTTAAATTACACTGAATCAACGTAAAATATTTGTATTCATCCACAAAGTTAATGTAATGTTGAAGACCAAAAAAATTGAAACCGCTTTAGCATGAACATTTTGTTTGTAAATACTTCGCATCCCTGACCCTTGAGTTCATGGCCTTATTGTTAGCTGAACAATTTCATCGATCAATTGACTTTATTTACCTATTTTTACAAATTTATATTAATATGTCAACATATTTTAATTACAGTTTGCCGGCTCGGTGACCACCTGCTACCTAGTGGACAGCATTCGCAATCATCGCGACCGCATACGTTTCTATAATTAAAATAAGATTTAAGTGTTTTGCACGAACTGTATTATCGTTATTCGTTGTGAGTAATTTCCTAGCCATAAGGCCCTGGCGAATTGTGATTGTAGTTTACGATGATTAGTCAAGTTAGGCTACAGATACCAAGTATTCATTCATAAAACTGTAAACTGGCGCCCACGCCCAGAAATAAATCGAAACGAAAATAAATAAACCCGTTGCTATTGACTGAACATTTACGAGACATCTTTGCCCAGCAGAAAATTGAAATGAGTGGGGATCCGGAGATAAACAAGAAAAGCTCGCACCAGTGGGCGATCCGATTCTCCGCTCTCGATTTTCACTCACAGATTTATAGATAGAATGTGCGAGTGGTGAGTCGATCGTTGTTTTAGTCAAAACAAAACACACTGTTTCGGTTTCCATCTCAACCCAGTGCCAGTTGATTCGCACAGCTGAAACACGGCGGTCAGACGTCGAAAGGTCTACATTTGCCGCACCGCTGTACAGTATCTGACGGATACGTATCCGAAACTGGCTGCTGGCCATTGCCATATACGTAACGCCGCTGATGCACTCTGCTCGCCCTCGTTGAATTCGACAGTCAGTCTCCAGTCGCATCTTCCGCTCGATCCACAGTCAACATGGGTCTGTCCGCCACTACAGTGAAGCATCTGCTGCTCTTGCTCAACTTCGTGTTTTCCGTGAGTACCCTCACACCTGTGCGCACAGTCATAACTCATGCCAACCTGACTCGTTGTGATTTCCACAGGTGCTCGGACTGGCGCTGATCGCATTCGGAATTTTCTTTTTGATCTCCGCCGCCGAGAATGCAGTCAGCATTGGTGAAAATGTGGCCGGTGGCCTGATCGTTGGCCTGGGCGTTGTCATCCTGATCATAGCGATCTTCGGCTGCTTGGCCGCCATTCACGAGGCTCCTGTTAGGCTCCTGATCGTAAGTAACCAAGATTCCCTGAAAAAAATCGTTTTATACCCTTGCAGAGGGTATTATAATTTCAGTCAGTCAATTATTAGATATATATTTTTATTATTTCTATGGGACCTATGTGATATAGTCGTCTGATTTTGATAAAATTTAAACCGTAATTCTGAAATAATTAACCAATACTATATATCGAAGAACTAAGAAAAAAATTAAAAAACAGATAAGATTATGATGATCAAGAATATATATACTTATAGGGTCGGAAATGTCTCCTTCACTGCGTTGCAAACTTCTGACTGAAATTATAATACCCTCTGCAAGGGTATAAAAAGTATAGCTTAACTTAACTTTGAGTATTTCGTCATTGCGTCTGTAGCTAGACGCATTTTTTTTTTTAAATAGGCAGTTAGAGATGAGATGAAAAAGGGCGTCAAAGTGCATCAGTCTACAAAACTTTTACCGATGCTTACTAGGTACTGACTCGATAAAATATAAAAATAAACAAAAATAGCCGTTAAACAACGGCGGGAAGATTTGCTTTTCAATTCAAAACAACAAACAGCTGTTCATTGTGTCTGTTTCGTGCGTGAGTGTAACAAGGCTTATCAACAGCAAAGCTAAAATTTGTAATAATTTAGCATATAAATGATATGCTATGCAGAAATTATCAGTTTACTTACTTCAGTAATTCCATTGCCCTAAAAATATTTTAAGAATAAGTTATTGTTACTCTGCTTGGTAGCAAACTCTTTTGTAATTATTTAAATTAAATTGTTGCTTACTTTTACTGACCTGTTGAAACCTTCTCCTTTGCAACACCAGTATGTGGGCGCCGTGGTACTGTTGATCCTGTCCCAACTGCTGTTTCTGAGCATGGCCTCGCATGGCACCAAGGACGGCATCTCGGGCAGCATCAACGAGGGCTTCGATCGCCTCTGGGAGTCGGAGCGCAACCAGACGGGTGCCCTGGCCTACTATGAGAGCTGGCTGCACTGCTGCGGGGTCAACAGCTCCGAGGACTACTGGATCGTGCATCACGGCATTCCGTCCAGCTGCTGCGAGGAGAACAAGTGCCTGGACACGCCAAGTCGGGTTTACAAGCCCGGCTGCAAAGCCGAGTTCGTGAAGTACCTGGACGACAAATTGCTGGTGTTCAAAATCGTCTGCTGGCTGCTTGTCATCGGCGAGGTTGGTTAGATCATTCGCCCAAATATGGGTCTATTTATATGACCTTTTCCCCTTTTCAGGCGGTGGGAGCTGTATTCGGTTGGCTGCTCTACAGCAGCGTTAAGAATCAGAGCCGACGCAACAATGCCGTGTGGATGTGAAGCGTTACCTAAGTCATCTAAGTATTAAATATTAATATTAAAAAATGTTCTCTAATCAGTTGTTAAGTTTCCGAAATTGTTAACAACTATTTACTAATGAAAGAGTTGGTAACCTGTAATCTGTATCAAAAACATAAAATTTAAAAGTATTTAATAACAAATATACTTTTTTTTTTGGAGTTAATGTAAGTTTTAACATACTACATGAAATTAAATTGCCATTAGCAAATTAGCCAAAATGTAAACATTGGCAATTATCTACACATTTTAAAAATTTCAAAATTGTTTGTTACTGATGGTGCTAGCATGTCGATTCAATGTAAGTTATACGTGCCATTACTTACATATTTGAATATTTACACGTAAAGAAGTGCACTCTTACATCAATCAGATACATATGTAATTTTACATAAATCTGTCTGTAAACTAGTATTAATAATTTATTAATTCAGCTTTCGAGCCTCCGATCAAGACAGAATTAAGTTGTCTCAAAAATATTGAGTATAGGACCAACGTGTATATTTATTTTGGTCAAACCCATAAACAGTGTATAAACAAAATGTTTGTTTTATTAAACACTTAAAACCTCGAAGTAAAAGTTGGTCTGAACTCGAGTTACGTTTGCTGTTGACCATTTCGTGAACAAGGAGTAGAAGCCCTTAGCCATTGGCATACCATGCAGTTTGCTAGATACGTGAGTATTGGTAATGTCATCAATGGCAATGAATTTCTCTTTCTAAAATTATACATGGGTGAGAAAATGTCCATCAGATAAGATTTGGACTCGTTGCACTGACCGAATAAGGGCAACTATGGTTCAGATTCGAGAAACCTTCTATAAGCTCAAACACCTTCCTGGCCAAGTAGTTGTAGCGGTTTTTCCAGAACCGACACATATCAACGTCCATTGCATATAGAAAGGGCTGCCAATTTAATGCACCGTCTAAACTTTCCGTACCCTTCGTCATTAGCTGAAAGTGGAACTAAATGGGGTAAACAAGATCATTAGCACACAATTTAATACCACCTCTGAACATACTTTACCCATATATCTTTAAAGAGTGGCTTTAGCAGGGTGTAGCGCAGTCTGATACTGTTTTTAGTCCTGCCCAGTGTGTTAACTTCGCAGTACTCCACTGTACCCATGCTCAGATCCTTGCTCTCGCAGGTCATATTCGTAAATCTTATCAGGACTCCCTGCACATCACATTATACTCCGTTAGATTTGGCCTTTTCCTCAACCAACTTACTTACATGCAACTCTGTCAAACATTGCAAGCACAGAAGCAATCCAAAAAGTTTTCCTGCCAAGTTACCCATTAGATTGCCACTAAACAAGTAATTCAATATTAGACAGGTGCTGCTCTAATCCATGGCCATATTTTTTTAAAAATATTTTAAACGTTAATTGCTGACGATTGAACGCATGAACGGATCTTAGACCGCATGATAATGTTGCTAGGCTTCTGATATTGAATATTTTTTCTCATACACCCAGAGAAAAAACAGGGCAATTACAAATATATTCACTTTCAAATAAGTATTTTCGATACTGAATTAGCCCCGGAGACATTCCGACCCAATTAGGTTTATACATATATTCGTGATCAGCATCACTAGGAAAGTCGATCTAGCCATGTCCGTCTGTCCGTCCGTCTGTCCGTCCGTCTGTTTCTACGCAACAAACAATTCTCTCAATTTTAAAGCTATTTGCATGAAACATTCCCAAAAGTAGCCTTCCTGTTGCAGGTATTATATAAGTTAATAAGTATATAAAAACAATCGGAGAAAAAATTTTAAAAATTTATAACTTAAATGTTTTTTAATTTTTTTTATAAAACTTTTAAGGAATTGTTTATTATTTTGGAGTAACGGCTTAAATATGATCAGAAAAATTTAACTTTTATATTTTTTTATTTTTTTTTTTAATTTGTTTGAGCATGTTATGCTTTAGTCAGTTCGTCTTAAAAAAAAACTGAACCACTCCGGTTCGGAGTAATCCAACTCCGGAGTGGTTTGCATACACAGTGCAACATTTTAATGTGCCCTCAAATTTTACATTGATTCGGAAAGTACCAATTGAAACTAATTAAAGAGCCATCTAGTGCGGCAAGGTCTAAAAAAACACCACGTGGCTTTTGCAAAAGTCATATAAGAAAGATATTGCAATATAAAAAATTGAATTTCGATTTTTTGTATCTCTTTCAAATAAGTTTTTTAGCATGGCAAAACTTGAATTGTCTTACGAGATATATTCTCTGGGTAAATTTTGGTATAGTGATAAAAAAGTGAGATTTATCCAGCACTACACAAACTCACCCTGTATGCTAATTCCGAAACGCGCCTGCGTCATTGTCACCACTTAGATGATAGTTTGCTGTTTGTTTTGGTTCCGCTGGGTTCTCTGCCTTGGGCGGTGGTGAATATCCGACGACTTGCTGCGGCACCTGGCTCTCTCACTTTTTGGCTCAGTCGCAGGCCAGCTTTTGTGGCATCCAGACAAGCCCCAACCCAGAGTGGGCTCCAAGCTGCGGGTTCAGCCCAACCATTAGCGCAAGTAAACAATGCCCAACCCCAGCCCAGTGGCATAGTGCGAATCGTACAAGGTTCCAGACCCCCAGAGGTTCCCGATTCCGTTTAATCGGCCGCCAGAGGCCTGAGTGTTAGAGTACACAGGAAACACAACTACCGAGGGGGATTCACGTGCTAGGATTTACTGGGTTCCCAGTTTGCCCTTAACATTATGGAAAAGTCGTTTCCCATAACGCCCTGGAAGTACGGCCTGCTGGCCACTTGCATTCTAATTGTGGTAAGTAAAAATTGATGCGCATTTTCCCACTACCATTTCCATTCCAAGGCCCAGACCCAGACCTCTCCCCTTATCCCATGGCCTGACCCAAATGCGAGTCTTGCACAACACCCGGTGATGCGAAAAATCAATAATATGCTTAAGTGCACATCTTACCCAAGAGAGCACGTATTATGGCCAAAAAGCCGCTAAAGACTAAAAACAAATCAATGCATTCGAAAATATGTTTATAAATAATACCTGTTCACATATTTACATAACTCAGCCGGCCAGCTGTTTGCAACTGCCACTATATCTAAAAATGGCACTTTCACAATTCTGGCTGGCTTACGCCAATTAAGATTATTATTAAGTTGATTTGGCAAATTAATTTTGCAATTTATTTATTATATTGTTATTATATTTATATTGTCTACAAATGTCGAGGTCTGAAAATATATCATAATATAGTTTAAAAAGGGCATTGACATTAAAATGTTTTGAATTTATACAAATTTATTTAGAGCAATACATTTTGAAGGGAAAACCGAGGTATTAAAGCATTTGCTACAAAAATGTTTTCTAAAGGCAGATGTTTCTATTGAACGGTACTTTTTCTGAAAGAAATTTTTAATTTTTTTGGGCTTTATATATGTATAGTCTCTTTTGAACTCTCTCGGCGCACTTCGTCACTATTAGTAGGGAATTCGAATACAGTGAAAATATTATGATTACCAGTGGGTCACAATTTACACATTTATGTATATATAATATGCACTTCTACAAACTAATTTTACTTTAACTTGGATAATATAAAATATACGTTAATGTTTGAAAAAATACTCGAGGAATGCTAGCAAGCTAAAAATTCCTTATTCAACACAATTTTTTTTAGCATTAACAGATTTTTTTTTAATTGGAAAATCTTTCGATTTCTTAAAGCAACAAGAACGCATAACGCTTGTTCTTCAAAAGTTTTTTGTTACGGTCAATGGTTATTAATCATTAATAAAATAATAATTCATTTTGCAAAAATCTTCAGGACTACCCGACTAAATTATAGACACTGAAAGCCATACATATCAAAATTCACCTACTCCTTGACTGCCTTTTTAATGGAAAGAATTTCAAGATCAAATTAATATTTGTTTAGTCTAACAAAAGTATTTAGATTAAGTAGAAACGGTAAAAACTAATTATGAAAAGGTGCTGTTGCATTTGATCCCAGTTAATGAGTTGACGGTGCTTTTTGAGTCAACCGATAATGAGTTGTACCACAATGTTTGTGGCGATCATAGAGATGACAGTTTTGTAGAAATGATCTTCCGACTCCCAAACCTTTTGATCAGCAGATTGTCTATGACATTTTTTTTTGCACAGAAAATCAAGATATAAACAAGCTCTCGATAAGAGTTAAAACAAGAACTAAGGCAAAAGAAGAGTTTGCTGTGTTGAGATAAGTGCTACCCAATTGTCTGTTACAAAGGTGTAGCCTGTTTTTATAGGATCGAGCGCTTTTTAACGAAAGTACAACGTTATAATATACTCTGTTACTCTACAAGTAATTGAGTTCCATTTAAATATACTCGACCGCAATTCCCTTTTCTTATTAAAAAACCTTAGAAAAAAATATTAATTTTAATTCACAATACTTATTGCAAAAGACATTTTTCGAACAAATATCTTTTAGTAACAGGAGAATGGGATCTTACAATTTTGTATAGTTTTCAAACGCTCCAATACAACAAATTTTTCTAGCAAATTTCGACCGATAATAACATTTTGTGAATCATGTTGTATGTACATATTTTGACCCTAAATACCCGAATGGTGATTTTATTTAAATTGCTGAGGCATTGCAGATTGGAATTTTTGATTTATAGCTCTCCGCCTGAATGTTATATATATGAATTGTAAATTAATAACAAACAAGAAAGGAAGCAAAATTCGGCAGGCCGAAGCTTATATACCCTTGCCGATTTCGATTACAATACGTACACCCAGAGAAATACTCCATAGTAAAATTAAACATTCAAATATTTGAATCCAACATTGAGTTTCAAAATGTAAACTTACTTAAAGTAAAACAAAAACATGATAATGTAATTATTAACATATTTTGTTGGTTTCCAATTAATAAATTGAAGATTAAAATTTTGTTTGATTTAAAACTAATGTTTTCCATACTTAAAAATAAAAATGAAAGTGTAACACAATTTTATTTAATCACAACACCCATCGAGACTAAATCAGTACCGAAAATATTTAATTCAAAGTGAAAATATTTGGTTTTACCATGGCTTTTCGCTGGGTGTATATGTTGATAGTTCCTGTGGCAGCTATATGATACACTCATCCGATTTTTATAAAACTAAAGCCACGATTCGGCAATATTGTATCATTGTTGAGTACCGAAGATTATTAAAAAATCTAAAAATCGTTGGGTTTTTATAATTTATTTAGTCCTAGTACTTCTACTTAAGTAACTAACGATTCGTTTTTATTTTTATTAAACTATTAGACGTGCAACGTGTTCTTCTTTTCCTGCGGCGTGGTAACCTGGGGCTCAGCCGTCTCCACCTACGGCAGCTATGGGTCGGCTATTTGCGGAGTGGCCGTCTTCGGAGCCGCCTTTCTGGGCATGTACGTGGCGTTGAAGGAGTCCTACAAGTATTCCATATACGTAAGTATGCATTGATCTATGAAATTTTCTGAATCTAACCGGATTGCCTGCAGTACTTGATTTGCAGTGGCCTGGTAATTGCCGCGCTGGGCTCCTACCTTTTCGCCTTCACGGCAATGCGGGAGCAGCTGATGGGCAGGTTCGCGGAGCGCATGCGCGACCTGTTTGACCAGAAGACGCACAGCGACGACAGGATGCAGCCGGTGCACAGTCTCTTCGGCTGCTGCGGACTGGAGGGGCCGCAGGACTACCTCCAGGAGGAGCACGGCGCCCTGCCCAGCAGCTGCTGCTACGCCTTCGACTGCTCCAAGCCGGAGCACGTCTACGAGGAGGGTTGCGCCACCAAGGCCGCCGGAAGTCTGAGGATGCAGGCGGACCTTAACTACTACAGCTGCATGGCAATCATTTTGCTTGAGGTGAGAGATACATATTTATGAGACATGAGACCTACCAATTAAAAATCTTTCAGTGAGATACAGATTATGTTTTTTCTTTGAGCAGACTTAATGGTTCTTGACTTTATTTGTGCTTTTCTAAAAGGTAGTTTCCCACTACACCTTAAGTAAATCAAGTCTTGTGATTGCGTTTATTTTTATTTAGAAAATCAATTTTATTTTATATTTCGTTATAGGTTGGTCATTAATTTGTTTTCGTAAATAAAATTGTTACTGGAATTATAATACCCACTGCAAGGGTATAAAAATAAGAATAGTCCAGTATAGTAGTCTGATAAACAATCATAAACTACACCAGTGTCAAACTATGATCAGAAAACCATTATTATTACAACCAAACTTGGTAACTTATTCTGTAAGATGCTTTACTTTGACATTTTTCAAAACGACTTTACTTAATAAATTATGATCAGGAAAAACACATTTTTAGGGAATATAAAGTGCTGATTCCAGTCTTATTAAATTAAATACCATTTATTATTTCATTACAGTTCATGGGCTTGTTCACTGCTTACCATTTGGGCAAGGCCCGCAAGCATGCCAAAACCAAGATAAAGGACGAGGAAACCCCCATCAACGACTGATGGCCGAAGACAGCCCAGCATTATTATTGATAATAAAAGTTAACCAAATTAGCTTATTCGCCATTAGAAAATAAATACTTTCCATAGCCTAAACGAGTTTCTCGCTGTTTAATTTCTCTCAAAATATATTCGGCAGCATTCTCAAAGAGCGGAGATCGAAAACCGAAGAAAAGATACTCACATATTAGCCTCTGCCGGAGATTGTTTTCAATACGAATTCATTCACTTTCGGAACTCCCACCTGGCTGGTTCGTTCTAACTCTTGGTTCTGTATTTACCAGTTATAGTTATTAGTTTTCGATCTTAATAAGAGCGTAAAGATGGGATGTACTTCCGGTTGCGTTAAGTGTTTTCTCAACACTCTTAACACACTGAATGCGGTAAGTTGTGATATATTTTCTGATAAGTTTAAACACATACATATACAAAATAAATTTGTGTTGTGGTTTTTTTTTCGATTAAAATTTTGCTGTTGCACTGACGAATACGAATTCCTTATATACTCCCATAGGTATACAAATTCATAAATATTTGCAGGGGTTTGACAAGAAAGCTCACATTCCGGTTTCATGAAATCTATACATTTTTTCTTGCAGTCATCGTTTAAAATATATTTTGTTTGTCAGATATGAAAAACATTTGGCGCACTTTAATGATAATACCCCAATATGTTTCATGTTTTATATCCATTTGATCTAAGAAGCCTTTACGACTTTACCATATGTTGGTGAATAAATCACATTTACATACGAATCGTTAATAAAGAATAGTATGACGAAAAAAAGAAGTATTAACTAGTTTTTAGCTTGTGCGGTTTATTTGAATTGTTTCAGGATTTGATTTAAAATTTGAATAAAAAGCTATTCTTAGACCTTGAATTTTCAAGCAATTAAATACTAAACACGAGAGAAATAAAAAAATTGAAGGGCCCCTTTTAAAGCCTTTTTCACAAGTTAAGTATTCAATTAATTTTATTGTTTATGGTTGTTCAGGATTTAATAGAACCTATTTAAGATATTCAGCACAAACAGTGTGTTAGCATATATAACCAGTTATTTTTTATTGCTTGATCATTTTTTGAAATTCTTTTAAACTCGACTAAAGTCATTGACATTGTTGTTCTCGTAAGCTAATCTGAATCGCCATTGGTGCACCTTTGGCTCCTTCTGCAGCTTTCGGGTCTGTCGTTGATAGCCATTGCAACGATAGCCCTCTCCAAGGCCCCCCTTGCGTACATCGTCTTCCTGTACGGGCTGGGCGGCATTATCTTCGTCTCGGCTATTCTGGGGTGCTGTGGAATCTGCCAGGAGAATGTGTGCATGACCGCAACGGTGAGTAGAGAGTTCCCTTCCAGCCTCCCCGTTACTGTTAAATTACTGATATTCTGTTTTTGTGTACGCACTGTTCATACAGTACGGCTTCCTACTGTTGGCTCAGTTGATTATCAGCTTGCTGGGCATCTTCGGCTTCAAGTTCAGCGAGACTTACATAGAGAAGTACGCCGCTGACGAGGTTCAAATGAAATGGAACCAGGAATTGGTGGAGCCCGGCGCTATGGACATTTACCAGTCAGTGGTTCGTATTGTTCATAAATATATAGAAAAAGAACAGAGTTGCATTTAAATTCTACGAAGATCTTTAATTATTTAACAAATTTTCATTTTGAATAGAAATATAAAGTGTACCAAAGTTAGACAAAAAAGAAAAGAGTTTGTGAGTGCCTTTTTGGGTTGTTTTGACATTTTATAGAAGCAGTTATAGATCTTGTTTGCTTAACCCCACCTTCTTTTGCAGTATGAGTGCTGTGGGCGGGACAGCCCTGATGATTATGTAGCCATTGGTCGTCAGCCCTTACCATCCAGCTGCTATCCCCAGGCAGACACCCAGAAGCCCCATTACCTGGCTGGATGTGTCCAGAAGTCCAGCCAGAACTTTGTGGCGGTCTTCAGCTACGCCAATGACACCAACTGGATTGCGGTGGGAATAACAGTAAGTTGAATGAGGAATGAGTTATCATAACTATTTGGATAAAATCGGTTTTATTTGTTACAGGCTCTGATGGTTATTGCTGCCTTCTATTTGGTCGGACGATTCCGCAAGCAGCGCATTCGCTACAACTACTAATCATATAATCGATTTATATTGGTAGTTTTCTTAGCCGCAAAGACGAAAGCATTTGGCTTTCAAAAGTAACTTTTTTACAAATCTTGTGCATAATTTTACAGAGCTCAGAAGACTTTGGTTTATTGTAAAAATTTATTAAAATAAAATATGACTTTTGGTCATACAGAATATCGAGTTATAGTTGAATTTTCACTCTTTATTGTGCTACCCCTTTAATAAAAAAATTTGCTACACCCAAAATGAATTGTCATAGAAACTAAACTGTTGCTACATGAATTTTCAACTATTTTGTATGGAATGGAAAAAGTAGAAATGTTTTATTTTTTTTTGTATGGCATTTGTTCCTATACTTTAATACAGTCTAAACTTTAAGTTATTTTTTTTTCGGGCATACTAAAGCATAAAATATTTTTTTTACGAATCCAAATAGAAAGGTTTATTTAAAGCATTCGGTGAGAGAAAAGTTTAGAGTGAAAAAGTTTTTTTTCTATTAAGGTTTGTGGCAGACACGATTTTTCTCCCCACCTGGAAGACTGAGCTAATCTCTCGATTTGCCGGCGGTGGCGTCATTTCTCTCGATCGAGTGACGCAATCGAGCTCATTCAATCTCTCTGGTTTAAATACGATCGCTGGCAAATTGCTTGGGCAAGGGATTGTTCGATGATACCCGACTCTCTGTCTAAACTTCTGGCAAATGACACTATATATATAAACACTATATTCCCCCGACTTTTCTATCGCTCTAGCTCTGTAAAGCATAGCCAGATGCACGCTTCCAGCCCCATTCCCCATACATTTTTATGTTTGTTTGGCTTCCGAATGGCAGCGCTTCTACAGAGTTAATTTTCGACTTTAATTTTCTTTTTTGCCTTGCCTTTTGACTTTGCTCTTAGTGTTTGCTTACTGTGCGTGCATGTGTGTATATAGATATGGGTAAACTTCACTAAGTTGTTTTTTTGGGGAATGTTAAATAAAGTAAGCTTTAATGGGTTTCATCGGATAATTTACTGATTTTTAAAATTTACTACACAAATAGGTATTATAAAAATATCTTAAATATATTACATACATACAATTTTTATATATAATACTTGGTTTTCCATTCTGTTTGGAGCTTTTTAAGTAAATTTATTTTCATAATTCGATTAACCAAAAAGCTCGTCTTTTTAGGTTGTTCCCTTTAAAGGCAACAAGGCTACTTTATTAAATACATGTTTTAATTGTAAAACAGCAAAAAAATTGCAAATTTTCAATTCTAGTACTAGTTATGGAGGTCCGACTGCGCTGGTATGGTAATGTGTGTGCCTGCGCTGTATGTTGTTTATTTAACAAACGCTGCTAGACGGCAACAGCGCACAGTGGGGTAACAAAGGTCGTATTTGGGAATGTTGATGCCACCTCAAAGAAATAAAATAAATAGAGCAAAATGACTAAAACGGTAAAAGCCTAGTTAATTGTTACTTTGAAGTACAAAATTATAGTTCGAAATTCAAATTAGCAATAGGTACAGTTACAGATACGGTTTCAAATACAAATGCAGATACAAACCCAGATGAAAATACCCATGCACAAACACATACATATATATAATAATGATTTTTAATTTTAAAAATACTCTGCTTTTATCTAACTATTTGCTTAAACCAACGAAAAATTGTATGCAAATAAAAGAAATATACAGTGTCACCGCATTTTCACTTAATTTAAACTAGTTTTTATTTATTTTAAATAATAGAAAAAAATAATTTTTCGGTAAGTACATTACTAAATAGAATCTATAGGAAAATCATTAAATTTTTTGGATCAATCTTGGATGTTTAGATCTACACTTTTGTCCGCTTTTACCCCACTGTGCAGCGGCGGCAGCGGCGGCAGCTCATTGCGGCCAGAGAGCTTTGGGGCGCTCAGTTTGCTCGTGACCGTGGCCGCAGTAGTCCGCACTCTTGAACCGGATTCTGGCTAGTCTCGCCGAAATAAATTCGGGGTTTGAAAAACAAGCCGTCATTCTGCAAAGTTGTTGCACGTGTTGCACGATTGCATTCTTGATAAAGTTTGAAGTGGGGAAAACAGAAACAAAATTCAAAATGAGCTGCGCAACGGGCACCATAAAGTACTCTCTATTTCTTTTTAATGCCTTATGGGCGGTAAGTAGAAACAAGCATATGGTATTTGGAGGAGAGTCGAAAGTGCTTCATTCTGTTTACACAAATAGCCCGCCATAGTGTCTTAATGTATTTAAAAGATTCAATGTTTGGGTTCTATGCTGACCGTTCCATGTCCACCTGGCTAGTAGATGATATCATCTCGGGTGCGTGTTTGGCGTATGACTACATTTCGCAGCTATCTGTGTGTGTTAGCCATAGTCTATTGTTAATGGCTTCTGCTCAGCCTTTGAATTCCTTGGGCCAAGGGGAGAGCTTCGCTAGTCAAGCGTCGAAGTGAGGCAGCTCCAATGCGTCATGCATTTGTGTTTCGGTTAAAAAGCTTAAACGAGCCGAATATGGAAACCGGATTAGTTAGCCGATGTGACAAAAGCGATGAGAGCTGGCCGACAAAGTAGACAATGTGAATTTCCATCAAAACTTTCGATGGCCTTCGCAAGGCCACCGGAGTATGGATCACTCACTCACAAGTGACTATTAATACGGTAAAAGAGTGGATTAAAAGCAGTAAAATGTATACATTTGACAAGAATCGCTACCACCGAATGTCCGCTCAGTACAAAAATATTAACAAAGGGGAAGGAAGCAAACTTCGGCAAGGCGAAGTTCATATACCCTTGCAGCTATTGCAAATTAAATATTCTTAAACATTAAAATTATCATTTACTTGAAGCTATGATGATTTTCAGCTCAATTATATAATATCGTACACTGTCAAATTATTAATAAGTGAAAAAGAATTAAAAAAAAATTACAAAATAAAAAAGTTATATTAAAAACAAATAATTTTTTTTAAATATTTTTATTGTTTCCATGGAAGTTTTATGTTTTAGTCTTCCGATTTTAATGAAACTTAAGCCGTAATTCTTAAATATTTAACCGTTACTAAATGTCGAAGAAATAAAAAAAAATTAAAAAACAGATAAGTTATATTTTTTTCATTTATTTTTCCGAATGTTCATATGGGAGCTATATGATATAGTCGTCCGATCCGGCTCGTTATGACTTATATACTACCTGCAATAGAAAGACAACTTTTGGGAAAGTTTCATGCAGATAGCTTTAAAACTGAGAGACGGACGGACAGACGGAGGTGGCTAGATCGACTCTCCTAGTGATGCTGATCAAGAATATATATACTTTATAGGGTCGGAAATGTCTCCTTCACTGCGTTGCAAACTTCTGACTAAATAATAATACCCTCTGCAAGGGTATAAAAATCAATTAATTTAGTGAATCTGAATTGTTGTTCTAGCAACGTTTGAAATATGTTGATTAGTGGTCCGAGTCTGGAACTGCCTTCCAATTTAAAAATGTATACTATACCTTCTTATCGGTAACGCCCCCAAATACATTTTGCTTTTCAATTTGATAGAGAGGCTTGTTGATATCATACCTATTGAATTTGTTCGCTAAATTTCAGATTCTTGGAATATTGGTACTTACTTTCGGCGTCCTCGGCTGGGGAGCGATGCCGGAAGCGTATGCCATTGGCATCCTGGTCCTGGGCGGCATTATCCTGATGATATCCATGTTCGGCTGCTGTGGAGCCGTTCGCGAATCGCCCCGCATGCTGTGGACGGTAGGTGCCTGAATGATGACATTACGTGAATCACACCATGAGTAACTAACTTTAATTACCCTGCAGTACGTGTCGCTGCTGCTGGTGTTGCTGTTACTAATAGTGGCCTTTATCATCCTCAATCCCCGAGATGTGTTCAAGAAGTACGCCGTTCAGACGGTCGAGGATCACTGGAAACTGGAGCAGACCAAACCGAACAGCATGGATCTTATTCAGAAGACTGTAAGTCTATCAACTTTATTTATGCTAATGAATAAAGCAGTGAACTAGTGACTTGATTGCTCGAGCTTTCCCTACTCAATTTTTATTTTATTAACGCCCTCTTTTGCAGTACCAATGCTGTGGCCTCAACGAAGCCACTGACTACTTAGAACTCAAGGTCTGGAACAGCACCGTACCCAGCAGCTGCTGCAAGGACATGAACTGTGAGAACCCTCTGAATCTCAATCACCGGGGATGTCTCAGCACAGTGGAGGAGGCGTTCGCGGATGAGGGCGTGACAATAAGCTACATGGAGTGGGGTCTGTTCGGATTCGATGTGCGTTTTAGTTTATTTCACGTTAACGTTATTATTAACATACTAACATATTTTCTCTTTTGTAGGCCGTCATTCTCGTGCTAGCCGTCATTTTGGCCATTCACTACACGAATCGCCAGAGACGCTACCACTATTAGAGACACATTAACGCCTTAGAAATCAATCTCCTCAACTTCTCGTTTTTAAGCGTCACCAATGTACCTTGTTTCGATTCACCAAACACAGCGTCATGTAAGTGCGTAGTTCAGTTACCGAGTAACCGAAGATGCAGTAAATATACAAACATACCGCCATACATGAAATTGTGTTTATGTTGAAAGTCCTCTATGCACTGGAAAATGTTTTAAATGAAGTGTTGCAGGCGAATCTTAATAAATTCCATAGTTTTTTTTTTAAGAAATCATAACCAAATATAAGATCGTAAAATTTTGAAAAGTTTTTACTCTATCAATTTATGTATATGTTATCTATATATAAACCATTATTAGTTTTCTCATCGAGCAGACACTGATTTCTGCCAGTGTGGATGGTTGGAGTAAATTGACCACTAGAAAGCTCTTCAAGTCAATTGTGCAAACGAAAAACTGGCGGTCTGGTGTATGCATAATGGCATAAAAAGCAAACCAAAGAGCCAAACATAATTAAGCCCGAAATGACGCCTTCTTGCTATATTCATCGGTATATGTCGGTATATAAGCATGTGTGTGTGTGTATATGGGTGCCTGTGTGGGAGCAGTTGGGGATTCCGGGTCGAAATGAGTGGATTGCTCGACCCCAGACATAACAGCCATAAACAAACTGGAAAACAAAACGCTTTTACAAGCCGAGGAAGGGCGACAAGCAGCGGGAGAGAGCGCGACTCCAGATTGAGGATTGTATGGGCAGTCATTGACTTATTGACAAATTGACGTCATGATGTCAAGATGCGAAGGCAACAGTAACCTTACAGTTTCAGATATCTTAAGCCAAGGACAACCATTTCAGCCCTACTCAAAACAAAATTCAAGCTTACTTAATTGGAAAAGATTTTTAAGAGAACATAAGATTTATAAAAAATGTTGGTTTTTAGATGTACACTTTAAACACTTCCTATGCTTGACTAACACCAGACCTAAAACTAAAATATTCTGGTTTGAAACCAGACTTTAAAATAAGTACATTCCCAAGAACCTTGTTAAGGTTTGTGTAAAAAGATCATCACATATTGTTATTATTTTAAGTAAGTAATTTTTTTTTACACTAAAAATTTTATGATTTTGTGTGTAATATTTCTTCTTTTGATGACTTCTCGTATTTGTTTGAGTTTTATTAAATTGTGAAAATTTTGTGAACATTTTATCGGAGTTTTTGAACTTGATGTTTACTTATAACCAATTATATCCTGAAAATTAAAATGCAGATCTTCATTAAGTCCGAAAAGATGTTAAAAAACTGAAACTGATGTAGATTTACTGTGTAAATATGATCTTAAGTTTACAAAATTTGACATTTTAATAACATATGTCAAATCGGCTTGTGAGGAACGCTTCATTGCGTTCGGATTATTGTGCTCGCTTTCAAGATCCCAATATTTGTTTAAGGCTCAGTTACTTGCGGAGTAAACTGTTTAATAGTATCGTAATTGTTAAAAAGTATTTAACGGGAAGATGAAAAATAAAAAATATATAATATATTTTTGATAGTATAACGCCCAAAAACCGCAAAACTTTGTAGATACATATAATTGAGAAAATATTGTTGAAAATATAGCGAGAATCAACAACAGTTTTCTACACAAGTTTGTTGAATTGAGTTTTTGAAGTTATCATACATAGCTAAGAGCACAAAACTCCACCAAACAAAATACCGTTCGATGTGACGTCATGGCTTGGAGAGCGGACCCAAGTGCAGAGCTCTCTTTCGAGAGTGCGACTGTGCTCTTTCTGTTTTATTTTGACTGTGGGCGAAGCAGTGGAAAAAACACAAAAACACAGCGCATGGGAAAAGAGAACAACAAAAACTTTTCCCGCTTTCAGTTCGCCAGCGAACGTAGAACGTGCCAGACCCAAAAGTTCAGTTTCGAGAGCGGATATCCCAGGCAAACACTGAACGGAAATCCATTTGGTTGTAAATTCAAATCCAGAAACGAAAATAAACAAACAAAAGCGTACTTTAATCGTGTGCGGCGAGAGAAGTCAAAAGGTTAACAGACTTTTATTTGAGAAATGGTGGAGTGTTTATGGATCACATTTAACTTGGTGCATTCGGAACATGTTTTTCAGGTCCACAAGCATGGGCTGTGCCACGACCAGCGTTAAGATCACCTCCATCGTTCTGAATGCCATTTTAGGGGTAAGTCATCTCATACTTGGACTACTAATTACCTCGATCGCATCGAATATTCCGTATGTATATATATCCACGTTTTGTGTAAGAAAATTGGCATGATGTCATGTGGAACGGGTGCACAAGTAAACGCACTTCAGAAGAGCCTCCACAAATGAATTATTTTTGAAATATTCTATACCAAATACACTTGAGGAGCACACAAAAGTCACAAAAGAGAATGTTTTTGAAAATGTCCATTTGGCTGGGTTGCTTTGCGTTTCTTTGGTGTGTATTTTTAAGCGACGTCTGTCATTTGTCCGGTTCGTGCCCACCTGAGATAGACGGCCACGTCCAAGGTGGCCAATTGCGCCCTCCTCTGCCCCCTTCGGTATCCACCCACGAATGCCGCCCGTCTGGCTTTCTGGTTGCCATGACAATCATGTTTACAACTTGGCCTATTCCCTGCTGTCCCTACTGCTTTCGCCAGAGCCTTCAATTGCTCCAATTTCCGCGCCCGCAGGATGATGTCATGCCCACGTACCCTCGACCAATATTCGCACTCTGGTTTACACTCTGACCCATATAGCGAAATCGAATTACTTTAGCCCGGGAAGGGAGGACCCGAAACTGGGACACGAAACGAGCAAGGGTGTTTCATCAACCCCCAACGAGCGGGAAAGGAAATTTTGGGGAAGCGGAGGAAGATTCATTACATTATCACAGCTCAGTCAGGCGAACTTCCCCAAACGATAAATTATGTGATGCACTCAACTGCGGCTGTTAATTGTCACACAAATGAATGGCAATTGCCCTTGTAATTGCAACTGCATTCATATCATATGGTACAGTCGATCTTCCATAATATCAAACAATAAGCAAAACATTTGAAAATATTAAAAAAGGAAGGAGCAAGGATTCGTACATATCATCATTTGAAGTTGACAAATTGAGTGCAACCTAATGTTTACAAGCTTTTCAGTTAAAAACAAGAAAAGTAAAGTTTATTCGATTTAACGATTTACTCCAGGAAATCCAGTTATATATCTCTTACATTCCATCGGTTTCAATAAATTCATCCTAATGAAGTTCCACTGTTATATATCTCTTACACTCCTTCGGTTCCAATAAATTCAACCTAATGAAGTTCCACTGTTTTATATTTTAGCTTCTGGCGGACTGGGGCTATAGGCTGGATAGCTTATAATGCGGACACGGAGACCGAAGAATTCGTCATTGCCGCCTACATAGCGTGCTCGGTCATCCTTCTGTTCGCCTTGCTTGGGATCTTCGCGGCCATCCGGGAATCGGTGGCACTGACAGCGACGGTAAGGAAATGAAAGCTGAAATTAAATTAGAAAGACAATGCTAATCCGCCAAACCGCAGAGTGCCTTGTTCCTGCTGATCCTGGCCATCCCGCAGATCGTGAGCACCTGCCTGTTCCTCCACCAGTACGACGTGAAGAGCGGCCAGGAGATGGTGGAGGTGGCCTGGCAGGCGAACAACATGGATGCACTGCAGCAGAAGCACGAGTGCTGCGGCAAGAGCAGCGCCCAGGACTACGTCCACCTCAGCCAGCTGATCCCGCCCAGCTGCTACGCCGATCTGCAGCAGGCGCCCGATCATCTGTACGTGGAGGGGTGCATCGAGAAGCTGCAGAGCTTCTATGAGGCTGACAAGCAGCGCTTCATCATAGTGTCATGGGTGCTAGTGGCCTTCGAGGTGGGTTTTCCTGCCCCTCCCCCTCCCCTCCCCCTCCCCCTTTGAGCTCCAATACATTGTACCCATCTTCGTTTCATTTCAGTTGCTTTGCTTCGCCTTGGCCGTGTTTCTGGCAATTAGTTTTAAGAACAAGCAGCGACGCATGGAGTTTTAGGACAGTAGGACGTTCAACCTGAACCCATAGTACATACTACTGAAATTGGGGTTCCGCTGGTAAATCTCGCTTCGACATTTCATAACCAAAATAATGGGCAGTTATAAATTATTCACTCATACCTTTAACTTACCTGTAATTAAAGTACATATTTATAGTTCAATTACACATTATAAGTATCATAATAAATGAGCGCCATGTTTGTTTTCACATGATTCGCCGCTTGACGGTTTGTTTGTTTGTTCAGCGCGATGGAAATATTAAGCATACGACGCATAGTCCCGACGAGCTTTTAATGGCCGAAACTTTTTGTTTTTCGTGTTTCAGGGCCAGACAACTTGTTGCTCGTCACGTAATGTGTAGAATAAATGTGCTGCCTATTAATCCTTCATAGGCGTCCTTTCATGTCCCACTTTCTGCTGCGCACTTAGCTGAATGAAAGTTTGTGTATGTTGGCCCCTTCCAATTCCGTTTACAAAGGAAACACGATGAAAGCTTTCCGTGCTGTGACATCATACCACCCACAAAAATCGACGGCACCGCCACATAAAGAAGTCGCAAGACTGATATAAATACACTTAGCAGAAAAGGATTTGGTGATATAATCAGATCTTAAAAAGTTTTAAAAGTATTAAAGTTATGCAACTTTATTATTAAAATGATATTGATAAAAGAAACACATACAAATTGTTAGATGTTGGTTCATACGTTTCGAATATCTTTAAGAAACCAAAATACACAATCAGAGAGTAAGAAAAGTTATGTGATCAACACGTATGTTTTTTAAGTTTCTTATTATTTCCAAACTGCTCTGAAAAGAATTAGATAAAATAAAATATACTTGCTTGTTGGTCTAACATTCACTTTGAGTAGGTAGTATTTTTTCAAGTGCAGCATCGCGACCGCCGCGGAATAGTTGATTGCCGTCGAGTGGCTGCACCTACTAACTGGCGCTTTTGGGGGCGCCACATTTCAAATGGAAAGCGCTGCGCTCAGTCGCACGTCAGCGTTGATGGCAACAGGGCTGGCGGTATTCATCGAGGACTCCGCATCGGGCTAACTGCGCAGCGGGAAGCAAGGATAACGCAGCTGTTAATTATAGGGATTATTGATTGGCAACATGGCCTGCCGCACATCGTTCCTCAAAACCATTCTCATCATACTCAATGTGCTGCTTTCGGTGCGTATGGGGGACATGTTATCATCGGTGGCTTTAATCAATTAAGTCTATGCAATTTCGTTGGCAGCTGATTGGCGTGACTCTGATTGCCCTGTCCGTGTTCGAGTTGAACAGCTCCACGCCGGGCACCTTCGAGCACATCGCCATCGTTGTCCAGATCTTCGTGGGCACCTTTGTCGTGTTGACCTCGTTTCTGGGCTGCTTCGCCTCGGCTCGGATTTCCCTCGGACTCGTTTGGAGCGTAAGTGGAAAGTCGCGAGGGCCTCTACAGAACTCATTTGATTTTTTCTTTGTCCTCCATGCTAGTATGTGATCTGCCTGCTCATCCTGCTGTGCCTGCAGATCTACATCATTGCGGCAGCCCACTCCACGGACTATGTGGAGCGGTCGAAGAGGGACTTCCTCGCCATCTGGTCTGATCCGAGGGCAAATGTAGAACGCATATCATTTATTCAGCAAAAGGTACAGTTTAATTTAAGTTACCCTTTACTCTTTACCAAAATCCGAGTCGGTATCAATGTCTGTTAGTAACCCAGAATGTGGCTATAACCATTTTATCTGGCAAAATGACCATCATGGTTTCCGAGTCCCCATCATTGGGATGGTGGTAATAATATGGTAATATGCATATGCATAGGCTTAAAAAAAATTGCAAATTAAATTACTTTTAAGCAATAATAATAAGGTCATAGTCATCTTAAGTTACTCACATACTTTAACTATAACAATCTGTATTTTGTTTATTTTTTTCCAATCAATTTAATGATTTTTTAATGCAGTTTCCGAATAGCTTGTAAGTTCTTTCTGACTCAAAGTTTTTCTATAATTTTTTTCACATTTTAAGGGTAGAGCTTTATAATTTTATGAACGTTTTTGTACATTTTGATATGATCTAAATAGTGTAATATTTTTTTTTTATCAGTGATAGCTTACAGCACTCAGAATACTGACTTTGTTGCACATTTTATTGCAGTACTCGTGCTGCGGCGAGTTGGGCTCTCACGATTACATTCTGATGGGCCGGGGAATACCCAGTACCTGCTACAAAGCGTTCCTGCGGCACGGTGACTTCCTCTTCACCGAGGGCTGTCTGCGGGCCGTGCAGGCCCATGCCACCGACAACGTGGTCATCGGACTCATCATCAAATGGCTGCTGCTGCTGGTGGAGGTGAGCTCCACGCCGACCCTGGGCGGCCACATAGCTCCAATGGCCGGGCCGTATAAATAGAGGGCTCTAATCAGTTTTCCGATATCTCCATACAGTTCGCCGCCCTGGGAGCCGCCACTCACTTGGGCATCACGGTGCGCAATAAATTGCGGCGCGAGAGATTCTAACAGGTCCCCTACGAACCACCGAAATCGGTTGTTGTTGGCAACACATATGCCAATACGTATGGATTTTTATAGCAGCTTAAGATGATCTGGAGGCACCTAAAAAGTAGAATAAAAATAAACCGAAATCAAAATATTCAATAAGTGTTGTTTGTGCCCACTACATGCGGAACATCGGAGGAGCTGCTAAATAGATATGTGTCTGCCTATAAAAACGCATATAAAAATATACGCTAGAATGAGGTACACTCAAAACAAATATATTCCAAATTTAAGAAATTTAAACCAAGGAATATTTTTTTTCGAAATTTACCTTTAATGGTAACATATAATTATTTGTGTTTGTAAAAATAAATGTTTTTACTTTTAAAACTTTTTTTTTGCTAATGGTAAAAAATCTTAAAACGAATTTATTTGTTATGAACGAACTTACATTTATAAAGATAAATATCATTTATTGGAAAGGTAAGATTTATATTTCAAGAAAGAGTTAAATTAAAAAAAAATATATATAATAAGGCTGATTAACATTGTTTAAGAAGAAAATGGGCATTTTTATGAGTGTAGGGCGGAGGAGGCGCGGTGCGAATGAGATTTGGTGGCAGCCGGTCTCCTAAGTAACGACCGGCACACAAAACGCCGAAACGGACACCGAGACCGAGACGGACACGGATACGGACACGGACGGCCACTCGGCGGATTTGTAAACAGTTCGCAGCTTCTTGCGCTCTTCTGTCGGGTTTCGTTTTATTTTGGCCCGATCCGACGGCACTAACAGTTCGGTCACCGCGACGCACAGTCGGTCGAGATTGGAAGGCGAATTTTCGGGGGAAACACGTCCGCCGCCTGGAGTCGCTGCTCGAATGAGTGTGCAATCAAATATATTACTTATAGAAAAATATTGCTTATGCAAATAGTAAAATGCCCACAGTGCGCGTGTGCTTGCAATGGACCTCGGTTGTCTTTAGTACAATCACATTGGTAAGGGATTTTTTATGGGAGTATTCACATGTCGTATTGCTCATTAACTTTCCAAGTTCCAATTTTAAATACCTAAATGATTGTCACTGTGCACTGTGTTAATCATGTTAAATGCAACAGTTCACTACACCTTTTGAGTCACACACGGCGTATGAGTAACGGAAACACTTGCTCATGGAATTCTCGATTCGAATTTAACTCAGTGGCAGTCTGTCACAGCAAGATCATTAAATATCTTACACTCTTGTCCCATTTTTCAGTTTTGATTGTAATTTTTTTTTTTTTCGGCCGCCCGAGTAGAAGGCCAATTTGGCAGCAAACAAATCCCAAACCAAATTTCCATTTCTACCAGACAAGATGTCACTTGGCTCTAGTTCTGCCCACTTTTGTCGGGCAGTCGAGTTTTCCGAACAATCGAAGCGACAGCAACAAGAAAGGAAAAAGTGTATGTGCCATTTAAAAATAAAGTCCAAAGTAATTCAATTTATTTTTGCGTCAGTTTTGTTTTTATTTTGGATGTTCTCGCTGGCCGATGACGTCGCCCACGTCGCCGAATGTTTGTCTCTGAAGATTTTGTTAGCCCATTTCATGGGCCATTAGCAATCGCTTAATGTGCTCAGGCATAATTCATAATTTTAATACCGATTCAGACCGCTGGCATCCTGGCGGCCCTGGCCGGCGTCTATGAGCTGGACAAGTTCAACGAGGGCTCCGCGGAGCATCTGGAGAAGTTCGTCCAACTGGGCATGGCCGGTGCTCTGATCTTCGCTGGACTCGTCGGCTGTCTGGGCGCCATCCTCGGTTCCATCAAGGTGATGGTGGTGGTGAGTAGCCCGAGCAGATGACTTGTCGATTGATGGGAACTACAAGTGCCCGAGTTGCAGAACCTGATTGTGCTGCTGATTCTGATAGCCGCGCACATCTGGAAGGTGTCGCACTACAACGAGACCAAGCAGCTGGACGCCACTGAGGTGTACGTGATGGATCTCTGGATGAAGGAGCTGGTCCACCATGGCGCCATGCATCACCTGCAGCAGGAGGTGGGTCAAGGTTGAGTATCTCCGCCTATCTATCTTCTAAGTATTTGCTCCTACATATTCAAGTACGAGTGCTGTGGCGACAAGGGCTATTCCGACTACACCAGCCTCAACATGAAGGTGCCGCGCAGCTGCTTCCACACCAAGGATGGCATCCACGCCCTGTATCCCTACGCGGAGGGCTGCATGGCTGCCGTCCAGCGATCCTACCTGCAGATCTACCGATTCGAGAAGTGGATCCACTGCGGACTCATTGGCTACGAGGTGAGAAAATCTCCAGATACCATTTCATTAAATTCAAACAGAATATTGAATCAAGTGAATTAGAACTCTATCCGATCCGATTCCTAAAACAGATAATCGATATCTTACCCGCGCCTATGTTTTGTTCAAGAAAAAGTAGAAAGAAAGTTATTTTACGAATTGATAGGTTGATTGAGTTAAACATATTTGTCTTCTATCGTTCTTGCTTATGCACCAGAATATGACTTCAAATATTATAATATTATGTTTTACTTACACAGGTTTATACCCTGTGTATTTGTACAATTTATACAAAAATTTGTTATGTCTGCCTATTAAGCCGGAATCGAACTTATGCCCGCAAATGCCTTCAAATTTCTTTCACTTTGTGGCTTGAACTCGAACTCGCTGCTGGGGCAAAGTTTTGAGTTCAAAGTTAGAACCCCTCTACCTAAAAAGTTATTTTTAGGTCGATTACAGCATAATATTAATTCAAGAAAAATGCTCTAGCTATTAGAACGTATGTACTAATTTCAAGTCACATAAATCGGGACAAAATCGTTAAAATATCATTTTGATTTTTAGTCTTTCTTCGAGTTTTTTCCCTCTCTGAATACAGGGACTGGGAGGCATCAAAGCCGTTAATAGAAAATAAGATTATATATTAATAATAATAGTAACATTATATTAATTATTCATTCGTTCCTCCATTACAGGTCGTAGGCATCATCTTGGGCATCACCTTGTGCTGCCAACTGACCAATAAAACTCGTCGTTACACCTACTGATTACCAATGACTTTTGTACAAAAGCAAAATCCCTAGGCAAATAAGAAACGTATATATAAAAAAAGAGATATTAAATGTAGATCGATTGAATCTTAAATGGCCATAAAATTCTTTATCTTGAAAATATCGATTTAAATTTAAAACGAGAACGGAAGATATCTTCGGCAAGAGATTTGCAGTCAAATGATGGTTCCGAAACTTTATAAAACCTTTATATAAGGAAAATAAAACGAGATATAGGGATTATTCCTTGAAAAAAAAACAAATTTAGGAAATTTTACACGATCATACATACGGACCATACATATTTATGTTACGTTCGCTTACAGTTTATTCTTATTAAGCATGAGATAATTGTACTAAGCAAAGAATAAGCAACTGTAAACTAACTTAATGGAAATATGGGCAAATTAAGGTCACCGATTTGCAAGCGAAAAGAGTATACGATTTTCCTATAAATTTTCATTTATATACTTACATACAAGTTATTCTCTTTAAAAGGTTTATAACCAACTTCGAGTTGAAAAGATCTTATTCAGCTTCTCCACTCCAACAATAAGTTCTTGGGGGCAGTTTCCACGCTCTTTTTAATTTCTCCGCGAGTCCGAAAATTATAAACAAAACTCCACAGTCCGTCTTCTCCAGACCACAAACAAAGCACGGCCTTTCAAGTAAACTTATTAGCAGCCGGCTTGCCCAAAATTTGCAGAGTCACATTTATATTTATTCTCTTAAGCCGTAGTATGATTAAGACAGAAAGGCAGATAAGCCAAGTAACGTTAGGGTGTGAACCCTATTGATAAAGTACAATATATCATTAAGAAAAAAATTTTACCACAGTCTTATTAAATTACATATGGGCTTTCCAGGGCTTTCGAGGCGACATCCTGACAGCTTTAACATTCAAAACAAGTGTGTAAAAGTAGGTTTTTTTATTTTTTAATTTTTGCTTAGGATAGCTTTAAGCATCTCTATTAACGCTAAAAAAACTTAGCAAAATTTATCCAGTAACTTCTTGGAATTTAAAAAAAAACAAGAAAGAAAGCAAACTTTGCAAGCCGAAGTTCATATACCCTTGCAGCTATTGTAAAAATTAAACGTTTTTGAAAACATTAAAATTATGATTTATTTGCGTATATGTTGAAAAGCATTGAAGCAATGATGATTTGCAGCTCAAATATTAGATAGTTATTTTATATATTTTTTTTATTTGTATGGGAGCTATATGCTATAGACGTCCGATTTTGTTGTAATTTAAACCGTAACTCTGAATTTTTTAACCAATACTATATTTCGAAGAACTAAAAATAAAATTAAAAAACAGCAAAGTTATAATTTTTTTTATTTATTTTTTCGATTGTCCCTATGGGAGCTATATGCTATAGTCGTCCGATCCGGCTCGTTCCGACTTATATACTACCAGCAATAGAAAGACAACTTTTGGGAAAGTTTCATTAAGATAGCTTTAAAACTGAGAGACTAGTTTGCGTAGAAACGGACGGACAGACGGACATTGCTAGATCGATTCGCCTAGTGATACTGATCAAGAATATATACTTTATAGGGTCGGAAATGTCTCCTTCACTGGGTTGCAAGCTTCTGACTGAAATTATAATACCCTCTGCAAGGGTATAAAAATACATGAATTTCAGACGCGAAAAAACTGGAAGAGCTGTTTACAAAAAATAATAAAAAACGCAAAGGTCTGCGATTCTGTATGTAGTTTTTGCACATCCATTCTTTACAGTATACTTAGACGGTGCTAACATTCATCTAAGCAAGTTTTATTAAAAAATGTTCAGAAGTGATTTTTTTAAAAACTAATATAGATTTCGGACGCGGCAATGATGCAGATACATTTTATATTATTAAAATTGGAAATTGGTAAACGTCGTTAAGTAAATGCATAATTGTGCTCAACTAAAATATTAAACACCTTTTTACCTTTTACCTGTTACATACTTTTCAAAGAATACAATATATCCTTCTGCTTTACGAAGTAACAGGTATTAAAATATCCAAACTATCAGCACCCCACTTTTCCCTCTGATCGTTGTTATGATGATGGAATTTCTGATAAATCTGTTGTGCCATTTGGGGCGTAACACATTCATTGTTCAATTGCAGGTTACATTGATCCACCATGACATTAATACATAGGCATTTGGAACTCTGACAACCACAACAACCAACAAATCCATTCGATAAGATCAAGCATCATCACGTCAGGCCTCGTTGAGGAGCTGGGCCCGTGAGGCGGTCACATGGTTGGAGCGCGGTTCGCGCCGCACACCTGGCGGCACCTGTCTGCGTGCGAGGCGCTGCCGCTGGCGCAGCCTGAAGAGCAGCACACTCAGCGCCACCGTCTGCAGCAGTATGAAGATCTGTGGACGAGAGTCGAGAATTATGGGAGGAACTGCAGTCCAGCGCCAGGTCATTTGCCCACCTCGAGGCCAACGATGGCCCACATGGCCAGCTTATCGCGCTGTTGAATGTACCGCTGGCTGTGGCTCAGCGTCTCCAGGCAGCCGATCGGATAGACCTGCTGGGCGGTGTCGTTGGCAGTGGCCTGATAACAGCTCGCCGGCACCAGCAGATGCAGGCGCCTGTAATCGTCGGCGCCGTTGAAGCCGCAGCAGTGCCGCGCGGCCTCGTACTGGTGCATCAGGTCGGGCTCCCTGTCCAGACCACTCCAGGCCAGTTCCAGCTGCTGCCAGGCGCCAGCCGAGCTCCTGGGGGACGGACTATGGTAGTGGTGCAGCTGCAGATACTCCGCAGCCAGAGCAATCAGAATGAACAGGGTGAACTGAGGGGGGGGTGGTACAACGAAAGTTCATTGGGTTTCAATGCTCTCAATGCTGCCACTCGCTTACAATCAGATTGACACAGAGCAGGTTGCAGACCATGCCATAGCAGCCGAACATCACGATCATGCAGATGGTGCCACCCAGGACCAGACTCTTCACAAAGTACGTGTGCTCTGGCGTGTTGGGCTCCGCCACCTGCAGCCCCAATCCTGCTCCAGCCATCACGCCTATGCCCAGAAGCTGAAAGTCCAAGGACCATTAACCGATTGCAGACAACAAGAACATTGACCCACGCTCACCATGTACAGCAGATTGGAGAGCAGGCCCGTGTACTTGATTGCGCTGTAGCAGCCGTTCATCGCGAGAGTGCTGCAGTCTGTGCCAGATGCGCCGAATTTAAAGCAACTGCAACGCGACCTTTCTCAGGGGCCAGCGATAACCAGGAGCAGAAGTCACAGAAAGAGAAACATACTCTCTCTACATTCGGTTGCTTTATTCAAGTGGTGTACAAAAAGTAAGTTCGAAGGTAGGAAGTATTTCAGTACAGCTAAAAATTGCCTAAGACTTGCTTAATAATATGACGTAGACACGGCATAGAACATGCCAGCTAGATCCATCGAGGCGGGAGAAAAACTCTCCGACGCACTCCATTTGTGTTTAGAAAACAATTCTTGTGGGTCTGTATCGGTGTTCGGTTGATTGGTGAAGTCTGCTCCCACTGGCACAGATTCTTCCACTGCTTCCTTAACTGATTTTAGATCATTGCTGATTTTAGATCATTGCTGATTTTAGATCATTGCTGATTTAAGATTATTGCTGATTTTAGATCATTGCTGATTTAAGATCATTGCTGATTTTAGATCATTGCTGATTTTAGATCATTGCTGTCCTAATGGTGAATGTGCCAGTGAAAGCGGACTGCTACTTTGTGTGCTTGTGGGTTGGTTACTTGTTCACGTTAAGAAATCAACGAGTGAATTTCGTCAAACAATTCAATTTCAATAAATATCACAATGCGTTAAAGAGTTGCTGGCAGGGTTAATGGAAATAATGTCCTGGCACTCCTCACTCTACATGCGCCATGGCAGCGGTATGAGGCCCCACTTCTGGGTGATGTCCTTGAAGTCGCACTCCATGCTGAGCACTACCTTCTCGACCTTCTGAAGGCGCGAGTTCGTCGCCGCCTTGAGGGTGAGGCACAGCTTTGTGTCGCTATGTGAGATTTGTTGGGTCTGCCGAAGGAATATTAATTACAGACAAGATAAGATGACATTGTGAAAGCACTTACATCCATGTCGTAGGTCCACAGCTGACTGGAGTCGGAGGCGCACTGCGCCAGCATCACGTTCGAAGTGGTGGCGTTGCGGTTCTTCAGCATCTTGATCGCGCCCAGCTTGGGCTGGCGGTAGGTCAGGCAGACGTTGTCGTTGGTCATGATCTGGCCCTTGGGGGTTATCACGAACATGTCCATCGTTTGGGCGTGGGACGTGCAGTCGCCGACGGTGACTGGCGACAGCGAGGAGCGCGGCACGTCTTCTTTGAGGGGACGCAGGCACTTGTCCCGCTCCAGATCGATCAGCGCCAGCAGCTCCTCCGCCTTGCTGTCGATCTCCTCGAACGCCCGCTTCCACTCCCGCGACAGAGCGCGCCCCGGAAGGCTCTTCATGTGCTTGCTGTAGGCCTGGCCGCACTCCGTCTCGCCGTCCAGCCAGATGATCTTGCCGAAGAAGCGGTCGGGGGCCGGGAAGAAGTGCTCCGGCCAAATGTTCTCCAGATACCAGGAGAACGGCTTGCACTGCAGCCGCTCACGCAGCGCCACGCGCTCCGTCACATTCACCTTGTCCTTGGCCCCCAGCGACAGGCCGGAGGTGTAGAGCATCACAAAGTACTGCCAGTCGTCCATCCACACGGTGGCCGCCCGCGCCAAGTTGTCCGTGAGCACCTCGCTCATGCCGCCGGGAAACGTGTACGGCGTGCTGCTGCGGAATACATGGCCCACGTGGGAGCAGGGGCTGATCTCCACGCGACCGCCGCACTGCCAGATGCGGAACGACATCTCCACGTTCTCGCCGCCCCACACGCGCATGTTGCTGTCGTAGGATCCCATTTCGTAGAAGTACTTGCGATCGATGGCGAACAGTCCGCCGGCCATTCCGGGCGTGGCTATCGGAGCCGTGCTGTCCTTGGAGCTGTTGCTTGGGGTCTGACGCTTGCGGTCCGAGGAGAACCAACGGAAGCTCAGCTGCCAGTTGAATGCGCCCCAGTGGTTCTCGAAGGTCTTCGTGTAGCTGAAGTTGTCGTCGGATATGATGTCGATTACGGGGCATATGACCACCTTACGGGACTCCTTGATCCGCGAGAGAAGTGGTTCCAGCCATCCGCGCGAGCATTCGCAGTGGGCGTCCAGGAAGGTCAACACGTCGCCGCGCGCATGCTCAGCTCCCAAAAGGCGGGCGGGTACCAGGCCACTGCGCTTTTGCATGCGGAAGATTCTCGTGGGCACCGAAAGAACCTTCACATAGCTCTCCAGCTGGCGTTTTAAATAAGCTTGGGAAGTAAAAAAAAAGGTGGATTTTATAAATAATGTGTGCAAAAACTAAGTTTACATATTAAAAACAACCTTTTTTTATAAACAGGCTATTCATATACCATTCAGCTAATACACATTTTATAGCATTACGTCGATTATATTTACATATATTTTTAACATTCATAAAGATATGTTAAATTTCTGATCATATTTATAAAATTCGTTACTACTTCATATCGAAAAATTACATACTCTATTTCAAGTAATATTTAATGCCGATTTTGCAAATATATTTCTTTACATTTTCTGTAATTTCCTATAGCAATAATAATCGTCAAATCTTTTTTAAATTTAATCCTTGTTTCTTAATGTGGGTATGTTTCATTCAATTAACGCGCTCTTACGAGCGGTATATATTTTACTATAAACATATTTTTTAAGTAAAAACAAATTGACAGTTAGGTGAACCTAAGTAGTCTAGGGAATGACTTGATTAAAGTAGGAATTTTGTCAGTGTTTTCACAATGATTCCAGTGTCGAGACATAAAGTTCATGATTCATATTATGAATCATTTTCGAAACGAAAACTACAGTTAAAAAAAAATCATCTAATTATCTTAAATGGTGAGGTCTAAGAGATACGAAATGTTTTTATACCCTTGCAGAGGGTATTATAATTTCAGTCAGAAGTTTGCAACGCGGTGAAGGAGACGTTTCCGACCCTATGAAGTATATATATTCTTGATCAGCATCACTAGGAGAGTCGATCTAGCAATGTCCGTCTGTCCGTCCGTCTGTCAGTCTGTCCGTCCGTTTCTACGCAAACTAGTCTCTCAGTTTTAAAGCTATCTGCATAATACTTTCCCAAAAGTTTTCTTTTTATTGTCGGAACGAGCCGGATCGGACGACTATAGCATATAGCTCCCATAGGAACAATCGGAAAAATGAATGTAAACAAATTATAACTTTGCTGTTTTTTAATTTTTTTTTAGTTCTTCGACACAAAGTAATAGTTAAATATTTCAGAAATACGGTTTTAATTTCATCAAAATCGGACGACTATAACTTAAAGATTCTATGGGAACAATAAAAATATTTAAAAAAATTTTTTTTAATCTAACTTTTTTATTTTGCATTTTTTTGAATTACGCTTTTAATTTGATTAAAATCGGAACTATCGAATAATTGAGCTGCAAATCATCATAGCTTCAATGTTTCTCAACATATACGCAAGTTAATCATGATTTTAATGTTTTCAAGAATATTTTTTTTTTTGCAAAAGCTACAAGGGTATATGAACATAGGCTTGCCGAAGTTGGCTTCCTTTCTTGTTTCTTATCGGAGAAACAAGTTTTAATGGATAAAGTAAACAAAATGAAAATTCTTTACTGTTCAAATAAAGAATGGGGTAAGGTTCTATTTAAACGACTCCACATTATTTTGTTTCGTCATATCCGTTATAAAATTTGGTATGCATTAAAAACAAAAAACGTTTAATATCGTTTGATCTTTAACTGAAAGGCTCTATGCTATATGAGGCAATGATGAGGACTTAATGTCTAAAATAGTTAATGCATAACTCACAGCGATCGCTGGCATCGTCGACCAGGATTATTTCCTTAAGCACGTGTCGCGGCGAACGGTTGATGACGCTGGTGATGGTGCGCAGGAGTACGGACCAGGCCTCATTGTGAAAGACTATGATCACCGATGTGCTGGGCAGACCGCTGGCGTACTTCTTGTCGCGGCATCTGCAGGTTAGAGGACATCCATGAGTCACGGATAGAAAGCAATTCAATTTGAGCTGATACTGATACTTACTCCGGAGTGCGGTAGTCCTTGAGGGTGCGGTTCAAAGGGATGCGATCGCTGGCCAGCAAGTTGAAGCTGTTTAGCCTGAAGAAGCGCTGCATGCGAAAGCGATCGCGTGGCGGCACCACAACAGGTCGCCCATCGGCACCTTCTCCATTGATGGGCTGGAACAGGTTGATGTTGTAATCGTCTGCAAGCGAGTGGATTTTAATGCATTTGGACGGACGTTGTGTCATTGGTGGGAAACTCTCTTTAAGTTATTTTCCATCAAAGATGACTTGGAAATGTGCAACTCAGGTTTCCCCATTTTATTAGTCTCAAGGAGAGGTAAGTGTGATGTATTTTCAAATAAAATTTCTTTGCTTCGGGTTTTATAGGTAATTAATTCTTTTATTTGAGTGCCCAATTCGATTTTAGTTTGACTAAATTGCTATGAGTAAACGACGTTCAAAACATTTGGTTATTTATTTATTAGAAAGAAAGCAAAAAGTACCTACTGAAATAAGCTAATGGAATTAGACAAAATTAAACTATATATATACAATTAAAATGCAGTAGAGTTTGTCTTGGCCAGGCAAGAAAAAGATTTTTTTTTTATATTAAACATTCGCCAGAGTTCTTGTTGTAATAGATTGAAACTAATTATAAAAAAGAACACCCACTATTTTATTGATAATAAAGGGAATGAAACCATTTTATTACACAAATAAGCCAACCTAATGTGGTGATCAAGTGGAACCACCTCACTCACCTGCAGTCATGTTGCCGAAGATGTCTCCCTTGCCGATGTAGTGGGCCACTATGTTTTTGTGCGGCCAGAGGGAGCGGCGCTTGGGCGGCGGTTTCGGATGACTGTGCGGGAAATCAGCATAGTGGTGCACAAGAGCCAAATGGTCGGAGATGTGACAATGGTATTAAGACTTGGCGTTTACAATGAATGGGCCTCGAATCACGCGAAGCGATGGCAAAACAAACAAGAGACCCAAATCAAATGTAAAGTGCCTCCGCAATCGAATCGCGGAGGCGAGGCACTCGAGTGGAACTCTTGCATTTTGCAATTCGAGCCCCAAAGGGAAGTTGTGCAATCCGGCACGTCCTCGTGGGCAGTGGGTAAGGGCTATTACTCACCGCATCTCCGAATCGGCGCTCTGGATGCTGGACACATAGAGGTTAATGCTGATGGCGAACATGAAGAACGCGAAGAAGAGCAGGAAGAGGTAGAGCAGCCATAGCTTCTTCAGCTGCTGGAACCGCAGACCCATCGCGGATCTTTTGTGGCCAAAACGAAGCGGTGTGAATGACCGATGCGAGCGCCAGCTCTGTTTACTGCCAACTAATCAAGCTACTGTTGTTGTCCGACCGTTTTAGTCACCGCACCGCACCAATCCAGTCCAGTCCAAGCCAACGACTCCGTGGAACGTTCGCCGAAGAAATGCGACGCTTCTGCCCCGGGGTCGCTTTAAATTCCGATTCGCAGGTGTGCGGAAGATGCTTATGAGTCTTATGAATACATGGCACTTGTTCGGCGGTCACTCGTTTAGTCAGCAATTGTGCAAATAGGGCCTAATCATTTCATTCTACTGCTTTCACCAGCATTTCTGCACTTTTGACAACAATTCACGGAACCAGTTTGCGCGGAACCAGCACAGCACAGCAGTGTTCAGAATTTAGCTATTATCAAGCCAAAGCTAGTTAACTTTGTATTGTGCTAGAGCACTAAACATCCCCATTTCTTTTCGATTCTAGCACAAGCTGGCGACTTTGTCGTCAAAAGTGGCCAGCACTGGCGCGCAGTTTCATACTGTCAGCTGTTTTGCGACCGTTCCACTGGCTCGATAGTGTGGTGGAAAATGAAGTTATCGCGTTTATCGAGTTTATATCGATTGCAGTGTGTTGAATAAGCAGGACTTAAAAGTTTTACACTTCTACAATCACGCAAATTGATTGTAGAAAACTTGAGTTGTCGCTTGTGTTAATTTGTAAATAAAAAATAACAAAGACAGGGCAAATAAAAGTATGCTATCAAAAATGAACGCAGCAATGATGGATTGTAATATTTAATTCTGTACTTGCAAAGGCTGCCTTAAGGGGTTATAAATAAATTAAATATTTTGTTTTTTTGGTTTTTGTTTTATTTAAGAATACACCCTGAAAATTTCATATTTTTGAAGATACACCCAAAATTTAAAAGCCGTTTCAGAGTGCTTGCAAGTACAAACCTTAAACGCGTTTAACTCAAAATGGTGTAAAGTAAAAAGAGTTTGTCATTTGTATTTTTTTTGTAAGCAGTAGGTACAGTTTTCTTTTAGGGTTTAATAACAAATTAATGATTACATTGTCGATTTTTTTTACTTAAAAATAAATAGTTTGATTTAATTATTGTTTTTGTGGTCGCTCACCCCACTGCATGTTGGCCAAAATTTTCGTTTTTTCGCAAAAGAAACAGTATTATTTTGTTATAAAATGTAAAAATGAAATCAACACCATATCTTTTCCAACCATCCCTGTCTACCACACAAACTTTAAAAGTAATTTTTTCTTGCAAGGTTAGGTAAGTTGTTTTTTTTTTTTGTTTTATCAAGTTGCAAAATTTTGTTGGGCTGCCTTTTAAAATATGGATATTGCGCATTAATTTAGTTCATCAACCAGAATTGCAGAGGATATTATAATTTCAGTCAGAAGTTTGCAACGCAATGAAGGAGACATTTGCGACCCTATAAAGTATATATATTCTTGATCAGCATCACAAGGAGAGTCGGTCAGCCAAAGCCGTCCATTTTTTTATATGACAAATACTATGTCAGCCCCAACCTCAAAAAATAAAATTTTTTATTCTTTTCGCCAAGAAATCCGGGCACGCTTTGGCGTACATGCGAGACAGACGTGGACAAGGCTGCATAAATGAAATGAGGAAATGATGAAGAAGAAAACGGAAAATCGCACCTTACGAATGTAAGCAGACCTTGGCATTAGCGGTTAAAAAAGTGGAGACAGCGTTCCCAAAAGATTTTTCCAAAAAGCTTAAAGTTCTTGAAGTACTATGAGAAATATATAAGCAGATTGAAAAAAATAAAAACAAACACCAATCAAGCAGAAAAATGTCAGAAAACTTATTTAATGGCATCAAAAAGAAAGACACCATTAATAATTGAGAGCAAATTAGTGGCTAGGCGCTTTATGTTAATGACTGAGTCCGAAACCTATGAGTTGTTTAAACAAATTTAAAATATTCCTTTTGCATATTTAGCGCATATGGCGTAAAATAGAATGTCTGGTTTATTAATTGACATGTAGGCTAAGCTATGTCATCGTTCAAGACCCTCGGTTATGTAATAAGAGTCCAGCCGAAATACCTTGAGGAAACCAAACTTAACTTAACTTAAAGTCTTCTGGACTCGTTTTTCAAATTGATTTTGCCGAGAATTATCGATTGACACACCAAAATTAAATAAGAGTGCCTATTTCAGCTACAGCCATGTAACAATTTTTACCTGCTTAGCTTTGCAGTTATAGGTGACAAACTGTCTATATTTTTCTTTTCAACCTTATTTCTGAAGTAAAATAAAATTATTCGAAAATATAAATGTGAAATACCATAGTAAAAATTGAGAACAGATTGATTGGGCCAATTTTTCATTGTAACATTTACCTGTTCTGCTGGTTGCAGAAATTATTTTGCGGCGAATTCATATTTTTTTTTTCAAGGGAATTGATGCTAGAAAGCTCACTTTAACGTTATATAATATATTCTCGTGAAACCAATTAATAACATATACAAATGAAATTCGTCGGCGAAGGCAGCGATAGACATATGTGAGTATTGATACAAGAAAATTGAATTTAAATAGTTAGATTTATCCCCAGAGTAATTTAAGTTTTCCAATACACATCTCCATCCAATGGATGGATTTAGATATTTAGATAATTTTTGATATAAAAAAAAATCTGGAAACTTCAGGTATTTTGTATTTTTCCCATTTGAATCGCATTTGGATCGCAAAAAAACATCGAAAAGTCATAATAGCATTAAACTTCATCGAATTAAGGTATGAAATCAATTGAATTAAATTCAATACCATGAATTTAATGTTTAAACCAAAACCGCTTAATGCCTGGATGCAAGAACCCGCATTCAAAGACTGGCTGAAGACTTGAAGAAGAATACTTAAAATACAAATACAAATACGATCAAATGCACAATCTTTCGGTTAAAACAAAACAGAAACCGAAATCAATACATTTTAATGTATGTATGTACATATATCAAGCTGGAAGCTCTTTTATGAAGTTTTTAATGCTGCTTTAAAAGTTTATATACCCTTTCAGCTGTTGCAAAACCTATTGTTGAAAACATTAAAATTATGATTTACTTGCGTGTATATGTTTAAAAACATTGAGGCTATGATGAATTTGTATTGTTTCCATGGGAGCTATATGATATAGTCGTCCGATTTTAATTAAATTTAAACCGTAATTCTGATATTGTATTTAACCATTACTGTATGTCGAAGAAATGAAAAAAAGCAAAGTTATAATTTTTATTTATTTATTTTTCCGATTGCTTCTATAGGAGCTGTATGCTACAGTCGTCTGATCCGGCTCGATCCGACTTATATACTACGTGCCATAGAAAGACAACTTTTGGGGAAGTTTCATGCAGATTACTTTAAAACTGAGAGACTAGTTTGCATAGAAACGGACGGACAGACGGCCATGCCTAGATCGACTCTCCCAGGGATGCTGATCAAGAATATATATACTTTATAGGGTCGGAGATGTCTCCTTCACTGACTGAAATTATAATACCCTCTGCAAGGGTATAAAAACTTTCACTTAAATTATAACTCTAGAAGCGGCCGGTCTAACACAATAAACAGCTTACCACAAAACAATGTTAACAATTTTCAGTGATAGAATTTAGAAGAACTTGGAAGGCAAAGAGTTGAATGAACTAACTGCACGGAGAATCACACTGGGAATGGCGCTTCCTTTAATCACTAACCTTGCATTTCATCACTAACCATACAACATAAAGACTGGTCATTTCATACAACGAATTTGGACACAAAAAAATTGAAAGCGGGAGGCTCCCCGGGCTTTTAGCAGCAGGCCCCTGCACTTCGTGTGCGTTCGGGTTTTTTGCTCTCTCATTCTTATTCTCATTTTTATGCTCGCTCACTCTTTGAATTGGTCTTTGCATGCATGTGTGATCATGCGTTCTCATACACGGGAGCATGAGTACGGTTATTTCATTTCGGCGCATCAAGAATATTTTGTCTTTTGCCACTTTTCAAACTTGGTACCCTAAGAATATGGGCGTATTTACTATTGGGTTATGATAAACAAGAAAGGAAGCAAACTTCGGCAAGCCGAAGTTTATATACCCTTGCAGCTATTGCAAGAATTAAATATTTTTGAAAACATTAAAATTATGATTTACTTGCGTATATGTCTAAAAACATTGAAGCAATGATGATTTGCAGCTCATTATTGGTAGTTATTTTATATAATTTTATTATTTCTATTGGAGATATATGATATAGTCTTCCTATTTTGATGAAATTTTAACCGTAGTTCTGAAATATTTATCCATTACTATATGTCGAAGAACTTATAGAAAAATTTAAAAACACCAAAGTTATATTTTTTTTTTATTTACTTTTATGATTGTTCCTATGGGAGCTATATGCTATAGTCGTCCGATTTTGATGAAATTTAAACCGTAATTCTGAAATATTTAACCATTACTATATCTCGAAGAACTAAAAAAAAAATTAAAAAACAGAGAAGTTATAATTTTTTTTTCATTTATTTTTCCGATTGTTCCTATGGGAGCTATATGCTATAGTCGTCCGATTTTGATGAAATTTAAATCATAATTCTGAAATAATAAACCATTACTAAATGTTGAAGAACTAAAAAAAAATTAAAAAACAGCAAAGTTATAATTTTTTTTCATTTATTTTTCCGATTGTTCCTATGGGAGCTATATGCTATAGTCGTCCGATCCGGCTCGCTCCGACTTATATACTACCTGCACTAGAAAGACAACTTTTGGGAAATTTTCATGCAGATAGCTTAAAAACTGAGAGACTAGTTTGCATATAAACGGACGGACAGACGGACGGACAGACGGACAGACGGACATGGCTAGATCGACTCTACTAGTGATGCTGATCAAGAATATATATACTTTATAGGGTCGGAAACGTCTCCTTCACTGCGTTGCAAACTTCTGACTGAAATTATAATACCCTCTGCAAGGGTATAAAAATATGAATATTATATATTATAAAATATTTTTAATATCTCAGCATACATTTCCTATTATTGGTAGCATTAAAATGTTTTACATATATGTATGTATTCTAACTAATAGAAATCAGTCTAAAGAGATGGGACAGGGTATATCGCAGTCGTGCCACTTAAAACACCGACTGCTCTTCAGTGGTTGAGAAAACTTCAAACTTAATCAGCTTTTCTCGATGCTTTGCGAGCGGATGGTGCCTCCATATCCTACCGACGATTGCTTTTTAGGGGAGCGGGCTTTTAGGACTCTTGTTTTGAATTTTATGTTGAATTATTCGCAGTGTAAATTTAATTGTCCTTAACAACTGTAATTGTCTTTAAACAATTCGTTATAATCCAAGATATTGGTACAATTAAAATTTAAAATTATTATTATTAAAATAACATTTAAACAAGAAATTCGGATTTTTATATTTGTTCCAATTACCTTTACAAAAATATAAAAAGTATTTTATTATTTGTTACTTGTTTAAAGACAATTAAAGTTACACTGCGAATCATTAAAAAATAAATCAACCAAAGATCACTAAACATAACATTCAAAACAAGTGTCCTAAAAGCCTGTTGTATGGTTTAAAGTATGTAACGAGTATATATTCTCGTTATGTCAATGTGTGATTGTCTGTCTGTATGAAAGTCGATATCCTGAAGACTATAAAAGCCAGAGATTTGGATTTTAGCATGCAGATTCTACTTATTAAAATGTGGTCATGCCCACTCTAACGAGACATGGTAGTGGTCAGTAGTGCCGTATGTTATATTTAGTAATCGAGACTTTAATTTTTTCAATTTAAACCTGTAGCTTGGAAGTTATAAGCATATACAAGTATGTACATTTTTAATTATCTAAATATTTATGGTAGGTGGCGCCACCAAAAACTCGATTGCCAAGTATTGTAAAATGGGTTAACTGGTTAAGATTTTTAGGATTTATTTGTTTTGTTCATTTTTTGCTTGACTATTTACAGATTTATAATCAAATGTATTCGGACAGCTTACAATACTGTTGACGGATATACTAAAAACTAGAATTTATCGGTAAAGGCGACGACGCTCTGCATTCTGTAAGGTTATAGCCAGGAGACCGGCCACAGTAACGGTGAGCACCTGACGAATATTTAGTTTTAAAGATATTAGATCACTGTTAGTCCCTTAAAAACTAATTTCAATTACCTCGACACCCACAACGGACCAATCGCTGATCCGCTCCCAGCGAGTGCCCTTGGTGAAGGCGGCTGCCAATTTCTGATCGCAGCCAGCGGTATAGAGATCCGATGTCACCGTCGCATTTTGGTTGAAGTAGCAGCTTTGGGGAACTCGCAGGCCACTATCCGGATAGTTGGTAGGCCCCGTCTGCCCGCAGCAGTGGTACTAAACGAAAATTGGTTAATATGTACGCAAACAGAGATAAAAACGTTTGCAGGTAATTCCGATAAAATTTGGCAAAATGCTAATTGATAATATTTCCTTGGAATTGAAAAAAAAAAATGTTCTGTTAGCTTTAAGGCTTTAACCGTGAATAATGTTTTTTAACTATCTTAAAATAGTTGGTGAACTGTCAGAATGATCTTTAAATGCCCTCCGCAACTTACCTTAATCTCATAGTAGGACATGCTTCCCTGATGATAGAGCTGTCCCTGCCAGGCATCGTATATCGTCTCGTTGGCCAGCAGTTCATAGTTTATGGGCTGGGCGAAGATCACGGTGATCTGTCCGAATATCAGCGCCAGCATGATTGCAGCATACTTTCGGGCGATGGAAAGGAGTGTGTTTAGCATACATTGTGGGTCAGCTGGGGCTCCAGTACTGGTACTTACGATCCAAGTCATGCGGATGCTCTCCCTCAATGCGGCAATGCAGCCGAAGATCGTGCTGCCGAAGAGCAGGGCACCCAGCACTATCCCCAGAATGCAGGGTACTCGAATGGCCATGCTGTGGCTAAAGGTGATCAGGGCGTAGGAACATGCTGCGATGGTCAGTGCCGCCAATACCTGGAGGGGGGGCGAGAAAAAATGTATGAAAAACGGGCACTATCTGTAGGGGATTTGGCGATAACCACTCACACAGCACAGAAAGTCCAAAATGAAGGACGACACCTTCAATGTCTTCGTGCCGCAGCTCATTTTGGCAGGTTTTCAGGTCTAGGCTGTCAGATTCGGTCACTCCCGCTATCAGAAATCAACTGAAACGTAGCGCCCAGGCCCAAACAGCAAACGCAAAACAACGCAGTCCATTGAGGCTTAGAATTATCAAAAAACACCCGGTTATCGGGCTGATAAGGCTCTCCGCGAAACAGCTGGGCACCCATTTAGCGAAGAGCGAAGCGGCAGAGCAACTGCCTTGCCTAATTGTTGTATTTGATAAGCACTTGAGCATAGAAATTCGCCCGAAATTTGTTTACCTCAACAAAACATTGAGTAGGAATGCCCAAGAGAGGTTCGGGTGGGCATTTTTAGTACAAAAAGTTGTATTCAAATATATTAATTTAAATAGGTGACTCACTTGAGGCATAGGAAAGTATACACTTTTAAAATAAACAAAACACTCATTTACTTGTGGTTTTATTTGAGTTATTCAAAGCGAAAACAAAGTGTTAGTTACTATTTACATAATGATTAACAAATAATGCCACTATCAGTTTATCAAAAATGTCCACCCTAAAGAGCAAACGCTTCAAATGGCAATAAAGATTATTTTATAGGTGAGAGCTCCCTACTTATCGGATATGGAGAGGGGCCACTACTTGATCTCGTCGTGAATCAGTTAAGAGAAACATCCTAATAAAGTTATAACTATATCTGAGGAATGGCTCATAACAGTGTGATTGTTAACCACATTTGAGCACTTAAATTTTAATTTTAATTTTAATAAGATTTGAAATTAAAGCACTATTAAAAAATTCAAAACATAAAGTTTTGTAAAAAATATGATTTATTTCTTGTAATGTAATTGTTTTAAGAGTAATTTATTTGTACGCGCTAGCAATTTGTTATTTTTTTCAGTGTAGTGTCACACTCGATTGCAAACACAAACGAAACTCAATCGACGATCGTATTTGTTCAACTTTTTAGTATAGCAATAACCTTCTAGGAGTAACCATCGGAATTAAACTTAGTAACCTGCGGAAATAAGAGCACGCGTCGACCGAATTTTTGTATCGCCATGGGTTGGTCACCGTTGATGATTAAATATCTAGCGTTCCTGTTCAATTTTCTTTGTGCGGTGAGTGGTGATAGGCCAAATAACTAGCTATGCGGTAAACCCATTCATATTATCGACTGTACCGGCTGCAAAAATTATAACAGAAATTATAAATCAAAATAAATATGTGACTAAAAAATGTGCAAAAATAAATAATATAAACTGATACTTTAGTGAAGTGCCTTACCAACATTTTGGTTAAAGATTTACAATTAAATTGTGTATGAAAAAAAAAAACATTTTGCTTTTTGTTGAAAACAAAAATGTTTAATAAAGATGGAAGAAATTAATATTTCATTGAAATTCAATAAAAATATTAAATATTTATTTCTAAGAACCTTTAATTTAAGCACATAAATTTTTTAAAACAACTCATTAAGAACTTATTTCATTCACTTATTTGTACTAGACGCTTTTGAGTAATATGAACAAATATTGGTAAAGCAGAATTAAAGCCCATTTAATCTTTATTGTGAGTCATTAGAGTAGCCTTGTCAAACCTTATCCGGTCAAAATGTTTTGGTAAGAATGATTAATGTGAGTAGGGCTATGAATATGTATAAATATAATCGATGTGTTCGGTCATTTATATGATTATTTATTTTGCTAAAGCCTCTGTGTACAATTTTTAGGTGCTGGGAATCGCAACTATCGTTATCAATGTAATCGCAATTGAGAAAATAGATCCGAGGGATCAACTCATTTTGGGCATATACATCGCTGTTGGTTCAATCGTATTTCTGCTTTCGTTCTTCGGATGTTTCGGTGCCATTAAGGAGAGTATCTGTATTACCTGGGCTGTAAGTAGTCACTGGATAAAATAAATCAACACTAATTATTCAACTTTTTTTTTCAAAACTAAGTACGCCATCTCCATGCTGGTAATGCTGATCATCTCTATAGTCCTGCTATTTGTTTTTCGCATGCATTTTGATGAGGCCTCTCTTACTAAATTAAAGCAGGCCTTTGGGCAGCAGACGGCCGACTACGATGCAATGGCTGAGTTCCAAACACTAGTAAGCGCACTTAAAAACGACTATATCGCATCTAACGACAATAAAATGATGGTTAGGTTTTGATAAAAATTCGATCGCTACTATGACAGCTATATGTAATATAGACGTTGGAAATTGACAGTGATTTTGTAGCTTGTTTGAAATGCGTAATGCATAACTTCTACAGCTCATTAACATATAAAAACAAAGGTTTGGAAATGTTCTAGGTTGAGTGTCTAGGTAAATATAAGTTTATAAATTGAATTACCATTTATGTTAGGAAAAAAGAAACAGAACAATAAATCTTAAAGTGTTCTTCAACAGTGATGTGCCTTGCACTTATTTGCTTCTCGCTCGAAAAATTGACGAAAAGACAAAAAAAAAAAAAAAAATTTTATTTTTAAGTTAACCCACAAAGATTTTCGATCCAATTAAGTCAAAAAGCTATGGAAAACATTTATAATTTTATTAGTTTTAAAAAACACTCAATTCTTACAAAAAAAAGAAAAACAAAAACCGTTTAAACTGTTTTATCTATAATTTTAGTATGAATGCTGTGGCATCAACAAATTAAAGGATTACACCGACGCCTCTATACCTCTTCCTAGTAGCTGTTTTGACAAAAACGAAACCCCTTATAAAGACGGCTGTCGGTCAAAAATGGAGACCCTACACGAGGAACTGCTGACGGGTCCCAGGATTGTTGGCTGGACGCTTATGGTCATGGAGGTGCGTTCTTACATTTCATTTTTATATCGCATTGCTTCATTTGATTGCCTCTCCTACAGATCGGTGCCTTTACATTCACCACCATTTTGGGAGTAACTTTCAGAAACGAACAGCGGCGTTTAGAGTATTGAAGAATCTGACTATTTCACTAGTTGATATTATAAAGATAATAATAATATTCTTGCTTCTAGCGAATTCTGTATATACTTGTTAGTCGAATGTAATGTTCACCTCTTATGATACTTAAAAAACTAAATTGTAAATAATACATATAATGCGTTGCTTGAAAAGCATATTAATTCAAAAGAAGTTATCAAAATAATCATTTTGAATAATACGGAGCGATGCATTGCAAAATATAAAAACCACAAGACCACTTGTGACTAAGTCGATCTGATTGGTAAGCTTCCTAATTAAAGATCCTATGTTAAATAATTTGATTTAATGAATCAAAAACAAACTAAAGCTAAGTTTTACAAATTCGTGAAAAAATCTGTAGACTGGTTCGCAACATATAGCTTTGAAATATTGGATTTCGGAGTTCTGCCAAAAATGCCTATGTATTGCTTTTCCAAATCCTATTAAATATAAAAAAGGCGCGGAAAGGTTGGGAGTTAATATATAAAATAGAAACCTTTGTAGTTAATACTTTAGTCGAATGTTCAAGTACTTCGATATTAAATCTGTTAGAAGGCTAATAAAGAACAAGGTTTTAATCGTGATTTCTTATGCTTAATATCACAATTTTCGACTCGCTCTTCAAAACGTTTTTTTTTAAATCATTTTTTTTAATGGTTTAATAGTGTGCTGCTTGTTACTTACTTCACTTTTACAGGACTTCTTAAATCCTAGTGTTATATTTCTTCTTTCTGTGTGTTCTAACATCCACCTCCTTTTCGCGTTTTCGACATATTTAGAAGCTATTTGGTTTGCATGCGGCGCGTCGACAGTTGGCAACCTACAATTTTAATTGCCAAACTGTCTGCCGGAGTCAGGCGATGTGTGTGCGAGCGGGATGTGCCCTCGCTGGATTGCAAATTACTCAGAATAAATACAATTTGGAATACATTGGCACACATTTGCTCTGTTTTCCCTACCCGAAAATTGCCGCTGAGTTGTCCTTAGACATGCTAACTCAAATCAAATCGCAGCCGAGCGGGGCTAACGAGTGACATGAAGACCTCTCCACCCTCCTCCTTTTTTTTTGGGTCGTGAGCCAATCACCATCAAAGCGTACACCTTGTTGGCGCACTCAGCTCAACCCTTTCGCCTTTCACCTTTCGCCTTTCTCCTGCTCCAGTCGCCGTTGACTTTGCGCTTTTATGCTTCGGAGCTCCCGGAGCCGGAGACTTCAGCCAGTTTCATTTGTGAGTTTCATTCGTGCAGTTTCGCCGAAAATATTAATCCCCATCAGCCAAAGAACTACACTCAGGTGAAGTGAAGCATAAGTTCAGGCGCCGCTGCCATGAACGCTCGCATGCAAGCGTAAGTTCTATGCAAATTTTCACGGTTCGCGTGCACTCAGGTGCTAATGAGTTCGAACCCGCCGGCATTGCCACTCGGCGCTCCCCTCACTTTCCACAAAATTGTGGAGAGGAAGGCGGTGCAAATTGCTTAATTTGTTTAGCTGTTGTTTAATTTCCACCCACGCACATGTGAGCCGAACTATTTCCAAATTTCATTTCCAATTCCTCATCCATGTGACGTGAGTTGGGAAAGTTTTGTGTTTGGAAATTAGTAACCTGGTTTTTGGTTTGGGATTCGTGCTGCGTTCTCATTTTGGCGGGTAGAAAAATGCGTGCTTGGAAAACCGAAAGCTAATCCGAAATGGATTTGTGGCAGATAAATAACATAATTCAAGAATCAAACCTAATGAAAGACACTTTTGTATTAATCTGCACTTAATCAAAATATCAAACGCAGTAAAATGAATTTGAGGGCTTGCATATATTAATGAGGCCTCTACTTATTTTTTAGTTTAATAAAGAAATACATCTTTTAAATTGGCATGAATTTTATTGTTTTTGACAATAACTAAATATTTTTGCATTTGTGTTTGGATATCAATTTGATTTGGGCAAACGTATACACACTAAAAAATTCTTGATGTAGGCTGGTTAAATTTACCGAAAAAAGACTCAAGCAAAACAAATCAAATCAAAAATTTCATGATTTCCGTGCGCCGGTTTTTGTTATCGCTTTTTATTATTGTTATTTTTTTGTTTAAGTTTTTTTTTGTTATTTTGCTTCAAAAGTATTGTTTATAAAATACATTTGATTGCAAACATTTCCCTTCGATTTCTTATACAGATAAAGTACAATGTTAAATACAAATTATTGTAGTAAGTAAATGTTGTTACCAAAAAAGTTGTAAAATTACCGCCGTAAAAGAACAACAAGAATTGTGTATCTATGCAACTACTTAGAGCATCCCAAGCTGTTTCTATTTATGTGATGTCTAAAGAAATCTTGCTGAGTCTTAACTTTTCAGTTTCTGTCCTTGGGCTTTGTGTTTGGCTCGCAAGATTAATTTGGCACCCAAAATGCAACAATTTCTATAGTTACTCCTTAAATAGTTAGGATGAGAAGACACAACTATTGCGTTTAATTCAACCGTCAATACAGTACTAATTGTCATAGTTTTTCAGTCAATTTACTGTACAAATTCGGGAACTAACTTACCAATAATATTTCATAGCAAATAAAATAGCCATATACAAAATATAAATTTCACAACATTTAAAGACCGTTATTCTTAAAGCTTAAATAAGGCATTTATTTTCAGCAAGGTCAAAATCGTAACATGAAAATTGCAAGACTTTAATTTTAACTTTTTATATATAAAAATATTTAAGTAAAAGTATAAAAATTAATTCGGTTAAAAAATGCCTATATTTGATTGTATTTGATTGTACACATTTGGTTGTTTGAAAAAATTATATGTTAATTAAAATTCAAAGAAAGCCGTCAAATATTATACAAACAAAAGTTTGAAACATATATTAAGCAAAAAGTATTCAAATTTATGTTTTTCTGAACTAAATTAATATTACTTTTACTTTATTTGAAACAAATTACTTAAATACTGAAAGCTCAAAACATTTTACCATAAATCCTATTATGATTTATGTGACAGACAGGTGAAAACTATTTTCCACCTATTGCTGCGGCTACCTAATCGTACCTGCTCGTGTGCCCTGCGCTGTTCGAGCTGTTGTTGTGGCAATAACGCCGACTGCCATGCCCTACCCCAAGTGCTCCGCCGTCGAATGCTCAATTCTGCTTTATTTCCCGGCCACTTGTATCGCCCATTTGGGAACAATGATGAGTCGCCAACTCCGCGCTTCATGCACGTGACTTGACAGTTATTTCAATTTAATAACTTCATATACGGACACAGATGCTTGCCGGTAGATTAGATTTGGAGCGCCAACACGAACTTTGCATACGCTGCCGTGGAGGCAAACTTTAGCGATAAAAGTAATCAAAGTGCTTGAAAGTTCGCGCCGAAGACTAAGACACTCACCTGGCCGCGAAGACCGCGCCCAGGTGTCGCAGGGCAGCCGATCAGAAGTCATCAACTTCGAAGGGAAATCGCGTGTGCCGTCGAGGCCCCAGGTAATTCCCCTCCGCCCACACGCCCATATGGCAACACTTTGCCTTTGACTGGGCCGAAACCCAGTGTACATCCTGCCGAGTGGCTGGTGGCGATGACACCCACGTCTCCGCCGCCATCCGGCCGGTTGCAATTGGAGCGCCCCGGCAGTGGATTTATGATAAGCGGCACGCAAGCCGGAAGGCCCTTGCCGAACTCGAAGTTGGCGATGGCAGCGTGAACTATTCGCAGGCAACCGCGCAGGAGTTACTGGCAAATCACACCAAAGTCTCCCATCGCTAGGCTCCGCTGGAGAGCGGTCCTAAACCAACAAAGCTTCAATGAACTTTTGACGATATGTGGATACCCAATCATTCCGCGGGGCCAAGCGGCGGTATTGTCGATGGGCAGGACTCGTGTCGGCATGTCGGTCCCGTCAGTGTGCAGATAGCAGCGCTCGGTGTTTGTTTTCCGCTGCCAGCTGGCAGAGGCAGCTCCAAAAATCGACAGCCTATCGGTTAAGGGAACACGATGACTAGCTGGACCACCATGAAAACGAGGTAGGATTTGACCCGCACAAATCAGAGTCCTTCGAGGCGCGCGTGACACAAAAGCGACATATGAAGGGTACTCATTAACCCAGCATAGTGACAATTAAAAACACATAATGAAATATGCAACAAGATTTGCATACTTTCGGGAAATAACACACGCAAAAGGTTTAAGCGTGCATGCATATTATACCAATAAGCTAGCATAATCAGCCCTGTTTAAGGAGGAACTACCAATACGCAGCAAAAACCAGTTGGGAATTGTACAGTAGTGGACATAGAAATCCGGACACCTAGGGTATGGAAAAAATTTTAAAAAGGTTAAATCTGTTTGGATATTTTTTCGTGTTATCAATTAAGTATCAGTATTAAACTACCGTCTAGTTTTGGTTAATCGTAAGCTTTTGGTATAAAAAAAAAGTGAAACATGTCGAAAATGACTGAAGTTGATAAAGGATCCATATTGGCTTTGCGATCAGAAACTTTAAGCCTCCGCGATGTTAGCGCTGTTATTTGATCGTTCCTATGGCAACTATATGATATCGTTATCTATTTGAATAAAATTAAAAGCGTAATTCTGAACAGATGCAGCAAATCAATGCAAACTTTTCATAAAATTTTATTTATCTCTTTTGGCTATCTCTCCCACTGAGAAAACCATAAAAGGCGCAATAATATTATACAAAGGAACATACTTTATCTATACCAATTCGATTTGCTAAAATTTTAAAGAAACTTGAACTGAGTAGAAGACATCGTGTATAATATACAGGTTTATTCTCAATTGTATTCCCCTTATAGTTCTTAAGATTTTGTAAACCTTTTTAGAAACTTTTTCGTCTACCAGCCACAAACATTTCAAAAACTCTTAATTAGAGGCAGATTATTTGTTAATATTCAGTTCACAGCTTTTTCTTCGTATTTCCTTACGTTTCACGTAGTTTTTTTATTTTGATTGAAATATGGATCGTTGGCAATTACCTCGATTACCATCCGCAGGATAACCGCATCGGTGCGCACCACCAACCGCATGAATGCCCTGCTCTCGGAGTCGATGTTGAGCAGGCGGCGGGCCGCCCAAAATCCGGAGGGCGAGCCGACCGCCGGCGAGGGCGGGGAGCCGATCAAGGAGAAGCCCAAGAACGACTGGAAGTTCTTTCACACCAACTTCAATATGGAACGTGCCCTGAAGATCATCGAAGATTGCATCGAGGAGCGGCTGCTGTGGGATCGCTTCAGCCGCAATTACGACTCTTGGCGGGCTCTACAGCTGGTCGAAGGTCTGGCGGCCGAGATACGCGACCGGGTCAAGAAGCTGAACCACAGGCGGTAAGTGGCGGCACCCGCTACCCTGCCATCTGATCACTTAGCCCCAAAGATACCCGTAAATTGACAGCCACCGCATCGTCTGCCTGCTGTCGATCGTGGAGAAGCAGAACCAGGGCGTCCACCAGCGCATGTGCCACCTGATGGACGAGAAGCGAGACAACTTCACCCAGTTGGTCTTCGAGCGGCCCACGTACTTCATGATCGTGGTGCTTTATCTGGTCTACAAGGATTAGGTGCGAAATGGTTGGTAGCCGCACCTTCTGGTGCTTGTTAATTACTGTGTTAGGATTAGTTAAGTGTTGACGCATTAGGTTATGGAAAAATAAAAAAAAAATCGACAAAAAGAGGACTTTTACTATATCCTTAACTGAAGGCCCCGGCGAGATTCGAACTCACGATCTCCTGTTTACTAGACAGGCGCTTTAACCAACTAAGCCACGGCGCCGTTGTGGCATCGGGCGTTGAACTACCCAATTTGAGGGAAAGTTCCCACCCTTTTGGGTTTTTCGTTGGTAAATAAATTTTGGAAATTGATATTTGTTCAGTTGTTTCAACTGAAAGATATTAAATGAGAGATATGGACGAGTTATCGCCCACTCTTGTGATTACACCGTTAAAAAAGCTTAAAATACGGAAGTTCTTTCGCATACAACGGTACTGAAAAAGCTTCTTAGGATTATTTTACGGAAAGCTTCTACGTGTGTGTTATATTTCCGTAATATTTGTACTAAAAGCTTAGCGAGGCTAAGAATGGACAAGAACCAATTGATAGAATTTTAATATTCCGAAAGTGAAAAACAAATCAAAAGTCTCAGTAATTTAATCAGACGCATTATCTGTTAGCTAGAGTATGTAAAACTACTGCCTTTGATCACATTATATTTAATCATACGTAAAACCTTGGTAAGACTTCGGTAAGCTTTCCAAAAAGCTCTCCCAATGGTGAAACATTGGGGATGGTGAATTGCCCGCCACCCAAATATTTGCAACATTTAAATGATTATTGAAACAATTATTGCCGCAATTGGAACACGTTAATGGGCTACAGAGCGTCAGCTGGCAGGCGGAACAACAAACAGCCGTTAAGAGCAAAGAAAATAGCTTTTGTTGTGGGGTCGCAATGTGGCAACAGAGGGTTAATTTGCGTAAGAAATCAGAAATAAGAAAAACATCTAAGGAAAAAAAGAACGCCCCAGAGAAATAGACTTCCTAGGGATAGGCCCCGGCGAGATTCGAACTCACGATCTCCTGTTTACTAGACAGGCGCTTTAACCAACTAAGCCACGGCGCCCACGAAAGCTCCTCGGTGAGAACGGCGCATTTGAGCTATGGCTCGACGACAAGCGAAGTCTGCGGGGTATTTCATAAATAAACGCTCCACCATGTGTACGGATACTTAGATACTTAGATACTTATGCTTTCAGATACTCATGCTCGGATATCCATATGTATTCTCGCTGCTGGGCGAACGGAAAAAGTTTTTTGTGGCGCAGAACTAGTTATGTAATCTATGCCATATTTATCTACAACTTGTGCCGTATCGTTTGCCGAGACGACAAAAGTATTTATAAGTAGACGTATCTGCCAGCTATTTAAATACTGGCCGCTGCGCCCGGCAGGCATGTATGTATGCCTTTTCCAAGCTGGATTGGACTGGGATGGGTTGGGCTGGAGGAATATGCAAATGCCGCCGCCTTGGCCAAATGGAAATTATTTGTACTTTGCGGTTAGCTCGCACACACACTGCGAAGAGCAGAGCAAACTTGGGCACTCGAAATGTATCTTTGCGATTGCTGGGGAGCAGCCCAAAGGCAACTTCTTTTTTGGTCGGGCCTCATCGGCTTATTAGCAAGTCTTTTTGTTCTGCGCAACTCAAGCCTGTCAAAGAGTTCAGTGGAGCAGCAAGACCACGAGCACGAGTACGAGCACGGAACCAAACCGCTGGCGATTGTTAGGCATTAGAGGGTTCCGTTAGATCCGAATGTCATTCCGGTGCCAGGGGTCATGTGCCTGGGAATTGTGTGGAAATGGAGGGAAACTGCCGATCAATCCGAGAGCAACTGTTTCTTTCCTCCGGATTGCCCCCAATAAATCACTGGGCAAACTTTTCTGGCCTTCCTGAGCCCATTAGCACTGAATGCCCGGCAAATAGTTCCGAGTTCTGTGGCCCCCCTCCGAGCAACAGTTTAGCCGGACACGCACATCAACTGGCCACTGCCAAGCGTTTACCAAACTAATTGCCCAAACTTAGTTGCTCATCAAATTGCCGCATCATTTTACGCAGATTTTTATCGCGCCAACCCAGCTCCATTCTCGGGACTGGGGACACTGGCGGTCCAGAGGGGGAATCCCACTCACTACCACTGCGAATCGGGCACAAGTATCTAATGCGTTTCCTGTGTTTCAGCCTTGTAACAGCCAACGGTCCGACGTCAGTATCTGTGTATCAACATGTTTCCATCTCTGTTTGCGTACTCTATCCCAATGGGTATATTTGTGCGAAAAATTTGGGTAAACTCTTTATTTATTTTAACTTTGTTTGATTTTCAAGAGTCAAAATTCATTGACAAACTGTCAATTTATTTCATTTACAGTTTTTTATATAAGAAGTAGATTATATCGAAATCTTAGTACAGGTATTTTGAATACTTATTTTATAAATTACTTACTTTAATAATGACTAATTACAATAATTGATAAGTGTAAAGATGAAATGGCTTAATAAATAAAATTGATTAGGCTCGGATGCTGGCGATTTTGAAAGTGTCTTTAAGTAGTAAATGAAAATAAAGCTGTGTTTTAACGCCCAACAAGTTAATTTCAAATTGTTTTTGCCACTATTAAATTGTATGTCCATGCCTGTAGTATTACTGTAATAATTTACAAAAAAACTTATTAAAAAAGGTTTTTCTTGTTTTCCCTGAATGTAAAGTTAAAACAGCACTTTTTGTTTAAAGAGTTCTTTACAAAGGAATGAATCAAAGCTAGACTAATATTCTTAATAGCTAATACCAATTAAAAGTTTGTTCAGATTATGTTGCGCATAAAAGAGTACAATATGTTCGTCACTAAAATAGCTACAGTATACAGCCTCTAGCCGCTTGTAACCTTGCAATTTGGCATTGGTATTAGCACATGACTCCAATAAATACGTTTACGCCATTCCCTCCCCCATCCCCTCCGTCGTTCTTTCCCGGCGTTATCTAGCATCTCACTCAACCCGGGACCCATGTCGATCCGGACACCCAGCCCCACCGCCAAGCTCATCGTCAAATGCGCAGCAATTGAGTTTTTACGCATTTCGAAAACCTCCAAAAAGGATATGGGGATTGGAGCTGGGAGTTGGAGCTGGAGCTGAAGCAGGATAAGGATTTCAGCCTTGGCTGCTGGCCTTCAGCCGGAGGCAGTCAGCTCAGCTCCCGTCTCTTTTCGGTGTGTGGTGCGGATTTGTTCGTTCTCCTGCGAGGATGGTGAAAGACAAATCTGCTTTTGTTTTTATCTGATGCCGTTTCGTATTTAGCCATCTTATCCTGGTGGGAATGCGAGCACATTTGGCTGACGTCGAAAGTCGGATTAGGCAAACGGAAAGTCCATGATAGCCTGGCTTTAATGATGGCCGCGACGGTGCCCGTTCGAGTTGGAATCGTGTTATTATTATTGGCCGCAAAAGGGCCGTTAAGAGTGCGCAACCTCAATAACCCTAATTGGGCGACATTTCCCAGGCAATTACAAACAGAGGGCCCCCAAAAATAAAATTTTAATTAAAGCAGTAATTGCAGGAACTTGGTTAAGCGGAACCCAATTTATTCGCGGGCTTCCACCTCGAACGAAGCAACCGAGTTGGTCGGAGTTTCCGCACTGCTGGGCGAAGGGCTGTCAATGGATGGTAAACGGGTAAAGCTGAAACAAAGTTATGTTTCATTTATGGGTTTTAAAGCTAAGAACGTAAGGTACCCACTTGATGCTCATCTGGCGACAGAAGAAGCGGAAGTCGCTGACCATCGCCTCGAAGAGATTGTGCAGGAAGATGCGAAGCATCATCAGCTCCCCACGCAGGAGCTGCCTGGTGTTCTTGTGGCAGTTCATGGGCACCACGCACTTCCTGGAGTTGTCCGCGTGAAGGGCTTGCGCCTGCATTTTCTGGCGGTAGGTGGTGGAGTCAATTTTGTTTGACTTCAGGTGCTCCCAACGCTCGATGCACAGCCCGAAATGGTGTATGGCCCGCGGCTTGAACTCCACGAACTGGGAAAGTTTGCGCTCGATCTCCAGGATGCGCGATTGGAGCAGGCAGCGCCAATCCTCGAGCTCCTTGACCTCCCTGCTCGTCTGCTCCAGGTGCCTTTTCGCCTCCTTAAGTCGACACTGGAGCAGGCACTTCTGGCGGCGCAGCAGCTCGAGCTGCTGGCTCTCCGGAGTCCTGGTGGTCAACTCCTTTCGGTCGCCCACATCCTGGCACCGGCTCAGCTCCGGGCTAAGTATCTTGCCACGCAGGAGGATCAGGCGCTGCTTCATCTCCTCCAGCTCCTCGTAGGCGTCGGGCTCCTCCTCCCCGCCAGTGGGTTCATTACCGCTGGTCAGCACATCGCTCTCCTCCTCCAATGCTAACAGGCCCACGGCCCTACATTCGGGTAGTTTCCAAGTGGTCATGGGGAACCAACACGGGATTTGGTTCAACTGGGAATTCGGATGAGGTCGAACTTTAGGATGTGTACATTTGCCAGGGAATAAAATTGTATTGAAGTCAATCTGATAATAACCAAATGACATGAAAGTGAAAGGCTTCCAAAACAGTGCTTAAAAAAAGGGGATACTCTTTAGTTCTATACAGTTAAACCAACAAGTTATACCCTTTACTCAAAGAGTGCAAGGGTATATTGTAATCGTTGGAAGTGTGTAACAGGTAGAAGGAAGCGTTTCCGACCCCGATAAAGTAAACTCTTCATCAGGGTCAAAAGCCGAGTCGATCTAGCCATGTCTGTCTGTCTTTCCGTCTTTCTGTCTGTATGAACGTCGATATTTCGGGAACTACAACATCTAGAGATTTGGTGTTTGGAATTCTATTAATTTCTATGCAGCGCAAGTTTATTTTAAAACGTGTTAGACCTTATCTACTGGACTCTGTGTGTGTGCTTTGGTCATATCTATCGGTAAATACAAAAATGTTTTAAATCAAGCTATTATTTTAGAAGTTATTAAGTCGCTGATCGTCCGCTGCTCTGCCGGTGATCGCTGATTTTGAGAGAAAGTACGATAGAACTGTTAGTGGGAGGAGGGGGTGCTGCACGCTCAAAGCTTTTTTTGTTGGCTATGCAGTTCGACAGATGGCGCCACCTAAACTATGATTGTTTTGTGGCGGAATATTTAGTTTAAAATTTGTAAGTCAGGGAACTCGACTACGCGATCTTTCTTTTTTGTTGGTTTTATGTGATATGGGCATGACAGCCACTGTTTGAGTCGTTAAATCAAATTTTAACTGATTTTCCTCCCTGCTTCTTTTGCCCCAATTTAATTGAGTTAAACGAATCCGTTAGCCCCCTCGTTTCGCTTTCAATTAAATAAACAACTTTTCAGCGGCTGGCAAAACGCTTTCCTCCCGCATCTCTTGGCGTTGTTATGGCATTTTAACCCCTAATTTATTAATGACTGCCGGCATTCATCAGAGCAAAAAGTTCATATTTCAAAACTGCCGCAGAAAGGGTTGCAAATTATTGGGCGGCATTTGATTAATGACACTTGCCACTCCACCGAACGGAAGTTTTGGGGCCCTCGTGCTTGGGGGATGAAGATGCCCCATCCCGGGTCCAAAGTGTTTCAACAAAATATTTGCCAAGTTTCACTTTTCGTCGAGTCCTGTCACGTGCAATCTGCAGCCGGGCCAAGAACTAGGATGCCAAAGTCAAGTCTGGCTTATCCATAACAATGTCCTACCCTCTGGGATGTTTCTGCATACCGTTGCGCATTGTGACATGCCAGATGAATTTGTCCGAACATGTGTTCAGCTCCTGCTGCAGCTGTTCCCCAGGACCCCGGCTCCGGAATTCACCCCATCCGATCCCTTGGGCGGTGGAACTGATACAGATAAATTTAATTTCGTTCGCTCTGTTTGCCTGTCGCAGGATGGCAGCCATTGAACTTGCATGCCAACACGAATTTTGATTTTTCTTGCCACTCCATCTAAAGCTTTCCATATCCAGAGCTCCCTTCTCCTTCCCCGTGTGTCCCACATTTCCTGTGGATTCGGGACTGTCAGGGGTTATTGGCATTATAAACACGTAGCCATGCATACGACTCTTGCTGCCATTATATCTTTCCAGAAATAGGTTTATTTGTGGTCTTAATGGTGGCTTTAGCTGAAATGTGGTAAATGAGACCTTAAAGTTCAACTCTAATTTATGATATGATATGAATTTAGTCTTCGTGAGTGTGAGTACAGTCTATGGGTTAGTAAATCACATTGTATTTCGCTAACTGAACTAAACTATGATTTTACTTAATTGTTAACGATACTTAATGGTAACAAAGTTCGCCTGTGTTAAAAGACAATTTATTTAAATAAAACTTGGCACCTTATCAGAAGCACATTTGGGAAGATGAATAAAAGGCCCTTAAACAATAAGAACGGAGCTGAGTCCCACTAAATCCATCAGATTGGCTCCTGCAACTGCGATTTGAACGTGTCTTGGCGTTTTCCGCTTCCCAGTCGAATCCCATTGCTTTGCAAAGTTTACTATGCATGTGCGCTTGTCGATTCCATAAATCACACGACGGCAATTCCCAATAAGTTTCAGTTTCCATTCGCGGCATAAATCTGAATATTTTGGGGCCCGAGCGGAGCAGACAACAAACCTAATCCCTGGCCAAACGTGACTCAATTATATGGGCAACAATCTCTGCCATCGTGTGTGCGGGTGCCACTCAGATTTCATATGATGTTTTTTACACAATGCATAATTCGGAGCGAATTTATGTGGAAAACAATAAAATTAAATTGTTTTCGCATTCGGCATTCAATGGCAGCGCCCCCGACTGGCAACCGCTGTTCGCATAATGAACTCATCTAGACGAGAATAATAAATTTCCCCAGCAGCATCCGAAGCAGGAAAGAAATGGCGCAGCCATTTCAGGGTATTCCCCGTCCCACCCGGTTCCGGATCCGTATGTGATTTTATTCCTGCTGCCAGGATCCGTCCTTCGCGCTTTCTCCTGCCAACCAGGTCGTAAACCACAAGTGCCCGCCTTCAGTCGAGTTGGCTTCGCTGAGTTTGTCACAAAGCTGGCTCCTGCCTTGGTCCTTTTCCCCTTGCCCCATGCCTCATGCCTCATGCCATATGCCTCGTGCCTCGTCGAGTGTTTAACTCATGAACGCCCACTTTGATTTCTATTTGAATTGTGCGCGCAGACGGCGACGCGAGCCACTTGAAAAGTTGCCATATGTGGCACCGATTTACGGCAGTGCCAAGTGGCAGAATCCGAAATGGGGAAGCGGTTCTAAGGGGTTGCACCAAACTGAAATTTAAACAAATTTATTTTTTATTCGGCTTGTGGAGGGGCTTTCATGTCCGCAACGAGGTAGGAAGGAAGCCTTTGGCTGAAAATGCTTTAACTATCCTAACACCGCACCTAATTTAAAGTACATATATTTAGTTGTACTTTAATTTGATGTACGCTTTAAAAAATGTCATTAAGTACGGTTGAAATATTTCAAGCTTAAATAGTGACCTGAAATTTGTAATTGACTTAGCCTAGAGTAGATGTATTTACTTCAGAGAAAAGTTAAATTCAACTGTGAGAGAGAGCAATTGTCAAATATGTGCGGAAATCTGAGATATCACACTATCAACAATAAGTTCGATTATTAAAAGCTGGATTAGTTAAGAGCATTTCAAACTTTCAGAGCTAATTTTACGTTACGTAATTTCAATGAACCAATCTAATTTTATGTATAACTATGAAAAAAAAATGCTTTCAACGCTTATTATGTTGTCGTTAAAATACTGTGACGCACTTTCGCTGAATCATTTAGCTGGGTTTCACATGAAGGATCAACTTGGAGATGTCCTTCCTCCTTGGATTGGTCCTTCATGTTCCTTCACATCTTTCAGCTGCACGAAATACTTAAATATGCTTTCACCTGCTGCTCAGACGATTCAAATAAATGCAATTCGCACGCACACATGCGACTGCTACCCATACCCCGCCTGTCATGTGTTCCTTTGAAAAATAGATTTCTAAAACGTTTAAGCTGCAGCATGTGTCTTGAATTTTAAACCCCTGGCCACCCCCTCATAAACATATTAAAATTGCGCCAAGGTGGATGCAAGCTAGACAGCCACCCCCAGGATTCCCGAATCCGAGGACCTCCAGCATATGCCTTGGCCGCCAAATAGCACAAACGTGACCAAACTTTTTGTGACTCTTTGTGCATTGTTGGCAGGCGATCATTTATCTTAAATGCCAGGCCATGGAAACGACCTGGGGCGTCCTTTGTGCGGTTCCCCATTCCCATACCCAGTACGCGAATGGCCAGAGGGTATGCCCGGATCGAGCATGTACTTGTTCATGTCGAATCACTCCACTCCGGAAGTTTTTATTACAAGAAACAAAGCGGCAATGGACGTAATACAATAGTATGCCTGTTCTTATAGCCCTTTTTATTTATTTTGGATTTTGAGGACCGTAGAGTAGGGTTGGTAAAACAATCGTTAACACTATCGATACTATCGATAGTCAAACAATTTAGCAAACATCGATGGTTTGGGCTCACCAACGATACGCTCCTGAGAAATATTTCTGGAAACTTGCTGGAATTTTTAACTTTCAGGGCGTAATTCATTTCCAAAAGGTTAGAGGTAGGCTAAAACAATTGGCCGGCAGACCATGGGAAAGCGTTATATGACAATTGCATTTTATAAAATGTATGTTAACATGAATTCGTTATAATTTGCATTGTTAATCAGGTAAAAAGTTAAAATTTGGATTTGTTTTATTAATATTTTGTACTATTTTTTCAAAGTTTGAACTATGTTCTATACTATCGATAGTGGTCATTATCGATAGCCGAAACTATCGATAGTGTGCACTATCGTAGAATACGAAAAAACTACTTAGATCTTAAAAAAAGTAAATCCATACAGATGGTGTACTGGGGACTACAGGATATCTTGTTAGACTACACGCACTATTTATTTGTTTTCCTCTTTTTTTTGGGTGCTAGGCAACCTTCTGTCTGCCAGGGCGGAAGTTTTCCTAGGTGAACGCGGGCTGCCTAATAAGGAGCATCGTGGGCCAAGGGATTCATGGCTCTAAGCCGCTTTGCAGGCAGGACAACACAGCGTCCCATAATGGTCAAACCTTGAAGGAAATGGAAATCCTGCAGTTAAAAAGGAAAAGTTTTCGGAACGGAAAAAAAGGTTGATTCATTGAACGGAAGCGAAGTTCAAACCCACATTTTTGGGGGTCACTTAGGTATATACCCATAAAAGGACGCTTGCTTTAATTTGAGTAAGCAACTCGGCATCAGTTCAAAGTTCTCAATCATTTCATCTCAAGCCGTTTTCTTGGCCGGACACTGTTCCATCCAATTTAAAACAGTTGGCCAAAAGTAGTTTTCCCCCTTCATATTTGCATCCCCAGCTGAGGCTAATAAAACTTTCTGACAAAACAATTACGGGGCATGCATAGATAAACAAACAATGTATAGCTCCCTGCGCATGCTATATCCTTCTGCAGTGCTTTTGTTTAAAAAGAACTTTTGAAATTTTTGTTTGTTTGCCCAGCGACTTTGTCTGGAAATTGCGCTCAGATCCTTCTTCCTCCTTGGACGGATATTAAAATTGCAAAATTTTTTAATCTTTTTTGTGAGAAACGTTTTACATATTCTATAGATTCCGGCGCACGACATAATGTCCCTATTGGGCTTTCGGGGTCCTGCCAGACCGCCATACCAGCATCCCAGCATCCTGGCTGGGAGCACATAAGGTTGAATTTATGTATGTATTCGGGCTCCCAATTTCCCGTGCCGCTCGCACGGCAATAAAAGGAATATCCCGCCATAAGGACGTTTCCGTTCAGCCAGCACCCAATCCGGCTCCTGGCGCTGCTGCTGCTGCTGCTGCTTCTGAGTGGCAAAAGTTTTTTGTCCTTGCCGATGCCGAGAACGTAAAATTTTTATAGACACGTAGGTGAGTGTGCGTGTGGATGTGCGTGTGTGAGATGTAGGATGCTTAAATCCCAGTTTACTACTTTAGGTGTTTACCACACAAAAGGCCAGGGGCGAGGCACCGCTCCGCCAGCAATCGTCGAATTATGCAGAAGAAGTTGAGATTGGGACTGAGACTGAGACTGAGTCTGAGCTGGGACTGAGATTGTTTGATGATGAAAGATTTTTATCATGCAAATAGTTGGGGGAGTGGCCGAGGTGGGCGGCATTGCTCCCACATTTTATGGGATCTACTAAATTGGATTTATATCGGCATCTGCTGCCGCCCGTGGAGAGCTTTAAGCCAGATCCAGATACGGGCGAGAAAAGTTTGGCGCATTTATCACCCGATGGCTTGGGAAATATGTTTTAATCATATTTATTGCGGCAAACTTTCGCAGCGCTGGGCGCCCACTTAACTTATTGACATTTGACCTTAGAGCGACCCTCGCGATGCGAAATCATTGTTGAGCCAATACATTGTTGTTATGGTGAGCGGGGGCGGGGTAATCCTGCGCGTGCCCGCGGCATTGTCCTGTGTCTCCTGCCCGGATCTAATTTATTTCCCTGCTCCGTATTTGCATGCTGCTCCGGCTTGTTGTTCATTTAAAACATCTTCCATCATTTGTTGCTGCCGGCTTTACCAATTTCCCCCATTGTCGTCGATACAACCACCCCCTCTTGTTTCCATTGCTTTCTGGGCTCCTCTGTTTGGGACCAATGATGATGGCATTATTATGTGTCGGCGCCCTGTTCATTTTTTCCGGCGCACACCATTTTCCTGCCCGTGCCCATTTGCCCATTGGCATTACTTCCGCTTCCGCTGGCAGCGGGGTGGGTTGTAAAACTTTTCTTTTCGGGTTTTCCTCTTGATATTTTTCATTAAAACGCATTTTTCTGTTTCCTCGTTGTGGTTGCCCGCGGTCCCCGTGAATTATGTGTCACGTTGGAGCAGTTTCGTGAAATTGGAATTCTTCGTAATTTATGTATGATTTTATTGAATTTTAATGATTTCGTTGGGTAATAGGATTTGTTTTTCATTAATTGTGTTTGGGCAAGTAAATTGTTATTTTTAAACTGCGCAAGCCTGTCAGATTAAAAAAAAAACAAGCCGGGCAGCGTTTTTTCTTTGTACCGCCGATAACACTGAAATTAAAATGCCAAATGCAGGCCAATAACTTATGCAAAACTATTTACAAAATTAATTTACCATAGCCAACGCTTTCCGCTTAAATACACTCATACAAACATATTCTGGGTGTGATATTTATTTTTGTCGGATTTTCTATTATTTTTCGGCAACATAACCAGGCCACACATGGCGTATGAGCAATTAAGGGATTACATTAAATAAATGCCAATTAATGCGGTCATTATTTATTCAGCTGTGAAATGTTCTGCGGCTCATTATTGGCTTGCCGACCATTAAATTGTATTTACATTTACATTTTCCGCCGACCGCACAAAATGTTATTTTACGGCTAATTGAAGCTAACTGCGAATAAAAACGCAGAAACTTGAGAAGTTTAAAGCTTAAATTCATGTCCACGGGGTAATGATGACCCTGTGGGGAAGGTTTGGGGAAGCTGTCCCCGGTGGCGAACCTAATCCCTAATGCAAACATGTGCTGACCACTGAACTGTCCGGAATTTATGCACTGAAGTGGGCGGCGGTGAACGGGAACCGGAAACTAACTGCGCGCATTTCTGGTTTTCTGGCTTAGCCAAATGGAATATTTAATTAAAACATTCGCAGACGGCAACGGGCAACGGGCCACGGGCATCGGTTGGCATTGGCACCTGTAACCCAGGTGGAGCATGTGCAGTTTGCGGTCCGGATACGTGGTGTTGGTGGTGGGTTGGGGCCCATCTGCATTCCGCCCCTCGGAAAATTTGTTATTGCATTTATGGATACACGTGTACGGAGGAACACAGGGGCCATAACATTTAAATTTAATGCCGGCAAGGCTTTCAACGCCTGGCCAACGCCAACTGACGATGATGATGATGGTGGTGATGGCCATGAAGATGACGGCAATGATGTTGCCTAAGACGACTCTTTGCCACAATAAAAATGTGACCATAAAATTATATTGTCCAGGCTGGGGCAGTTTGCCTTTGACTTCGACTCCGACTCCGACCCCGACTCCGGCCAGCCAGCAATTTAGCCCTCTTCCTCAGGCGTCCGGGGCAATCCCCTCCTGGCCCAAAGCCCACCGTCATCATGTATGTGTGCTTGTATTTTTATTATGCTAATAATGGCCTGAATGCCAGGCCTTTTACTGCCAGTCATGAGCTCCCACCCGACTCCGACTTCGAGTGGAGATTCCCCGGAAAGTAGGCAGTGCAGAAATCACTGCCAAGTGGCTGAGCTGCCCTTTTACTACAGTTTAATAACCCAGACGCAAAGCCGCGTCCAAATTTATGAGCATTTAAATGTACATATACGGACATCTTCCTTTATTATTTATAACAGATGCTTCAGAGATTTCGGCAGAGCGTAAATAAATATGAGTGTCTTCGAATACATTTGCCTGCCTTGGAGATAATGTGTCAGTGGGTTTTAACTGGACGGGGTAAAGAGCTTCGTAACATTTTATTTGAGTGTTCACGGATGTCGTAAAATTGTGAAATATGAATATCTGAAAGAAGAATCTATTATAACAAATGATCGGTGGAGTTTGAGCAGGTTAAATACTGAAACGACACGGGAATTGCATTAGAGTAGACATTAAAATTCCGTAGAAGAGGTATAGTCTCAATCATTCTATAGCTATTCGATCCGCGAGTAATTTAGTTAATGGAAAATAGTGGGTAAACATTCGCACACTTTATTTATGCCAGCTTTTTGTTTTTAAGTAGCTAGTTAATCATGCCATACATTATTATATGCCATCTTTAAAACAAAAGCGAGAACATCAGTATTTGTTCAAACATAAAATGTGTGTATAAAAGTTGAGCAATATTCATATATTTTATATCGCTGGATAACATTTAACTGCAAAATGAAAAACTGAGTGCAAGAGTCACACAAATCTTAGTGCCTCAGAAAATGTATATGATAGGACGACATTTATGTTTAGGTATACAACTTAAAAACATTATAAGCGTATAAAATTATTAAGAAACAACAATGTCTGGATCACATTCTAATGATTTCTCATTTCCGAAATTGTAGTCAACTGAAGTTGTATAACTGGCGATTGCTGAAACCAATAGTTACCCCACAAAAGCCCAAATCAAAGGCAAGATGTAAGTGCAATCAGTGTGTAAAATGCTCTGGGTTGCTCCTGGGTTGCTCGAAATTCAGCACTAATTGGGCACTCGTTGAGTTCCCCTCCCCATTAATTAACGGATGCCGTTTGCTGTCAAGTCAAACGTTTCGCAGCCATTGTATTAACAGTTAATTTCAATAAAGGTGCCCACCCACATCTACACCCACACCCACACCCACACCCACACCCACTAACCAGCGCACATCCAAGGACTTGGCATTCGTGTTCCTGTAATGAAGTCCTAATGCCTCGCCGGGTTTTCGTGTTGTGCCAATGTCGGCCAGCCAGCCAAGTACACGTGTCAACAATGTGAGCGGGGTTCCTTGCCAGAAAGCTGCTGCAGGAGGCTGGGGGCGTGGCATGTCGGGATTTATGTCTCGGCTCATTAGAAAGCTAATTTGTCATGTGCTCAACACGCGCTCGGTAATCCGGCAAGGCTTTAAATTTTTCAGCACTTTAATTGAAAATTTCCCTGCATCTTTCCGCTCACAAAGTCAAAGAAAGGGGAAGCGAAAATAAGATGCCCGAATTGCCAAACTTTGTTTGCCAGCAATGCGGGGATTAACTGTATTTAAGTGCCACGGAGCAGCAGAATAACCGAATTCCGCCCGGCTAATTTATGGAGCTACCCCTGGCACACCCAACTTACCCCTTTCACTTTCCCCAAATACCAGAACCAAAAAAAAAGGAAAAAAAGAAAAGAAAAATCAGCGAACGAAAGAAAACAGAGTGGAAATCGGGGTCTTAGCAGTGCATAAATCTTAAACCGCAAGGAATGGGGCGACCGTAAAGCGGATTACTTTGCCGTGCATTGAAACAATTTATTTTATTACGAATCCGCCACGTTTTTCTGCGCACTCTTTACATTTTCACCCGGATCGTAGGCGTGTCTGCGCTGACAGTTTTAAACCGAAAGTTGTCTACTTTGCAGCTGCTTAAATATGCACAAAAGTCCCAACTCCGTTCAAAGCAATCCAACTGCATCCGGCGGTCCTCGTCGATTGCATCCGAGAGTGGAAAAGTTTATCGCAACTTTTTGCTTGCTCAGCTGGATGGCGTTTCTAATTGCTTTAGCTATGCAAATTAGATTCCACTGGCGAAGGGTTATACGAGAACAGTTTAAAGCAAATGGAAGGGAAATCCAATTGGCTGGCAATCTGAAAAATTCCTTTTTTTATGTTGACAACACATTTGATAATATTTTAACGCATGTCACCGTTAAAACAACATCGATTTATTACAAAAAGATTATTATTAATCGGATAAAACTATAACAGAAATTAACATTTAGGTGCTTTACAGCGTGACACTTTGCAAAAATCGATTTTTGTTTGGCTTTTTTGATAATTGATAATATTTAAAATTTTCTGTGAAACTTAAATTGTTTATGAAATCAGTGTTAAGTGCTCTTGACATTTTGTCTATAAAATGACCTACAATATTTTTGATTGTTAAAAAATTGTCAACTGGGCAATAAACAAAGAAAAGTTTTGAACACCGAGAACTACTATTTTTCTAAAGTACGTCACATTGTTAATTTGTTTTATTTTTGTTTAAATTGTAGATCCAATGTATAAAAAATTTCTTCACCATTAATAGCATTTTTGAATTATTTATTTTTCTACTCATGTCAGCAGTGGGGTAACTTTTTTGTTTTGGCCCCTCCCAAGACAAAAAAAAAACCGTAAAAACGTAACCGAAGCTTAAATAATACCCTAGTTTGAATTAAAAAGTTAAATCATTCTTTTTAAAAAATATCAGAAAATTCTATAATGGGTTACACTGGTATAGAGCCTTAATATCTGGAAAATTTACCATATTTTTCCTTTAAATAAGAGGTACGGGTGTTAGTGGAAGATAAGTTGTATAACTGGTTTAAAGTGATTTGTACTTAGGATTTAAGCTACCAAAATTTCTCCCAAATATATGGAGGATTTTTGCTCTGGGAGAGTTTCAGTTGGCTTAAGTATTGACTTTTACTAAGAAAAAGAAGAAAAACTGATTATTAAATGGCAAACTTCATAAAAAGTATTTCCCAGTCTAATTCCGATGAAAAGTTGTTTATTATATCTGATTATTATATTATCGTTATATGTTCGTCTCGAACAGCGAACTCATGTTTGCTGCTGCCCAACAACTGTATCTTCGGACTCCGATAAACCTCCATCGATATGCGTACAACAATGAATGTGATGAAATAAAGCCGAGAGCTTCAATTAAATTCCTGTGCCAAACCGATTGCAGATTTACATATGCGATACACATGAGAACGGTCGACCAACGATTGCAGATCTATTGGAGTGGTCATAGGATCCCAGTCCTGTGCCAAGTGCCAAGTGCCAAGGTTATCCGGCCTGTGTATCCTCCTGCTGATTGGTTTCCCGTGTTTTCCACCCCGCCCTGGCGAACCCGCCCAACGTTCTCAACTTTCGAGCAGTCAGCACTCGATTTATGTTAAAGACTGCCCTGGACCGGGCCTCAAATGCCGTGACTTACTACAGAAAAGCACGCACTGCAGCAGCGGAGGTAAGCTGAAAATAAGTGGAAGGGAAAACATTGGCAATTGTGATATCTGTTGGCAGGAACGACGTGTCGACAGGCAGACAACAGAGCGATAAGATATGCCCCATCTATTTAGTCAAAGGCCGGAGCCAAAATTCGACTTGACTGTGGCCTTCAGGTGGTGCCGAGCTGCTAAGTCGCTAAGTTGGGAAGAATTTACGCTAATCTGTTGGCAACACGCCACAGAATTGCAGGCTCCCAGCGGCCGACAATTCATTAGCATTAGCTCATTCGAAAAAAAAATGTGGTGTAGGGTGTGGGGTATGGGGTATGGGGTACATAGTATGTACCATGTACATGTGTTGTGACGCTGCGGACAATGCAAATGAGTATGTGAATGTGAGGCATTTGAACAAGCGCATAATTGCCAGGGAATTTACGATAATGTTTAAAATTAAAAAGGATGTTGGACCGGGCAACCCAAGCTCATCCACATTTACCACCTCTACCACTTGGCCATGCCAAGTTGCCTTCCTTTGGCTTCGTTGGCCGCTTTGCCTGGACGTTCTGGCCCGAGTTGAGTTGGCATTAAAACATCTTGACGCAATTTTTGCGATAAGTCGACAGCAACGAGCCACAGCGAACCCAGGGCAGAAATAATGGCTGGATTATGTACGAATCATGTCGTTGTTGTGCTCGCTGCCTTTGCCTGGCCATGTCTACAGCCAAAGATCATGTTGGGAGCGAGCAAGGCAAGGATAAATCAAGGCAGCTTGCCACGGCCACTGGCCGGCTAAAAGGTGTTAAAACTATTTTTGTAAGTTTAATGTGCGATAAAAGAAATGAACATTCAACAGGTTGCAACCTGCAGCACAGGCCCGCAAAAACGTGACGAATTCCGCTCGCCAGACCACTGAACACAGTCTGGCTTTCTGTGGGAAAATTCTGGCTTTTGGCCAGCTTTTTGCCAGCCGGAAGTGCGACAGGCGATTTCTTCAGGGGCACTTAAAGTGGAGCTTGGACGGCCATTTGGTGCCTGGCCAGCGGCCACCCAAGGCCCGGCCATTAGCATTGTGTCGGCCTAGTGAGGCGGCCGCCATAAATGGCCGAAAACATTGTGCTCCAAAGTAAAGCGATGCTTGTAAAATTAGAAAGCAATTTCAATTGCAGCGCAAAAGTATTTGGCCAGGCCGAGGGGAAAACACACGTAGCTGCGAGCCAAGATGGGAATGTTAATGCTCATGTTGCAGTTAATGTTGTGGGCCTGGCCGAAAAGCACTTATGCTAATCATGGCAATTATCAATCGAACTTGACAACCGGTTCGAGGGAGATCTCTGGGCCTCCGGCCGGCTGTCCGTCCATCAAGGCAGCCGAGGATCCGTGGTCCGTGGCCAACCTGTCGATTCGGCTGGCTTGTCGCCCAGATCGCTGTCCGCAGGCAAAACCGTTAGTGGCAGTGGCAATGGCAATGGCAGTGGCAGTGGCAGCTCGTCTAACGATGATCCAGTTCCAGTGGCACTTGCCCCTCGAGTCCCCACGAATGTTAATTTAAATTAGAAAGTAACGGCACTTTATTATTATGGCTTAATCACATTGCATAACTGTTATCATCGGCTACTTGGTGCATGTTTTTGTGCCTGCAACACCGATTAACACTCTCATCGGGCAGGTAATGGCCCAAAAGGTGTTTGGAAATCAATTAAATTAGCGGGCCGGAAGAGTCTAGCACCTCGCTGGGCCCTAGGGCAAAAGCGAAAAAAGGTAACGAGAATTCCCCACTGAAAAGCGAGTCCAAAACGGCGATCAGATTTTACCAAAGAGGATCGGACTATGAAGGATGGATATATGCGTGAATATTGCTAGAATAAATCTAGGTATCAAACTTAATAAGTAAAGGAGTATTTGCCCTATTTTGTCAATAATTTATGGGAACCTTTAATTGTTTGTTACATGATTGATGGTGCCAGCGACCTTTCCACTTACTAACAGTTTTTTTATGCCGACTCGAGGTCATGTAATGGTGGTGAAAATTAAAACTCAATGTTTAAATATTTTCTTTCCGATATCTTTAGGTACCTACAACGGCAACCGTTTTTAGGGCAAATTATTTACACGAGTTCACTACAATTCTCTAACTGGAATTATTTTAAAAGCTTCATGCCCATCAGGAATTAAGATATTTGCACTCTACAACTACGTTTTATTAGAATCAAGCATCATAAATTTAATATCTGCTTTATTTTTTACGTTTGTACATAAAAAATGCATTTAAGCAGTACAGTCAAACTTTTATATCGTTGGCATGGGTAACTCGAAGTCTCTACCGGGTGATAAAGAAATCTCTCTCAAAAAAATTGGGTGAATATTATATATACATCATTTGTATATTCCAACCGAATTTGGCTGAAAGAGATTTTTTAGGGGTGAAACAGAAATCTCTTCGGTTTAAATTCGTTTGGTACATTTTTATTCTCCATTTAAATGATTTAAAATTATTATTTTATGAATAAGAATTTAGACAGAGATTGGAAAATTATTATTGTTGCAAAACAATTTTAATTGGATTTTACTTGTCACGCGCCAAAAATGAATGCATTGATTCTTACACAATCTGATTTCTTACCTGAGCTATAAAACATTTAAGATATAAAAAACCTTTAATTATTAAAATTATTATTTTCTATCGCCAAATGTAAGTTATTAAATATATATATATATATACATATATATAATTACCAAATCTTAATCGAGAAAGCCGACAGTATTATAAATGCATTTTTACCACCTTTCTAAAAATATTGTAAAATTTTAGTTGATATTAATGAGTATAACTAAATTTTTTTTTGATGCATAGTCTTCGCTCTTCTGCTGCCAATATCAAATTCGTCTGCTCTTTTCACTGCACAGTGGAATGGGAGCCGCGGCCATAAATACTTCTAGAGGAGCTATCGCTTTGAAACTTGTAACAAAAATCTAAAAAAAAGTTTATAAATATATACCCTATAGCTTTCATAGGAACAATCGGGAAAAAAATGAAAAAAAAATTATAACTTTTTTGTTTTTAACATTTTTTTAAGTTCTTTAAGATTCTTTAACCGAGTTTCGGTTTTAATATTATTGAAATCGGACAACTTTATCATATAGCTTTCATTGATACGACATAGAACAAAAAAGTACTTCTCTCCTGCAAGAGTTGCTGAAGAAAAATGAGGTAAGGCTGTGTTTTGCGATGGTCCAAGTGCATATGCAGGTCTTTGCAGTTAAGATAAGCAATTGTATAATCTTAAAATAATAATTAATAACAACAAACTACAGCACACAGCAAGAACATGTGTTTTTTTTTTTAAATGAGGTTAGGTTACCTTTTTGAATAATTGCAAGCCGTTCGGCACTTGAGTTAAACATTCTTATATTCTTAAAATGCTTAAGAATATTATACAAAAAGATTTGTTTGTGCCGAAGAATGCCATCACAACTAAAACTCTAACCAAACACAGAGAAGACAAACCAAGAATGCTCACAATTATGAACTAAATACAATATTGATTTACACAAAACAAAACACATACTACATATACTTTTTGTTGTAAAATGAAAGTTAATACCTTATTTAAAATATTAGGCAGTTTCGTTGCACTAAAACTTGTTTTTACTAAGCTTAACAAATTTTTTAAGGAAAGCTTCCATTGCACGTTGCTTTCGCTGAAATACACAATGAATATCATGCTCTCTCTTTCGATGCTATTCCTGAAGAGGACAGATAGTGTAAAACAAAAGTATGAATAAATTCAAATAGCTAGACCAATTACAAATAAAAATTGGTACATTTCAAGTCAAAATTTTGAAATTGATTTTTATATTTATGGCCTATGGAATCGACCACTGTGCACTGATGTCTTAAGCTGACAGCCACAAGAATCGAACTCGATACTGACGCATGAGCTTAGGGATTGGACCCTTCAGAGGTGGGACTAAGCCGGCCAAGGATGTGGGTCTGGCGATAAGGACATTAGCGCTTTCCGCGCCGCATCTGGCAACCCTGCCCGGCAACCTGCTCTCATTAAACCATATGCCAACGAGGCGATATCGCATTCTATGCAAGTCAAACTTGCGAAGCCCAGTAAAAAACTTGCACTTCCAGTGGATCGGACTGCGAAGAACGAAGAACGAAGCGCGAAGAACTGGAAGATGCACGCCACCGAGCGGGAGGAGGCTGAAATAAAGTGAAATAAAAACTCGTTGCGAGAGGAGCTTGAGCTAACCTGGCCGAAAGCCCATCCCCATCCCATCGGGTCGGCTGGCATTGCCTGGCTGGCTGCCCAGTGCGGAAAGCAAGCTCGACGCGAGCAGAACTCGATCGCGAACTCTCGGACCGCCAAACCCAGAGCCCGACCACGACGACGACCACGACCACGACCCAGTACCCGATCCACTTGCAGATCCAGATCCAGAGTCGAGAACGGGCGCGCATTTCGCGATGTGCTGGCGATACGCTACCGCCTGGTGTAAAGAAGGCATTAAGACCGCTGCCAAGCTGACAAAACGGCAATAAATTAAGCCAAAAAAGCGCCGCGGGTCGCGGGAAAACAAAACGCCAGAACAACAATACGAAAACGAAGAAATCTCGCAGTTTACACGGTTGCAGTTTTCGAAAGGTAACCGAGGTAGCAGCCCATCGCCCATCGCCCATCGCCCATCGCCCGAAGACCAGTCTTCCGCAGAGCGTCTTCTGAGGGTTCTTCTGGCCAGGTCGTTGGCAGCGCCTGCGTGAGCGGAGCATCGCGAGTGGGAATGGGAACCGAGAACCAAGAACGCAGACCGCAGAACGTAGAACGTAGAATTGAGAACGAAGAACGAGAGCCAAGAATGGGAATGCACCCTGGCCTAGGACTATTATTAGTTTTGCTCACTTGCGGTAATTAAAGCGTGAAAATCACTCTTTAACTTGCCATAAATTCGTGCTTTTAACGCAACATTCCAGTCGGCGGCTGCAACTCTGTTGTGATATGTGCGTGTGTGCCAATCTGGTAATGCGTTTTCAATTATAGACTAGACTCGACTCGACTCAACTCGGCTCAAATCGCCTCAACTGGGATTAAGCCGATTGGCACTGCACTGAGAGCTGGTAAGTACTTGTCCATGCTGGCCAGGGACCGCCGCCTTAATGGGCGGGGGCGGGGCCGGCCATTGCGGCACAGCGACTGTCAATTGATTTTAATTTAAGCCCCGGCGATTTGCTTTAAATTGCCAATTATATTTAGTCGCTAGATATACGATAAGGCCGCCGAGAGCCAAACGAAACCGAACTAAGCCGGCAATTTAGTGCGATTTTTGTGTGCGCCTTTTGTATTTTTGTGTATTGTAAATAAACGAGTAATTGGCCGGCCACAGACGGCAGTGATTTAATCTCGCTCCGCGTTGCGGACCAGAAATGCCAACACTTTCGACTACCCCAATCCGTTCCGATCCGATCCGTTCCCAGCCAATAGGATGCAATGCCATCCCCTTGCCCGTACCGCCTGCACTTGCTCATTAAAAGCGCGCCACAGTGACCCCAAAGAGCTTAGCCCCTTCTCCATTTCCTCGCAGCAGGACCAAAACAATACAGAAAAAGAATTAAAATAAATTGCGAAAACAAACGAAAGCGGGGCCAATACAGCGCGAGGGGCGGCGACGGTGAAGAGTTAACAACTTAATTGGATTTGCATGTAATTTTACTGTCCAGATTGAAAAAATCGACAGTTGTTGGCAGTTTGTTTGCTGGCCCCAGCATCGGCATCTGAGATAAGCGCGGTAAGCGGGCCACAACCCAAACCCAAAATAAAAAAAAGGATGCCAGTCGGGGCGGCAGAAGTCGCGCGTAAAACGCACCCAAAGCGCTACTAAAACGCGGACAAAACGCTGTTATCCGTTTCGGCATTGGTTAATATGTTGACCAACTCTTCTGGTACCTTTGTTTTTTGAATTGTCTTCATGACTCTATAGTGAACATATCCTGCTTTATCATTGTCAATTTATTGTCAAATTAAGCAGCTCCGACGTTAGTTGTTGTCCAACCAAGTGGCTTAATACATTTAAGCGTTTCCATTTAAAAAGGTGGCATGGAGGGGGACTTCGAGTGGGCGGTTGTGCTAACAGGCTCTTTTCCAGAGCTCAAATCCAGTCATACAGGTTTATGGCTAATCGGGCCCACTGTACTGGCGATAAATTGACTCTGGCATAAATTATGTCTTTGCCGCTTAGGCAAATCGACAGAGTTTGACCAGAAGTGACACTAAAGCCGAATTGTGCAACAACCTCCCTCAACTCAGCCACCTAAAGCCCCATCAAGTCCACTTATCCAATTCGCATCGAGTTCAGGTATTTAAGCAGCCGATAAGCGTTACCTTAAAGTCTCTCGTTAAAAATGGATTGGATTTTTGGTCCGCTGACAGGCCATAAAAATTGGCGCTACAGAAGCTGCCACCATTTGTCGCCGGCAAATGCGATTTAAAGTGGATTTTTCGGGCGGTTTCAGCTGTCGCTGACTGTGTGGTTAAGCAGGTAAATTCATGTCGAGGGGAGAGTATTAAGTTTTACAAATTAAATTCGACTGGCTTCGCGTAAGTGGTACGGCTTTACTAATCGGCTTAATATACGAAAGTGAATGGTTAATGTGATAGCATCAACTTTTTTTTGTGTAAATTAACTTGATTGAAAAACTAGCAAGGAGTTGTGAGAAAACGTATGACAAAACTATTTTATGCTAAACTGTTTACGGAATATTTTGAATTATGATGTTAGGTTTGTTACTTAACAGAAATATAGTTTTCAATAACTATGCAAGTTGTTCTTTTAATTGGTATTTGAGACACAAAGAATACCTGATTAATTTTCTTTAATTAACCTACTTCTACTTATGGTGCTGACAAAATGGATTGCAATAAAAACTGAACCATTTCATAGCTAAAGAGTGTTTTTGGCAAACAAATTGTGGTCCTTAACTGGCCATTAATAAATAAATACAATTGTATTTATTCTTTATCTCATGATTAACTTAAAACGGAAAAATCTTTTACGATAGTTGCTTTTTAGCTGACACGACAATGCTAAAAATATGTAATTCTAACCATTACCATAACCCTTAATAACTACAAATAAAATTATTCTTAAAAAAATTTGTCGATAAAGCAATTTGCTGAGTCCAGCTTGCAGATAAAAACCTATTTACAAATTCTCGATCGACCCTCTTTGTTTTTCCTGCCCAACTTTTGTTTTGACAGTCGGCCGAACTTTTATCGTCTCGACTTGAAAATTAAACATGTCAGCGCTTTCAGTGGACCCTGATAAGCCCGACTTGGCTGCGATCCTGTCCCGTGAAACCCGTGAAACCCGAGCTTCGGATCCAGCTACGTACTTAATTCTTTTGGCCATGCCCCGCGGATCGGTGATCGCGGATCGGGGTCCAGGAATCGGGAATTACGCAATTGAAGCCTCGCCGCGCCTTTTATGGCATGACCGCTGTTGTGGTCCATAAATTTGACTGCCTTTTTGATTATTTCTATAAAAATAAATACTCATAAGCAGTTCATAAGTTTCATAAGTCGCAGTGCTCTTTTGTTTCTGCGATTCGGTTTTTCTTTATGTTGCTGCGGGGTTTGTTAGGCCGAGAGTCGCGAGTCGAGAGCCGAGAGCCGTGTGTGCATGTGCCATAAATTAACGTCAATTGGCGGCAGGGCAGGCTCAGATACAGATACAACCCGGTCGGGACGGGAGCTGATACAGATGCGGACGCAGTTGGCCAGCTGGAAAAGCTCAGGCGGCTGCGCATGCGCTCATAAATCTTTTTTTTTGGCTATGCAACCGCGATGGCAGCTTCAGCGGCAGCGGTCAGCAGAGTTCATGCATTCATTTCTGACAAGCCCACTTTCAAGTAGTGGAGGTGCTCGAGTCGAGTCTAAGACCGAATTCGAATCCAAATCCGACCCCCAGCCCTGTCAATTGGGTGCATTTAAATTGTGAAATTAAGGTGGAAATTGGCAACAGGAAACATAAAGAAAGGAGCAGGGGCCAGAGGCCAATTTATCGGCATTGTTTCCACATCTCTGCCTCATTTTGATTGAATTCAAATCGCGCTGGCCGGAGACAAAAGAATGCTTTGCAGCCCATCAACTCGGCAGCCCCGGCCGTGGAATGTCAAAGTCATTTTGGGCCTGTGAGAGGAGGGATGAGGAACAGGCCCAGCCACCGTCTCCATTCTGGCCAGACCCACGCCGGTTTGGGCCCTCTCCTATCCCACCCCGCCCCCTCTGCAGAACAAGTGGCCGCAGCTGTGTAAAATGTTCATCAAATGAACGCTTTAGCGGCCCCTCCCCACTGGCACACAATGCAACATTTAAGCAAACAGGGAGACATAAAACGAGGTAAAAACATAGACTGCTGTAGTCGACTTTGCAGTACCTGCCAATAAATATATGGAAGACAGTCAAATCATTAAATTATGTTATAAAGCTATAAAGTTTTGGCAGGAAAGTTAAAGTTAATTATTTTGACTTTATGTTGGAAAGCATATACAAATCAATTTCGTTGAGATTGACTTTACTTGCAAAAGATTCATAAAGGAATCCCATACTCAAAGCATTATTTTCCATCTCCCTGGACATAATATACCCTTAATCCTAATGGGTATCGCGTATAAAAAGCTGCTCAAAGTTAGCCGAGGAGAACCCAATTTAAGTTGCTGTAGTTCTGCGGCTAACAGTCGGTTCTGGTTTTTGTCCATCTGCAATTTTTCACATGCCTCGTCAGATACGTCATTGTCATTGTCAAGTGCGCAAACGGCGGGCCTAATGAAAGTAACGATCTTCCAAGACAACCACTCGGCTGGCTCCATGGGCATCATCGAATTACACAGTCCGGGAACGAGTCCGAAGCTCCTTTTGAAGAGACCCAAGTATTCGACAATGTCCTGCGATCTAGGCAAGATGCTTGATTCAGTGCCTTCATGTACTCGGTCCTAAATGCAAAGCCAGATTTAACAACTGGATATAATCGGAAGAGGGCTGCTATAACAGATCGCATAAAAATATTATCAAGAAAATTAATTTATATACAATGTTTGTTCTAAGGCAGCTTTCATCGCGAATCTAAATGTATGATTCCTTTCAATAAAATTATTAAACCAAAGGTAAACGTGGTTTAAATTATATCTTGCACTTATGCTTTTGGTTTCAGAGGTTTTAATGTACTAACAAACCGTAGATCTAATGAATTTATCTAAGCAACAAGTTAATGGCTGTATCGGATATATATATATAACAGTAGGAAGGCTTAGTTCAAAATTGACTCTGGTTCTCTTTGATTATACATTTTTCTGATGCACTATTCCCCTTCCATTCCAATATTGTTTTCTTGTGTTTCGTTTTATTCTGTGTTAATCTTATTGTAATAAATCATATTCAACTATCTGGCGTTGCCAATCCTACATATGTTTTTCAAGTAATTACATTTTAAATATTTTAACTTATTACACTCCAGTTGCATCAATATTTTTTTGCTTCATCGTCCATTTAAAGAACTTAAATAGTTGAACAACAAATAACTTACTGTTGTTTTAAAGTTTTACTGTTATTGTTTTTACTGTTATGATTAATGTTGTTTTCGAAATAATGTACCTTAACGGTGCAATACAAATAAATGAAGATAATAAAAATATAACAAAAGGAAATTGGAAAGCAGAAAATTCATTTGAAACTTAAAAATCCAAAAGTAGTTAGTTCATTGGAAAGCATCAAATAGGAGATCCCATCCGTTCACTTATGCAGTGGCTTAAACCAAAGTTGCTATCAACTAAATCTCCATAATAACGTTGCTTATTTTAATGCAACTAAATCTGCCAAATTGTTGATGCATGTTAATGCCTTTCAGCCGAACCTCCAGCGGGGCGGTATGCGGCAGTTTCCCAACATTTATGCAACACATGCCACTAAAGGGGATTATCGTCATGCATAGAGGGAAGCCAAAAATCTGTGTGTGAAAAACTTTCGGCTGTAGTGGAACATTTTTGAATTTATGTGCAAGTTCATAAACAAAGCACTAAAAAGGATTTAAGTTTGGCAGGCAACAATGGGCCACAATGATGCCATAAACAATAAACAGCCAAGTTTTCGGGAAGCCTGTAGATTGTTTGTGCCAAGCGGTAGTATCAAGGACTCCCCCGCCTCGATTTTCTCGGCCACAAAAGCTGCACACAAAACTATGCCGCACACACTCAACTGGAGCCGAGTTGAGTTTCCGAGGGGAAAGTGGGAAAGTTGGGAAGTGCCGGGGATTTGTTGCAGCCAAAAAGTTTCGGTGTCTGTGCGAAATTAATTGCTGGCCCTGCCTCAGCCACCCCCTCCAACCCCCTCGAAGCCATTTTTAAGCCAAAACAAAGCTATCACTTACACGCCGGCAAGGATTAGTCCAAGGACCCGGCGAGACGGAGCATGCGAAATTCAATTAGGCGCCATGACGTGCCACATCCGTCGCAAGTCGAAAGGGAGGGGCTGTGAGGGGCAGGGCAATAAAACACAATGCAGATAATTTGGCGCTTTTCAATTCTTTCTTGGAAGCCACAGGCGCTGTAATTTGCCACATAAGTCACAGAGTCAACAAAAGTCGCTGCTGGGAAGCAGGGCCAGCAGACCCGTCTTGGCCAATGTCCAAGACGAGCTCGGGACTACCAAAAGCAACAGCTCAATTCTCCGCACCCCTTCCAGACCTTTACAGACCCTGACACTGACCCCTTTAGAGGGGGTGCCATGGGGCCAGGGGGCGTGGCAGCCACACCCCGAATACACTTACGAGACCCAGAACACGCAACGATCCACTTCACTTTCAGCTGCTGGCCGCATTCGACTAACAAGATTAAAGTTGAAATTGTAAATTGCTTCTTAGTCTAATTACGATATGTTGTTGTTACTGCGGCTGATCACCGTGATCATCAAGAACTAACCACACAGACAGATGGCTGGAGAGAGGGGTGGATATAGACCGACGGAAAGTTGCATACACAGTTGCGGTTAACAAATTGGAACTGAGAGGTTTATTTCAATTAAACAATGTAATATATTGTCGGCAATAAAAGAAGATGGTTAAATAGAAAAATTCAATCTTTATCATCAGCTTCCACTGATAACTTTTCAAACTGGGAAAATATGGAACTAAATAAACTAAATGATTTTGAATTTTAAAATTATAAATTGATTACCTATACCTGTAACATTTTTTAAGTAAATTCAGAAAATAATTTTTTCATTTAAATTAAATTTGTTAGTGAAGTATTCATTTCTCTACCTTTATAAAATGCTTTCAAACGCATTTAATTCCTTTTTAACTTGCATTTTTTCGCTCTTTGAAAACACATATTATTATTTTTTGGGTGCTATTCGATTGACCGCAGCTGTGTAAACTCGATTCCTCACTTAGATCTTCAGCTTAATCGACCATCTTGTTGTTGCTGCTTGTTGTTGCTGCTGTTGTTGCCCGTTCATTTTCGTACTTTAATTACAACAACTAAACGGAGTACAAGACTCCGTGGAGGCAATTACCCGGCGGAGCAACAAGCTCGCTGCTTCTGCGGCAGCTGGCTTTATTAAAAAATTCTAATCATTTCTTCAGATTTACATGGAGATAAATGTTCTGGATTTTACACGAGAATTAAACTTGAATTGTTTGTTGGAATGCCCTGCACTTAAGGATCGAGAGGTCTTCGGATAACAGAAGCAAGTTAATGATAGACGTATGATGGACGTTTTTAACTATTAAAGTTATAGGTTCTAGGTAGAAGGAGAATCATAGTCTTATTAAAAACATGCCAATTTGTTTAATTCCCGTTAAATATATTTCTCGCTTAGTTTTCGTTTGAAAAAGTAATCGTGTAGCCAAAAATAAAATGCGACATAAGTGCTGGCCTGAACACAAAGGTAAACCGGGATCACATTCTATAAGAATAATGAAAATACGATTGTCCCGGCCAGATAGGTGACCGTTTTGTCAAAGCATTCGAAGAGGTATCCGCCTTTTGGCCCGTTGAGTCACCATCTGGGGTTATGGCCATGCATCCGCATTTGCATCCTCGCCATGAATTGTGTGCCGCTGCATTTCTCAAATGTCAAGCGGGGCTTTCTGCACCTTCCTCACTCGAGTTATGAGCCCCTGCCACCGATCCGGACCCTAATCGAGCCCATACAACGGTAATTGCACTTGCAGATAAATATCACTGTTAGAAGCCCACACGACGGACGCGGCAGTCTGAAGTCAGCAGTCTTCAGTCTTCAGTCTGCACTCTGTGGCAACTTTGAAGCTGTTTGCTTAGTTGGCAGAGGCGAGCACTCACAAAAAGTGGTCAGTGGCAGCTAAATGGGAATGGTAAGACGAGTCCGAGATAGACTGGTCGCCAAGAGTATTTGCTGCCTCTGCCTCTGTCCCCCCCCCCGTTTCCGCAAAATTACACTTGTAGTAAAAATTACTTTGGAATTCCAAAGGTTTGGAGAACAAGAATGTTCTTAAATTTGTAAATATGGAAATAGAAAAGGAAACAGCAATACTTGTAGTAAAAGTTACATTGAAATTCCAGAAGTTTGAAGAACAAGAATTTTCTTAAATATTCTTCATTTTATGAAGCTATTTTAACAAACAAATAAGTAGATCAAAGAACATTTATATCAAAATAGTTTTCATGAGCTGGATGACGACGATAAATAATGCCACAAAAAAATATTTTGCTTATATTTATTGATTTTAAAATTTTGTGATTGAAGTTCGTATTCAAACTCTGAACAACATATAAATAACTCGACGCATTTAAGGGGCCTTACCAGTGTAACCCCTGAAAAAATAGGCAATATTTAGAATTTTTTTATAAAGATAGTACTCAATAGAATGTTTTGAAACTTTTTGCTTTTATTTCATTTTATTTTAAAATTTGTTGTCTGCAAAAATATTGAGAAATTACGGGGCTCCAAAAAATAGTACTCCAACTGCTTACATGAATCCGGGCGAATGAGTGAGAAAGCTACGGTCTCTTTAAAATATCAATAATAAACAAAATGGCATAGGTTTGAAGATCGGTTAAAAATTAATTTTTAAGTTCTGCCAAACAGAAAAAAACATTGTAGGTAGAACCCATTTAAGATGATTGAGTGTCGTTTCGAGATAATCGCGATTAAAGTTTCAGGTGCAGCAGCACATGTCTGCGAGCGGTCGCTCCTTAGAACGCTGCCATTCAAAAACTTTTTTGTTGTCGCTTTAATAGGATATTGTTAAAATTGTAAACTATAGATTAGGCAAAAAACAGAAAAAAATGTACTAACTTTTTTGAGTGTAGTTTTACTTGCGAAAGCCGGACCGAAGGAAGAAGACGAGGCCAGGCAAAGATGCTTTATTAATTTTAACCGTTTGCTGCGTGCCAGGCAGCCTTTGAGGTGGCTGCACGAAAAGGGGGGCGGTGGGCAGTTGGGGGAACTGCCAGGGTTGCCAGGGCTACCAGGGGCTTGCCGGCTGTTGTCGTGAGACAAGTTTATTTGGCTCAGTGCCGTGTTGACGTTTAATAAATTTACGAATTGTGGCCATGCGCGGCATGTGGCCAAGACATTGGCTTTGGCTTTGGCTTTGCCATTGGCATTGGCATTGGCATTGGCACTGGACGATGGGAATGCCGCATTGGCAGTTAGACAAAGTACGTGCTCCCAGTGCAGCTGCAACAACAAAATGGGACGGCAGCACTTGCGGCTTAGAGTGGCTTCATCAATCTTGGCCACAATGCCGGGCCAATGCCAGTTGCATGCGTTTTTAATGCGCCACATCAATCCTGGTATTAGGAGCAGCAGCGAAATCCAAAGCGATGAACAAAAGCAAAACAATTTCCCTGCTCGGGCGCAACTTTTAATTTCTTTCGAACAGAGAAACAGAGAGAAATAGAGACACACAGTCGGCTTACTCGACAGATAGGTCGAGGAAGATAGAGATACAGACGGGGACACAAGCACTTCTGCTGTAATTAAAAACTTGAGTTCACTAAAAAAGGCGACGTCGCTCCGAATTAAGAGCCCTTCGAGAGCTTCCAATGCTCCAACGCTCCGGAGCTGCAACAATCAAAAGATAAACTGCCGCCGTGGCAGAGTAACTTGCAACTTGCAACTGGCAACTTGCAACTGGCAACTGGCAACCTGGAGTCGCCACTGTTCCCTGCATTCATTGAAGTCCATTTAGACTGCAATTAAAAAACTCACAACTTATACGCGGGCTGCAGATAAAGGCAAGCCAAAGGCATCAAGTTCACTTAACTTTGGCATAAATGTGAGGCTTCCAGCCAAGGAATGCTTTGTCCCCATCCCCAGCTCCAGCTCCAGCTCCAGCTCCAGTACAGCTATCTATGTACCTATCTCCGCGTGCCTGTATCTCAGTCCTCTGTATCCGTAACTGTGTGCTTGCATCTGCATTGGGTGTATCGCGGCCTGGGCAACCTGTTCCTGAACTTCAGATACGTCTGTCAGTACGGCAAAGGAAAAAGTGAATTAAGTGAATAAGAAGAACATGTTTGTGAAAAATTGTGCGAATGCTTTAAATAATTAAGTAGGTGGACAGACAGTCGGACAGAGGGAGCAGGCGATTCTGCGACGAGGTCGGGGAAATCAGACTCAAGACTCCGGCAATGCCATGGTCTGAGCTTTGACATAGCTCCAGGGGTTAAGCATACGTAATGCCTGCTAATGAGCAGAAGGGGGAGAAGTTCACCGAATACCTCTACGAAGATCCCGCATATGTAAGAATGTTAATGAGAAGCGGGTAGTGGGGTCAGAGCTTCCTAAGATGGCTGATGAGACTGTGAAGTGTTGAGGAGATTGAATTAATGGAAGCGAGACAAAATCAAAATATCGATAAGGTTTTGTGAGTAAGGAAAGTATACCAATTGTGGAGTTATATATGAACTTTATTTTTTATTTTTCTGATAAGAACAAAAACTAAAATATTTTTTGGTAAATGTGGAAACTACAGAAACATTTTATGAAGTCCCATTTAGTAAATCATTAGTATAGTATATTAGTTTCTATATCCAGAATTACCATTGCCTTCGTAGCGCATCGTGAATTCGAGGCAGTCTGCCCACACATTTAGCATAACACATGCAGTTCAATCGATCACTGACTGACGATCGGTATCTGCGCCACCTGCCCCTTCGGTGCATGCCCCGCACAGTACTCAACACGTTTGCAGTTCTCATTGGAATCGAGCAAGACAAATGGCAGAAGCTTCTGCTGCTGACAACCAACTTAAAGGCACCACATCCTGTGCCACTCGCCATCGACTGCTCCGCTCCGCTCCGCTCCGTCTTCATCTCAGCTCGCTGGCTCAATAAAATTCAAATTCCAATAAACCTAAATGTACAAAGGGAAAAACATTTTTATTTAACAGCTTTGCAAAGAAGAAAGTTCTGGCTTCATAAGGTCGTTTGTCGCACATGTTTACTTGCACTTGCAGTGCCCATAAATTAGATTGAAAACGGAATCACAGCCGAAACCCCACTGAAATCGACAACAAATCAATTTTTGTGCCATTGCAGCAGAAAATGCCCCCGCCCCGACTTTTCCACCCCCCGAACGGCTTTCGTAGTTTTCAATTTTCCCATCATTGGCGAACAGGCAAAAGGCGAACTCAATTCGGGGTTCCCTCCTCAAACAGCTGGACACAATCTGTGCGGCATTTCTGGGTGGATCCAGAGTGGGAACGTGGGGCAGCTGCTTAGATGGCCAGTAAAAATGCCATTTCCGCTTGTCGACGTAAAAACTTTTTGCCAAAAGTATTTCGCTCGTAAAATTGCGTCCGACACATGCGAACAAAGTGTTGACTACTGTGAGGGGCTCGACGATTGGGTCGGACTTCGGCAATCGTTATTGCTGTTTAATAGTGGACAGCTTTTATGACTAGTCCCGCCCCGGCCCGAACGGTGGGGCAATGGGTCTGAACGCTTTTCACACATTCATTAATTTACTTTGCCAGCGGGTGTGGGCACAGTCCAACGAAACTCAAAAGAATAAAAGTGAGGAAATAAAAGTTGGCCGTATAAATAAAAGCCGCCAATCTGCAGAGGCAATTTCAATTTCAAATTTTTTGCAGGCCATTGGCAGAGCCACCCTCGCTAGTCACCCCATAAAGGAATTAGGAAAAGGCAAAGGCAAAGGCAAAAGCGAGCGAAAAGAAAAAACATTCAAATCCTCTGGGGTAAAAGTGCACCTTCAGCTTGGGCTCGAGGGTGGCTGAAAGGTTCACCTTGGCCGCTAAGTATGCTCGCACTGGATTCATGGGCCAAACCTTCTGTCCACCCGCCTGTATCCCAAAAATCCACCATCCATCCTCACGTAATTGGGCAACGGTGCGTAACGCATGCACATTTATAAGAATTGCAAATAACTTTAAGCAAAGTTGTCAAGCTGCTTATCCTCCTCCAAATCCCCCTCCTAAACCCCCTCCTCATCATCGTTCGTCCAAGGACCGCGAAACAGTGTCCTGGCCACAAGATGTCCCCCTCTTCAGGTTTTCCGTGTGCGGTTTCCGGAGGAGGGAAAAGGGAATGGAAACGGGGATGGGGATGGGGGATGGCGCAAGGACGACACTTGACGAGGTCACCAGCCATCGTAAATGGCCAAGTCTCTGGGGTGGCATAAATGTTGGCCTTCAGGCCCCGTCTTCCCCTCACTTTCCGTTCTCGTGACTTAAGTGGCTGCATTATTGTCGGGTCTTAGCTAACACTAAAACTGATTGATTTTAATTCCCTCCATTTACATACATTGCGCTTTTTTATTGACGGATTGCCAATTGATGGCCACTTTAATTGGTTGGGATAATATACTGGTTTGAATAGTCTTTTATTAATGAACCCAGGGGATAAACTGTAACTATTACATCGTCATTAAGATGGATTCATGAAAAAACATCATTAATCAAAATATATTGCTTTAATTCGCCTTTGAATTCTGTTTTTGGATATAATACAAAATATTCATTAAAAAATTGAAAAAGGAAATACACAACTGAAAGCACATGGTTTTTTTTTTTTCCATTTTTACCAAGCTTACAAATTTTTTTGTTTTTATATATTTGACATTTTATTAGTTAGAGAATTTACTAATTTTTAAAGTCCACATTTTTTTGTGAATTAGCTACATCATTCAAAAAATTTAAATATGTTTTTATATATATACGAAAATGACCAAAAATTGCAGTTTTTCTTTGTTCCCTTAAGTCAAATAACTATTTAATCAACGAACTTGGTGTTAAGGAGTACGAATTCAGAACGATTATGTGTTTTTGGAGGCATACTTTATATTAGCTATAACTGTGACGTAATTAAAACTGATTTAAGGAGTACTTTCGGATTACCCCATTGTCTCCAAATCGTCAAATCAATCCTGATTGCCGCCAATAACACAAAAAGTCCAATCAAAACAAGTGCGGCAATCAAAACAGGCGGCTAAGAGCGGGCCTTTCTCTTAGGCGTTGCATGCAACCAGGCGAAGAGCGAATTTCGCGGGGCGCCTGCGCGTATGCAACGCGTTCGAAGCGGCAAACCAAAACAAAGCGCCACGCACACACGAACACCCACGCAGCGCGGGTTCGAGGCCAGACCTGGAGTCGCCAGGAGCGGAAGCAGCGCCACGGAGTGTCCTGCCCAGACAGCCAGTCTGCGGGCCGAGTTCAGTTGCGGTTTGCTATCGCGGCACTACACAACGTGCCGCGGAGTATCCTCGATATCCTCGGTATCCTCGACAGCCCGATCCTTCCATTCCTTCGCGTTGCTCGACTTTCTCGACTTTCGCGTAACGCCTCGACTTTAGCTCCACTCGAGTGGACTTTGTGCGAGGCTGACTGAGAAGGGTGCCAGTCCCAGAACAAGAGTGTTTTAATGAATTCCAATTCACGAACGCGTGTGCATAATTGAATAACGAAGGTGAAAATTGAAAATTGAGACGGCAACAAATTGAGTTTGCCTGGTCGACTCTTTGTCCTCGAGTTTTGTCGCCCGTTGCGATTTAAATTTCGGTCCGCTTCACCGCGCAAATTGCTTAACGAGCCAGTGAAAGTCTAACAAGAAGTCCCGCAAAAAGTACGTGCAGCAGCGAAATTTCTAATTGGATTAGAAGTCAGCCAACTCGGAGCCAAGAAAAGTCGGGCCATTTCCCTGCGAGCGCGTTCGGTAAGCTTAATGAACTTCCAGCTGCCAAGTACCGAGTCTGTCTCAACTGGCAGCCAAGTGACTAAGTTGGCCCAAGAATGGCCAAAAGCCAAAGCTGATGGGCGTCTAATTGGTGGGGAAACTTTACTGAAGGTCAGCGTACTGACCCCGGAAGGTGTCATGTGATAAGAATGCCTAATTCGAAACACTTCCTGCCTCACTTTGAAACCAGAGAGCCCATCAGCCAGGGATATTGGCCTAATGACTAAGAGGCGATGAATGGGAATTAATGTCCGGAACAATCAAATTGCAAAGACGAGAGCAGCCCAACAATAGATTCTTAATTTAGGGTTGCGATTCTAAAGCCCATTGAAGTGAAAGTGATTTTTCTGGTTGTTTGGGCCCCCGAGATTTAACAAAGTAGTTCATTTTAACATGTATTGCTCATTAATGTTTGTGAAATAAAGATCAGATTAAGTCTATAAATTTAGAAACTAACGTTCTTTAGTTTAAACTAAAAATGAAACCAAAAATATATTTTGAAAATTTACTAATATAGTTTATTGCAAACATTAAAAGCATATTCGTCAAAAATATCGCGCAAATTTTAAAAAGGAATAATTATTTATTTTTTTAATTGCTTTCTTAGGTATTAAATAGTCAAATTCCCTTTTCTTTAAAAACTAGTAAAAGTCGAATAAATAATTGTATTGCCTGGCCTTGCTGACCTAAGAACATGCACAATAATAATAATTTTCACAAGTTTAAAAAGAAATATTTTATGCAAATCTTGCCAAAACATGATGAATATATATTGATTTTTCACTTTAAAATAATTTTTTCTCGAAACTTTGTGCTTCCAGCAATGTTTATTTAAGACCAAACTGAACAGTTTTGTGTTAAAAGCTATCGTAAAACACAATCTGTTCTTTATTATACTTTAATGAGAAATGGCGTTTTGATCTATTTGTCCAAATTTGGTTTCTAAGTATCTAAACTTGAAGGAAGCCAAGCTGTGTATTAAAAACCAGCAGCGTCAGAAAAACAGTTAAGCCGCAAACAAATTAAATTCATTTCTTAATTTCCTCCTTTACTAGCCTTTATAATCACCTGGCTTATCTGGGCCCGAGTTCCCCCAAGATTTAGATAACCCCGCGTTATCCCCTGACAATTGCCAAAGGCAACCCACCCATGAGCCGCAATTGTGTCGTTACCACTTACGAACTACAACTGGCACAACTGGAAACTACAATTTATTTTAATTTGGCCACTCTGCTTGGCAACTATTCAAAGGTTCGGGGGCGGCGACACGCCCAGCCCCGACAGATAAGCCCGGGCATTATGCAAATTCAGGGCGCGGGAAAAGAATTGCGATGAGGACTCTCGAAGCGACACCTAATAATGAATACTAATTCGCTCATTAGGTGGTGATGACATTGTCGGGATGGCATTACTTCCACTTAGCCCGTGATGTGAAGGGATGGGCTTTCCACCTGCTTAGAGCAAAAGTTTCGCTTGTCGCACATATGAATTATTAAAGTTAATTAAGTGAATGTGACACTGCCGGAATCCGAAAACATCCCGCCCATCTCTCTGCCCACATGAGAGTTTACGAGTGGCCGGAATTCTTTGCCGGCGGATGGAGATAATTAAGAATTTAATTATTTACACCTCCAACCCCCCTTGCATTGCAATGTTTATTAGCTTAGACACACATACGTGGTACTTATGCAAGCTGAAGCCTTTTTGCCTGATTTGATGGCAAAGAACCCTTGCAGAGGTTGGGGTCTATTCAATATTCATAATTCCTAATGAATGCTTAGTGATGCCGGGGGTTGGGCTGGCGATGAAGATTCATGGCCGCAGGGGGTGCAGTTTTCAGCTGCCTTGCACTTTTCATTGTGTCTGCTCGGCGACAAAGGCAAGTGTTTGCCTTTGGGCTCTCCTTTTATTTGTATGCCTGTTTGCCCGATTCAACGGCTCCTAATTGAGGTTGCTGGCTGGTGTTTATCAAACCCATCCAGTCCAGTTTACTTCGGTTCAGTTCATACGCATGGCCATTTAATTATGTACACAATTATACCTCCATACGTTTTCATTTACCCCTCCTCACAGTTCACTTCGAGTGTCGTGTGCTGAAGTCTCTCTGAAAACGATCACTGCGATTGCGGATTTTTGCTGAATTTTTCATCGCATCATCATCGGTCAATGCAGACAATGCAGCCTTTCACTTTCGTATTTGGTCAGCGGTAAAGCAAAAGTGTTGGCAAATTGCCTCTCCCTGTCAACAAGTTGTTTGACAAATGGGCAAACAATATGGCATGACACGTTCGTTTAATTGATGAAAATGGTTTTTGCTTAAATCCAAAAACGTTCACCCCAAAAGTAGGCAATACACGTGAAAGTTTGGTTAATTAGTCAAATTAAAGTCTGTAGAAACATAGTCGCAATCTCTAAGAAGATTAAAGAGATTCCACCCCAGCGATCTGTCTTCCCGTGTTGTACAATAATATCGTAATCCTTGTTAACAATTTGTAAATATGTGTAAATATTTGTAAATAATTGTATATAGTCCAGGCCCATATCCCATGTGTACCATATATACCCATCCTCTAAACGGCCGGTTATGTTCAGATGGCCCTGAACGATTCCGGTGACAATAAAAATAAAAAATACAAGGATACCAGAGAGTCATATTTCAATAATAAATCGTGCCGTGTAAATGAGCTTTACTATTTTTAGATTGCCTAACAATTTAAGTTATATTTTAAGCTTGTCACCCCATCACGCTCTAAATTGTGTGATTACCATCTGAAACATGTTTAGAAATCTCATTACAGCCTATTAAATCAATGCACGTTTGTGGTATAAATTTTATACCATAATCATAATTTTAAAAGCTAGAAAATGCGCCAAATGTTAAATTCAGACATTAATGTATTTGCATTGAAGAGGCAACAGACAAAACGCTATTAAAATATTTATCTGATATTTAGGTACTTAAGTATAAATTATTTGATGTAACTCCTGAGTACTTTTATGTAAATAAGTGTCATAGAGTGTTATACAAATTATTACCAATTCGGCCCCATTAAATTTAATAGTTAAATACACCCCAAATATGTGTTGTAGTTATATCTGCAATGTTATACGTTTACTAGAAAGTAGCTATCCTTTCTCATTTTTATTATTGTTCCCATTTTTGTTATTTTAAAAGCTTTAGATGGAGGTTAATTCTTTTTTTTTTCTGGCTAGATTCTAAAGAGTTATACTAACAAGCTAAAAAATGGTCCGTGTTCTTTCACTTCCTATTAAGTCAGCTAGAAATCTCCTTCGTCTGCTGCTGACAGAAACAGTGGATTCGCGAAATGTTTGTCAAATTAAAAACACAAACTGGTGCCTTATTCTCCCTTTGAGGGGCGTGAAAAGTCAACAACGGTGGGTGAGGAAAAAACGCACCACGCATCAACTGGGGACATCGACAACGGAACACGACAGCAGCAGCATCACGTGGCAACAACAATGCCATAAATAACAAAGCCAAATGCTGGGGAGCGGCTGGGTGGTGTGAGTGGGTGGTGGCGGTGGTGGTGGTGCTGAAAAGGAAGCCACTGCCAACAAGGACGACAGGTGCAGACGTAGGTGGTGCGGTGGGGTGTCACTGGGTGATTGTGCCGTTAGAAGCGCAGCAACAGTCGCGGCGCCTTCGACAAACAAAAAAAAAACAACACTCGTCAAAAAATATTACGAATTAAATTTAAACACCAGTTGGCTTAAATCTTACTCGGAAAAATATAATGAATTAAATTTAAACACCAGTTGGCTTAAATCTTACTCGGAAAAATATAATGAATTAAATTTAAACACCAGTTGGCTTCAATCTTACGTACTATAGGAAGCCAAAAATTGCGAAAACAATTAGCCACATGGTTTTGATATAGTCGATTTGAGTTCATTAGAGCTTACGGCTTTACAAATTGCTTTAAGTCAAAAAAATACATTTTATTGACGGTGCTTCCCCTTACAATTAATGGTTAATAATTTTTCTTCAATATAAAATTTGAGTAATTAAGGTATGATTTAAAAAGCTAAGTTTTTTTTTATCCTTAATCAATTCAGCAGAAATCCATAAAAAACATAATATCGGTTCTCAAATTTCAGTTTGAATTTCGTGTTTCGGGATTCATTTCCCCCTGTATAGTCAAATACAGGGGAGTGACACAATCGCAAGCAAGGGGGGAGGAAAAGAGCAGGGTTTATGCAAGAAAATATTTACAATCAAGTCGATTAACAAAAGGAAACCTTGTGACGCGCACTTTGAGTTTTTTCTTGTTGTTTCTGCCTCCGAGCCCCGGCTTCCTTCTTTTTACTCTCACCCGCTGCTCGGTTGGTTCTTCCCCGACCGCTCCCGTTTTTTTGCGTTTTTAATTAAAAATCAGTAGACTCACGTAGTCGCTGCCTCTACGGAGCCTCTTCAGCTGCCGACTGTCATCAGCGCCATTTGGCAAATCAACGTAATCATTGCTCCTCCTCCGCCCACTTTCCCCCGCCGGGTTGTCCCGCTGTTTTTGTCACTCCCTCCCCCCCTTTGATGGAAAGTATTTTTCATAAATATTACGGAGGCAACACTTGAGATTTTTTTTGCCACATTTCCCCGGCAGCAAGAACAATTCATAAGCGACGTCATCATTAGGGAAACATTCGCCGCCTACACACTCCTGCCAAGCGAGTGTGTGAACTGCGGCAACTCCTGCTGCTTTCTCCCTGCTTTTCCAACCCACCTCCTCTGAGCATCCAGGCCCAGTGCTTATTGTCTTAAGAGGAAGTCAGCCGAGAAGGAGGCACTGCCGCCGAGATTGGCAAGCGGATTGGGGCTACGCATCTCGCTTTTCATAAAAAAGACTCCCTGTTGCTGGTTTTTATTCTAGGGCGGATGAAACCAGAGAATTGCAGGAGGCGGCTTACTGTGGTTCTACCTGAAAAGTACAGAATTATGTATTTCATGCCCAGCTTGGCTTCTCGGTTCGTTAAATTCTGAACTATTCATGTTGGTATTGGAATTTAGACATAGTAATACTACATATAAACCAATTAAAAAGTTTTCAATTTCCTTGAAAAACTAAAACAATGTCAAAGGTATAAGGCCTTTATTCTTTATTGGTTAGTAAGCATTATTAAAAATAGAAAAACAAGTCGTATTGTACCTCTAAGGTTTTTTTAACAACTTTACATATTTCAACTAGTATTATTTTAAGAAAAAACTGTATATCATTTAAAATACACGTATGCCTTCTAAACAATCTACTTTTGGAAATAAAAAAAAATAAATTTGTTTTAAGTTTAGAATTAATTTATATAGCATTCAAAGTAATTCACCAAAATTAAATGTTGTTCCAATATAATAAGTACATTCTTTCTTTACCTCCTTCAGTGTTTTTCGCTCAAGTTTTGCTGATTCGATCCACTGTGCCTTTACTGTTCAGCGAGCAATTGCAGCTTTACTTTTACTGCGTTCTATGCCCATCCGCCCCTTTCAAGTGCTTTCGCCTCTTCCTTTCTCTTTCTCTTTCCCATTCCCCAATTTCCCATTTGCTTATACTTTATATATATTTTGCAATTTTTCACTTTACGACTTTCACGTTGTTTATGCAAATAGGCGAAAATGCTATTTGAATTTAGCAGAAAAGAATTATGATAACGCGATTGTCAACGGCAGCCTTGATTTTATTTTATTTCCTTCTTTTTCGCTCCCATTGTGGTCTTTCCCGCGGAGATACAGTTATGATTATGACAGGGCACCATGTTGTGTGGGCCAAGTGAAAAAATATTAAAAACAACTACGAAACAGCCCACTTTCCCCTTCCCCTTCCCCTTCCCCTTCCATCATCACAAAACACGTGCCACAAGCCGCACAACAGTTGATGTTATTGCTCGCGTTGTTGCTTTTTTACAAAGTGTAAATTGTTTTAATACTTTTTAGTGCTCTGCAGCGCCATCTTGCGTCGCGTAGTGGCGGCAGCTGTGCCAAACTGCCACGCCCCCAACTCCCGGGGGCAACTTTTGACTTACACGTGTACGCTGCACGTTCAAATCTCAACTTTTACGACCTCTGCAGGATATTATCGTCGTTGTTTTACTAGCGTCACTTTCGCGTTTGTTATTTTTGTGCTCCTGCGATGACGCTGACTTTTACCTGTTGGCCACTCCCGCAATCTGGGGGTTAGTACCCTCAAGTACACTCAAACAAATTTAAATTCTTTATTTTTTGTTGTAAATCAGTTCTTTCTACCTTCCTTACTAGCATTTACTGCTTTTGCTAAAAGTTATAAAAAAGCTTTATTGGGATCAAGTGTCTTTATTGCACAGCCTACATAAAAAAGGCTTGGCAGTCGAAATTATTTAAGAAACATAATTAAATGGCAACTGATAAATTGAAACTACTTATTTTGAGTAAGGATCAAACAAAAAGGCCAAGATTGGGTTTTCTTTAGAACGATCTAAGATTACCTTTCAAGAAAACATTTTAATCATCCCAATAATTATAAATAAACAATGAATTAAAAGCAATAAAATAAAAGTATCCTAAGCTCGGTTGCTATTCTTCTTTTTTTTCCGTGTACTCATTTTCACCTGCTAGCTGGCATCTGCCAACTGCTTTTGCTGACATTTCTACAGTCGGAGACTGTGTGTCTTAGTTTTAATCAAAATTGTTTCATGAATTGTTCAGTTGTTTCAACTGTCAAATAAAGTTTTGACGCCCCCTCTTTTTTGGGGGCAAACTCCGGGCAATTAAAATACTTTGGCAGTCACTTTGCTTATTTCGCTTGCTTTCTGCCGTTTCATGTTGACTGTTCTCTGCCTTGCTCTCAATTAGTTGGGCAATTTCGTTCATCACTCTTTTGAGTGTCGAAAAGAGTGCAAATATTTAACTTTAATTGTGAAAATTAATTTATTTGCTTTCGTCTTTTATTGCAGTTGGTAACACAATTTGTTTAAGCGCGGGCTACGCGATGGCAACTCAGCTGGAAGTTTAAATGTAAGTAACTATAGTTGTAACTTTTCGTATTTAAACTGATTTAAATGTTTAAGTGGTAATTTTAACTAAGGCAGACAATTAATCTTTAAATAGAATTTTAAGTATTTACTATAAAAGAAAGCATCCCGATACATGTGTTATATTTAAGTTCTCGTACAGTAAAAGTTGTAATAGCTTTCTAAAAAGTATCAATTACACCTGCGATATAGTTGCTTGTTACATGCAACGACCCCACAATTACCTCACAATTGGTATCAACTAGTAGCTGCGTGTTAATTGAATAATGTGTGTAATTAGTTTCAAGCGCATTAAGCCCATTCCCACCACATTCACAAAATGAGATTCCCATGCAGCACCAGGGATAACCACAAACCCTAATTTCCACTGATTGGTTTATTCGCTTGTCCATTTCCATTGGCTAACTCCAACACTCCTATACCTGCCACTCGCACCCGGATGAGTTTCATTGTGAGGGGCCTTGCCTGATTACCACATTTTCACGTGGCCCGCAGTCTAATGACCACCTATGAGTGCGCCGCTAATGTGGCAACAAAGCGCCCAGGGGCCACTGGCAATCGTCGTCCTCCCTTGTGGGCCGCGATTGAAATGGGTCAATCACTAAACGGCCTAAAATGTGTCAAATGGCCCGAAGACAGCGGAACCAGCTACCAGAATCGGCCACTCCAATTGCTGGCTAATAAACGCAACCAGATTGCGGCTCGAATCAGAAGCACTCAAGCGAAAACCACTCGACTCAGGTGGCACCTGTTTTACCTGCACTTGTTTTCGCCATGGAATGAGAGCGGAGAGCGCTGTGGTGAGTTTGGCTGCCCACGTGGTGAGTTTGACCTGCACCAACCGGGCCAATAGCCAAAGACACCATCAACTTTCTACACGATCCTCAGTTGTTTGAGCAGCCCCGAAGCGAGCGGTTCGCGATCTGCTCTTGCGCGAAGTTTCTCAAATCGATAAAACCCAAGCAAACAACCGATCTACCGATCGATCGCGAGTGCAAGTGCACGTAACTGGAGCAATCGGATTGCCCGTTAATTGCTGGCGACACTAATTGCAGTAGGCCGCATGCCAGCCCCGTTTGTACTGTTAATGTGTCAATTGATTGATTGGCCCGCGAACCGTGATTGAAGCGCGCCATGCTCGCGAAGAAGCGCTGGTGGCAGATCCGCCTGCCGCAGGTGGGCAAGCAGGACCAGTCGCGCAACTACCGCGACATAGTCAACCTCAGCGAGTGCTCCTCGGTGCTGGCCAACACGGCCACCACGATCAGCGACAGCTCCACCACCACGGCCAGCAGTGGCAGCCCCACGCGCCACCGCAGCTGCGACAGCCTGTCCAAGAGCTCGCAGGCGGAGCCGGGCAAGCTGTTCCCCCGCAACATGCCCAGTATACGGCGGAGTCGCCGCCGGGCCGTGTCGGCGGAGCGGGAGCGGGAGCGGGAGCGCCTGGCCAGCAGGGATCGGCCGGCGGACCAAGTGCTGCCACCCAAAATGCCACAAATAGGCGCCGCACAGCAGTCCCGACTGTCCACGGTGACGAAGCTCACGCCCCGGAAGACAGGTGGCAAGCCCACCTGCTCCAAGGGCCGAAGCAATCCGCCACCCGCGAAGTGCATCGTTAAGTCGGCGGTGCGAGCCAAGACCAAGCCAAGGCCCAGAATCACACTGGCACCCTACGAAATAGCCCTGGAGCTACCGAACCAGTCGCCAGCCCCCACTCTGGCCATGGCTGTGGCCCAGTCCTCCGGCTGCGAGAAGCGGAAGTCGAGCAGCGAGGAACAGTTCCACTCCTCGGGCATCTCCTGCAACGGGGAGACCGACGACGACGTGGAGGTGGCCATGCTCACCGGCAGCCTGACTCCAGCCCAGCTGGCCAGGATCCAGGGGCACCAGCAGCAGCACCAGCAGCAGCAGAAAGCCGTATCTTTTCCCGTCGGGGATCTGAGGCACCTGAACCTGTGCCGCAACCGAAACGCCGTTTGGCTGAACCCGAACCCCAAGGACACGGAACAGCTGATCGAGGTGGACAGGAGCCGCAGCGAGGCCTTCTGCTACTTCAACAGGGCCATTGCCGACGATATCCAGCTCAGCGATATTGAAGAACAATTGGCCCGCTTTGATGGCCACTCAAAGAGACCGCCGCCGCCAGCAGCCAAACTGTAAGTCATCCGCTGGCCCATCTCCAATGGCCATAGTTCTCTGGGGGAAATCTGGGGGCCAACTAATTTGAAATCCATTTGATGAGCTTTGCATTTTCGGCTTTAAGTGACTATAAAACGCCGCCCTGGTGGGGGGATACAGTCGGCAGTTTATGGCCCAATTTAATGACTCCTTAATAGCTCTATACGAGCCTTGTTTTCGGCCGCAGGATTTGTTTCTAATCACTGAAATCATATTTTATGGTTTCTTAAATGAAATGGGCTATCCAGAAGTTATGGGCAAAGCAGTGCACATTAAAATGGGCTAGCAAAATAATCTTTTTTTTACATTTCCGACACACGTTAGTGATTTAGTGATTTAGAATTGGGTAGCTTAATGCCTTTTAGCTGCCGTTGAAAATGTGGGTCTGCAACTTTCCACCAATGGAGATTTCCGAAGTCGGACTTATTGAAAGAGAAATATGAAGGCCAAGCAATTCCCCGAGTACAATTGCAATTGTTTAAAAATAACAAACTAATGGACAATAGTGTTGTCTTGGGCTTGGTTTAATAGGTAACTTAAAAATTATAGTCCGATATTCCAGACTTAACATTGTTTTTTAAAAATATTACTTAAATTGTGTAATCATCTAAATGTTTGGTTAATACCCTATAAAAATCTTTCTAGCGGCCTATAAATATACGACAGTTTATCATTTTCACCTGATCAACAACAGTGGTTAGCTACGCGTATCAGTTTCAATTGTGCTGAAAGTAAAAATCTGGCAGGTCGCCGTCGAATAATGGTGGAAGTAATCCGGCATAAGAGGCTCTGTCGGCTAGAGGCGAATCTTTGAGCCCGCTAAGAAGGTGTTATTAATGCCCGGCCATTTGCAAAACTGACACAAGAAAGTTATTTATCAACTTTGTGGCCAGCACGTGCTTTTCCCGCGCCCTTCCTGTCGAGTTTTGTTAACTGGGCAAATGAATTGCATGCAGCTAAGTGGCAACAGGCCCAGTTAAATGAAGTTGGCACAACTTCGGGTGCAGTGGGCCCATGGCCAACCTCCATAGGCTCTCCTCTGTCACTTTGTGTTTGCATCCAGCCCGAGGAGGCGATGCTGCATTCTCATAAATTCCATGCGTCGACTGCATAAATTGAGTTCTTCTTTTGCCGCCTGACTGAGTGCCCTGCGTCGATAGCGTTTTCTGTTTTCTGTTGTCTGTATCTTGGCGATCTTCTTTGTACTCCTGGCATTCCGCGCGCATACTTAATTTGAAGGGACTTCTGTTCATAAATCTACGCAAACTGTTAATTAGATTTGATTTTGGGTGCGGCCATTAAATGTTGGTGGCAGGAGTGTATGGTGTGTCATAAATTCGCCCCAAGAGAACTTGGTAATGTGAGATTCTGTGCCAGCCACTGCAGTCACATCCACATCCAGATCCACACGGTCCATTAGCAATCAGTTGGGGCTATTAAATTCCCAGTTTAAATAAACCAAAATCAATATTGACGGGCGGCTACTTAAAGCGTAATTAAGCGCCTGGCCAGCCAGAACAGCACTTTGCATAGGAATCCGCTCCCTGAGGGTCTCAACAATAAAGTAAATAAATAAGGTCGGCCGGCGGCCCTCCCTTTCAGCCGGGCTAATTGAAGTTGGCAAAAACGCAAGCGGCTAGTCGGCCAACTCTCGGGTGGTCCACTTCGGACTTATCGGTTTACGATTTGCTTTGATTTAAAAATGAGCTACGCATTTGATTTTAATTGCATTGGATGTGCGCAGTAGTTGGGGCTGGAGCGAAAGGCTCTTGGCCGTGATATATGGAATTTTAATTGAAATGGCAAAAGGCCGACAAACACGGGGGGTTCGCGGGGGGGCTTGAGGGGGGATGGGCCTTAATCTGACTTTAACCGATTCGCAGACATATCAAGTAACGCCCCTTTAATGCTCCGCGCTCCAGTGAAGTGAAGCTGATTTTTCTGCTCTCTCGGCTTTCTTCAACATATGAATTTTCTAATTAATATTTTTTCGTGGGGCGTATGGGCAATTTCTTTGGCTGTCAGCGAGCGAAACTAGATGGATTGTCAGAAAGTTCAGCCCCTCCGGAGAGTGTGACACAATCCCAAGCCGAAGTGTTGTATAAGCCATCTTGATGGGCCCAAGTCTTTGTCCCAAAGTGGCTGAGAAGTCAGAACGCAAGTTTTATTGATTCAACACCCAATCGTGAATCCATAAAACGCATTAACAAAACACAAGATTTACAAGTGAATGGGAAAGAAGACAGAAGAGTTGATTGATTTCGCCTCGAGTAGGGGGAAATTCAATTTATAATCAAAAAGTTGCGTGATTGAAGAGAGGGCGGGAGGGGGTGTTTTACCAAGCTGAAAATGTGTTTATGAAACAAAATCGAAAACCGCAAATAAAATTAGCCAAGCAGGCCCTGAGGGGCTCGCTAAATTGAAGGGCGTAGCTTTGCAGGCTCATTATATTTCCTGCTCTTCCAGGCGGATTATGATTATATCTTCTCCTCGGATGCCCCTTGCGGTTGCCCCGCCAACAATTTGCCATATTTATATATATATACTCCAGAGGAACTCAATACACACATGATCAAAGATGAAGGCAATTTAGTGGCCATAAGTCAGAGGCGGCCCAGAGGTCGCGCCGCGTGTGTAAACCAAGTTAAGTGTTCTAGCCACGATCAGGATTGGGATTCGGCAACGCCGATAACCATAACCAGTTTGCCTCTTTGTTGCGTTTAATTTTCGTAATTTACGTTTAATTGAAATCGGAGGAGTGCGCAGCCGCATGTAATTAATTTAATGGCCATCGCTTTGTTGGTCAAATACAGGTGGGAAGCGGATAAAAGCGCGATTTTGTGCCGTCACTCCGCTTACAAATCGTTGCCAAATTGTGGCAACTTCGGGCTGGACAATTACCAAATGGCATTGCGCCCACACACCGATTCGACTGCTCAAGGGAGCGCTATAAATACAAACTTTAGAAATTGCCATCAATCAGACGGCGTCGACCTAATCAGAACCAAATGCAAATCAGCGAGCCAGCGAACTGGCACAAATGTCACTTGGCCGAACAGCTTGTGAAAGTGTCTGGCCGCCGATCGCACCAATCGCCCGCACAGATCTGAAGCTGGAATTCAAGTTGATAATCGTGGTTTTCTTGAAATATTTTAGCCACTCGAGTCGAGATTTCCGCAAATTAATTTCGCCCCCCACCTGAGAGGCACTTTGCGGAGAAAGCCAGCTCGCAGATAGATGCATTTCGACTCTGCCGATCCCAGATAGCAATTTGGCTGAAAAAACACGTGTTGCCAGTCCCGGTACATCCACCACTGTGCAACGGCTACGCTTGCACCGAAAAAAATAATTACCTAAAAGAGCTGCAAATTAAAAGTATGCAAGACAGGCTTTTAGTTCCTTTTTAGCGTTATCCAAGGCGTTAATGGGTCATTGTATATCAGATTTGTGACTAATTAACTACCTTTTTAAAGCAGTACTCATTCAATTAGAAAAGTATTTTAGATTTCTCAAAGTAATGCGCATAAAATTTAATTGAATTAGCATTGAAAAAAAGCAATGCTAGTGATAAAGCTTTGCAATAAATGTCGAAGAAGTAATGATACTGCAAAAATGTTTCATTCGATTTCTTAAAAGTAATGCTACTAAAAAGTAGAGCTAATGATAAGTCTAGTTAATTAAAACTTTTTAATTACTATTGCTTTTTAAAAACCAACGTTATTGTCCATAAACGCTTTCACCTACTTTATGTCTTAAATGCCATGTTTAGCACTCTTATAATCATAGGCAAAAATCTGCTATATATGCAAAATTATGTTAATCGTAACATTTGAATGAAATCTCCCGACGTGATATGCAGGTATGAACCTTCTTTTAGGCCTGAGTTTGTGTAGTGCGACGGAACCCTCGATTGTATCGTTTTTTTTTCTGTGTACCGAGATAGGACGTGAGTTGGGTCAACTCGAACACAATCGTCAGCATCAATCCGCAGTCGTTTCGACGAATCCCCACATGTCGCACCGCCTACGCGAGTGGAAGCGTTAATGAGACGCCGCTGGGCTTTTGGCCGGGCCCTAGCAATGGCACTTGATAAATTGGAGCCAGTTCCTAACGGATCTGGGGACGTTCTGTGATCTCCGTTCTCCTTTCTCCGTTCTCCGCCCAGACGCTCTAACAAGATCCTGTTCGCGGCCCGGCCATTCAGGCTTCATTAGCAGTCGGCCGCGGCCAGAAGCAGTAAAAGTTGGCTGTGGGGGCTTCGGCTTTGCCCAGATTCCCTCTCTGCGGCATAACAAGACCAGAATGCCGGACCGGACTGGATGGTGGCTTCCTGGTTGCACCCAAATGCATTAGTCTAATGCGAACTTGGACTCCGACTTGGTCTTGCTCTTCGAATGACTGTGTGTGCTTGTGGCAGTGTCAAGTCGCTTGGACACTCAGGCCAAACATTTGATGACTTAATTGCGCATTTTAGCAGATACACATGAATGCGGCTAGAAGTTGCAGGAGACTGGTCGGTGCACTGGGAGAAATGGCGGTGTAGTTTTAGCTGATCTGAGTAAAAGTTAAATGTTTTTTGCTTATCACTTTTAAATCAATTTTATTGATGCTTTTAAGGCATAAAGAAATCAAGTATTTTTCTTGGCTTAAAATAGTTCACAGATGTCCAGTTGTGGCCTAAAGAAAATGGTCGGAATTATACAATACGCTGTTTAACCACCAGCAGCCCAATTTCTGCCAGTGTGGCCTGTCTTCGGGTCCAAGGAGGTTTCCCTGTGATGCACCACACAACTTTATTTTGACAGGCTGCGATTAGAAGACGACGTTACCCAGCCTTCCATCCCAGCGCTCCCCTTCTGCTTGGTCTTTTGTTAATTGAAATGTTGTTGTTGCCTGCTGATGCAGATGCTGATTCCGATGTTTGTTTGCTCTGTCCCTGTCCCTGTTCCTCTGCCCGTCCCCCAATAGCTCCGTCTCACTCCCTGTCGGCTGTCTGTCAGACGCTGTTGCTTTTGTCAGTTGTCATGTTCTGAGCGGGGACCTACACGATTTTGACATTGGCATGGCGATTGCCATTACAGTTACAGTTAGCCATGTTTGTCCGTTGGTCCATGTGTCCGTTTGTCCATTTGTCCATTTGTCCATTTGTCCGTTTTTCCGTTCGTCCGCAGGTCTCCTTGTCCGTAAGTCCGCTTGTTTCATGTAGGAAGTCTCGGCGGCTGATCAAACGCATGCAAAAGATAATCCGTTTACGCCCCAATGGAATTTCAATTGGAAATTGAAAATTGAAATTTCGTAGTGCGTGAGAAAACAGCTCAACCCATCGACGTTTCGAGCCTCTTGTTTGTACCATGTACATTCATGCCGTCATTAATTATGAGACCAAACATCCTTTTGGCCGTTTTTGCAGATCGTCGGAGCAGAGAGTCGAACCAGAGCGGTCATAGATGGCTGCACTCCTGCCTTTTCCGGAGCTGCGGTCACGGCCAGGTGACTCGGACGGTTCAGGCGACGACTCAGGTGAGCGGAGTGCAGTGCATTGCAACCGCAGGGAATTTTGAACAGAAAACGCTGCCCGAGGGATTGTGCGACTCTTACACTATTTTCGGTAATTGCTTTTGGCCATCGCGGGGCGGTCGCTGCCGAAACTAGATTCCCACGTTCCAACAGGTGAAGCCAATACCCTGCCCACCTGTTGGCCATCCATCCATCCATTCATCCATCTTTTGGAACTCTGCTCGCGTTTCACGCTCGGTTGGATTTGCTTGGCTGTCATACGAACACAGACAATAAATTCAACTCCGTTTTTTCTTATTTTGTTGTTTAGCTTTGTTTGGCTGCGTTCTTTGTTCTACGTTCTTTGTGCTCCTCCGATTTCACTGGGCTTCTACGAAAACAGTCTTGGGTTGCGTCAATTATTTCGTTGGATTTTAACGCACTTTAATTTAATCAACTTATTGTGGGCACCTCTCTGCGAGTTCTTCTCCGATTCCCAAATATAATCTCTGCTTTGATGTGCCTTAATTTGATGGGAGAGACACGGAGAGATTGTTGCCAAGAAAGCAATTACATTTATCACCGGCTTCAATCATCATCATCATCATTAAGAGGAGCACATCAAATTAGAGGAGATATTTAATTTATGTCTTAGACTAAGACCTGTGGGAGCTTCGTATCGCTGGCGAGTAATCTTTTGGGCCAGGAATTCAAAGCTAACTAAATGGTTCAATTGTATGCTGGGAACGAGTTCAGAGCCACGGAGCCCGGCTCATGCCATCCGTCACCAATCGGAACGGCCTGAAAGCATATGTTTCTGTTCGAAAGCAATTAAAACCATATGAATCAGGGAAATCAATGTGGCAGAAAGATCAACACACAAAAACTTGGCCATCAACTTGGGGCACTAATGAAGCCAGCAAACATGTTGGCCATAAGTATTGAAGTTCGCTAAAAAATACCTCGAACAGAGCAATACAAGTAGCGAGCGAATACACGAACTGAATTACAGAAGAAGAACAGCATTTTGCATAAATTAGAGCGAGCCATGCAACATGAAAATCGCTGAAACGTGTCCAAAGTTGTTGACAGCGCGGCCGGGGGGGGGGGGGGGGGCGGTGGGCCGAAAAGGGGGAGTGGCATCGGCTGGCTGCATAAAATTAAGCAAAAGCTGTTAATGACGACGGAAGGCGACTCGGCTCAAACTTGACTCAAACCCCACTTGAGTGGAGTTTGGTCTTCGGCTCTGTTTCGCCTCACATGCCAAATGCCACATGCAACCAACAGCAACCAACATGCAGCAACCAGCAACCAGCAACATGCAACATGCAATGCTGCAACATTAGCGGCAGCAGCATCAGCAACTCGCTCTCGAAATCGCGAACTCCGAGTGTGGGCTGGCCAAGTGCATTTGGCTGCCGCTTCTTCCTTCGCCCCTCGATTAATTATGCATTTTAGCCGCTGCTGAAAATGCAGATGCAGTTGCTGGAGCCGTTGACTACGATGCTCTTGTTCGACTTGACTATCTATTTCTGGGAGTGGCATTCCCGGAATGGGGTTTTCGGGGGCTCAAGACACCCCAAACATAATTTGGACAGGGCAATATTAAATATTGAAATATTGATTCTTTGTCTTAAAAGATCTTAAAATACTTTAAAAGTCTTAATAAAGCAAAGAAAAACGGTTCTGTTTTTTAATTTGATTTATTTTTTTAACACATTTTACTGTCCCTCACTCCGTTCATTTTTATCGGTCACAGCTTAAACAATTTAACTAAAATTTAAAACTAAATAAATACATAATTTATGCTAAATACCAGAAACCGAACACTATCATTATTTTTGTTTTTTTTTTTTTTTAAACTTAAAAATCATTTACTTCTAACAGCCTCTTAATCATTTGAGGTTTACCATTTAATTGATTTTCATTGCCTTCTCGAATTTGTTGAGCTTTTTTTTAATTTTTAAAAAAGTAATCATCATTTGTAAGCGACAAAAATGATTACCGTTCATAATAGCGGACATTTAGATTATATTTATTTTCGGGACATAGTCTAATTAATTACATTAAAATTGGTCATAAGTACATTCAATTTGGTCAAATTAACTCAATTTCTCAAATATATTTTTCAAGCCCCCTTACAAAGAAAATCAAATTCATTAAAAGGACATTTAGATAACATTTTTTTATTCTAAACCGTCTGAAAAGGGCTATGAATATGGTTCAATTTAACTAAGTTTCTTGAAATCCAAATACTCCAATGGGACTGCAAATCATTAGCCAAAGTACTTATTGTGGAAATCATGCCTGAGTTGCTCCCTAAGCCCCCTAAAAAATTTCGAGCGCCCGCCCCTGTCAGCGGCGTTGCAGGCAGCTTATTGCTTATCACTAGCCTTGGTCGCCTTGGATCTGAATAGTGAATAACGTGTACTGCCTAACGGTAACGCTGCACTAAATCACCACGCGGTACTTAAATAGGCGGTGCTGCACACACACTCGCCGAGCACTAGGAACTTGTGCAACGGGCCCGACTGGCTCCCAGTCCCAGACCCACTGGTATCCCCGTCCAGGCACCCCGATTCCAGGTGAAGTCGAGCTGCAGACAGGCACAGGCACAGGCACAGGCACAGGCACACACAAAATGTGCTCATGTCGGACAAAAACCCATAAAGAAAAAGCGAAGAAGCTGAGGCTGAAAAGCCAAGCGAAATGCATAAAAATGCTGAGCGACAGCAACACGTGCAACATATGACGCGATTGCATGTACGGAATTTTTTGTTTACTGCCCGGTTTCGAATCAGATGTTATTCGTGGGTTATTCGTGTGACGTAAAGCCAGTCAAACGCGGCAGTTTAACCCGAAAGTCGGCTGCATAGTGGAATAAATTGCGGCGCTCTAAAGGGGCTCCGTTTGGGGAGCCGTTTTGGGCCAGACAATGGAACACGCAACGCAACAAGGTCACGAGTTGGGGGGGCGAATGCACGAGCTTTCATAATAGGCCCTGCCCAGACCTGATCTGCCACGCCCCCGTGGCCAGATTCTGGATGGGGGACCACAGATCACAGATCACAGATATTGCAAATCGAAGATCGAAGATCGTGTGCTGGTCATGGATAATCAGGCAGTACTAGGCCTAATGCCAGGCTTAACCTGGCCGAGACGGGCGTTTATCTTTGGGCCAATTGTGAAAGTAATTTAATGCGGATTGGCTGCCTCGACTCTTTTCAATTATTAAGAATAGCATGTTACGTATTAATTTCGATTCCAAGTGCCTCAATTGCAGCCGTTCTGTGTCGTAGTGCATTTAGCATTTCCCAGAATCGGTGGCCCCATCGGAAAACGGGTTCTGTGAGAGGCCTAAATGATTTTGAACCAGTTACGTGTATCTGCTGCGAATTTTTCTGGGGAAACTGCGTGTCTAAAATTTAATGAAATCGTGGAAACACTGCGGCAATACGGTGGAACGAATAGAAATGCCATCGATACCGTGGTGTTGCACATAATTGAGATATTATTACAGCTGGGATTTGGCATTTGAGCAACACAAAACGTGCTGAAATTGCTGAAAAGTCCGTTAATAAGCAGCGCGTCAGATTGGATTGTTTCGGATTGGATCAGATCGTAGTTGAGCTCTGTAAGATGTGGAAATCGAATCAAAAGGAGCGGTGTGGCAGTTAGAAAAGGCGGCACACGGCTTTGGAAACAGCCAAAGCATACAAAGCAGCGAAATAAATTAGAGATTGTTATTAGCTATGGATGTAGGAAGTAATTTCTTGCACCTGGAAAGCAGCTAACCGATGATATTTTCAATGGCCCGTCCTTGAATCAATTAAGTTTGTTCACCATACAACCCAAAACAGTATCGGTTTTTTTTTTATTTGTCATACCTTCTTCAAAGTTATCAATTTATATTGATATTCCCTTTTTAAAACTCGATTCTAGACATTTTCAGCTCAACCAGCGCATTCACTCGCACTCAAACACCGATAAGCTCGTATAATTCCCAAAAGTGTCTTCAAAACACCGAAATTTATGGCCACTAGTCGATGTTGGCCAAGCGAAAAGACCGCCAGTTGGCAGTTGTGGAACGACAGAGCCATATTTCGCAGGCCATTCCCATCCGATTTGAGTGTCAAACAATTTACTTTTAATTATCCTCAGACGTGTGCAATTGCGACAGGCCATCAAGGAAATGACAGACATCAAACCAAATAAACTCAAAATCTTCTTAACCCAAATTTATGTGTATGTCCAGGCCGCGGTCCGTAGTTGGTCAGGCGGCATTTTTGCGTATTTTGCGCCTGGTGTTCGGTGCAGAAATCGCATGCACCCAGTCAGTACCCGTATGGAAACCGCATAGAAGACGTCAACAGGTTTCGCTGGTCGAAAAGAGAAAACCGACCGCCGTCTAGGCCGTCCCCGGCCGAAAAGTGGCAGCCAAACAACTGCTGGCCATATTCGGCAGCTGCGACTGGGACCTGTGTTGATTTGAATTGATCCGATCTGATGTGTTGTGATGTGATGTGATGTGATCTGGCGCGGTTTCTTAGCCCGGCGCTTGGCCGCTGTTTTCCGCTATCAAAGTCAATCGCCAAAGTCAGTCGCACAATTCCCAATTCATTGGGTGACAGATTACGCCCTGGCTGGTGGCAGTTTTTGTTATGGCCTGGACAATCCCGACCGAAACGGTTTAGAAAGTACCCTGCGATCTGTGATCGATCAGCTTTTGGCACCGACACGATACCAAACGAAATTTGCATTGGAAAACCAAAACAAAAGAGTGGCCGCAAACTTTCTCCCTACATGCTGGGCCATTCCAGTGGCGCTGAGTACGGAGGTGTTAATGGCTCCTGGTCATCATCCGTCGGTACCAATGTGGGTAATGTATCGTACCTGCCGTCTTTCCGACCTGCACAAACGTTCACTTTCCGCCGCTCTGTAGGCTTTGCTTCATTAGCAGAAGGCTAAGCTCCGATTGTGATGAGATGTCTTCAATTTGCATACGCCACATAGCAGCGTAGATAAATCGCCTTTCGGTGGAATGGCAAATTAGCCGGGCCTTCTTCTCACGTTGATTAGTATATGAAAATGTTGGAAGGCCTAATGGCTTTGTCTGGCTGTTATTCATGCTCTGAATGTTGTGCAATTTGATATACAAATGTGAGGCCCGAATGAAACAGTTTAATATCTCACACACCTCACACAGTCGCGGCGCTCGCCCGACTTTCAGCCAAACAAATGACTTCAATTGCCACATAAACAGGTAGGAAAAAACCGAGCTTTGGGCTGAAACATGACCGGACTGCGACTGCAGTCTCCTCCGTGGGCCATGTGCCGGAATTTCTCGGCTGTCTCTGCTTGGCTGCATAATCGCGCAGCGTGCCACAAATCGAGTGAAAGTACAACAGAAAGCGGCGGCGAAGAAGATTCCGCTGTGGGCAGCGGTCAAGCGAGTAGCAACAAAACCTTGTGACGCTGCCGGGTCTGCAATTTCGGGTTCGGAGTTTCATCAGATTTGATTGGACAACTGCACGCATGCAGCTGCGCTCGTAATTGCACTCAGAAGTCATTTGAAATGCCTGTTGGCACTCACACAAAATACGATTCCCGCTAGTCCAGCTAGTCGGTCTAATTGCAAATGAGTCGGGCAGATGGAGTCAAGAATGATTAAGGTGCATATTAGGCGGAATTGCATTCCGCAGATAAAGTTTACAGCCATGAGTTATGAGTGCTGTTGCCTAAGAATAATGGGCGCGCTAAAACTAAGGCCTTGAAAGTCAAAAGCCTTGTGACATAGAAATATTATTAGCTAATAAAGTTTTATGTTCTTTTTTTTATTCATTTGTTTATTTTTATGTTTAAATTGTTTAAAAACTATAACTAAAACTTATAGTACTAGCTGCTGGGGTCATCGACTATCTTATATGTTGTGTGTATATTAAATAATTGATTTATTTATATTTATTAATGTTATGTTGTTAAATGGAGGTGCTCAAAAGTATTTAAATAATAAACAATTAAAAAATCATCTGAAATAAAACTTTACACAAAAATATACACCAATACAAATGCTCTCGCCAAAACCTTAATAGGAAACAAAATAAGAAACAAATAATAACTGCTGTTTTTCGATTTAATGATTTTTTATTTCAGAATTACTGCTTAAATTTGATAAAAATCAGACGACAATATCGTATAGCTCCCCTGGGAAAAATTGAAACTTAAAAAAAAAAAATGATTAAAACAAATTATAACTTCTTTAATTTTCAATTTCATTTAAATTCATTTGGACATATTAAATAGATTTAGTTTGCTTTTTTGTTATTTAATTAAAATCCGATCGAATAACTTAAACGTTTAGGCTTAAAAATGGGTATACTGCTGTTTTAAAGAATGGAATGGCAGCAAGGGTGCAAAAACTTCGGCTCGCCGAATTTTGCTTCCGCGCTTTCTTATAATTAGAGGTTTTTACTTCTTAAGCCTAGAAAAGACACCTCATATGGACACCTCATATTGATTTCTCTTTCGTTTTGCTTTTTTTTTGTGTTTTGCAGCACCCAGCCCAGCCAAGCCATCAGAAAATTCAAGCCCACGCCCGCGCCCCGCTCCACCAGCAACATGCAACAGACCCCGCAGCAGCAGCAACAGCCGCAGCAGCAGCAGCAACACCATCCGCCCAGCAGCAGCAGCAGCTACTACACGCAGACGGAGAGCGAGTTGCTGCAGATCGAGGCGGGCGGAACGGGCCTGGTCTTTGCCCCCCAGTCGCAGTCGCAGTCGCAATCCCACTCGGCGGTCAGTCAGGTGGCATCCACGTCCAATTTAGACGTGCCCTCGGCCGCCTCCAGCGGCAGTGGGGGCAGCGGGGTCAGCGGGGGCAGTGGTGGAGGCCCGGGGTCAACGGGTGCCTTTGTGTCGCCGCTGCAGCGCCGCCACTGCCAGCCGCCCAGCCATCTGCCGCTCAACTCGGTGGCCTCGCCCTCGCCGCTCCGCACCGCCAGCTACAAGTCGGCGGCGGCGGTGGCGGGCCACGGTGGTGGCTTCCACCACAGCCACCACCAGCAGCTGGACTTCCAGCGGAACTCGCAGTCGGACGACGACAGTGGCTGTGCCCTCGAGGAGTACACTTGGGTGCCGCCGGGTCTGCGCCCCGACCAGGTAAGACATGCCTCCGATCTCGATTATTATCTTTTACTGATTAGGTAACTAAAGCCAATTGCCAACATATCAATTCCATTTACAAGGCTTTTGAAGATACGTTTATTTTATTTTTTTTTTTTTCGTAAGGCAACTTGTAGCCAATGCTAATGGAACAATTCTGTCATATCGTCAAACAACCATAACTAAATGCTCTTGTACCAAGTATAAATAAAATAATTCTGTTATTTCGTCACGCAATAGGCAAGGCATACAAAAGTTTTCGTAATGTATTTAATAAATTCATTTTAACACTCGTCTTTGATCATGTTATGGAAGATTCAAAGCTGAAATATTTCTATTTGAAATCACTTTCTCTGAAATCACGCTCGTTTTAGTATGGTTCCGGGCTATTCTTTTTTAGAGTGTAGCACCTAAAACATAGCCAGCATCATCAGCACCGTCATCATCCCCGACATGTGTTTCGATTTGTCGCAACTAATTAAGTGAAATCCCGGCGATGCGATGTGATGTGGGGCGAGGTGGTTGCCTTTTCGAGCCGCGGGCCACCCGCTGCCAGCTTTTGATTTCGTTCGATTTTCCACGCTTTCCCAATCGGATTCCCAAAACCAAATCCAGTTCAATGTCTGGTCGTTGGCCACTAGCGCTCTTAAGGAAATCGGTCGGGAAACCACATTAATTACACGCTAAAAAAATTATCGCTACCGAATCGCCATCGGCATCTGGTGGAAAGCGAAAGCGTTTTGTAATTAAATTGCCGATACATTTGGCGGCAATTAGAGCTTGAAATGCCTGTCGATTATTTTTCGGGCGGAGGCTTGCATAAGAGCCCCTGGGAGAAGCCAAACAACCTTAGAGATTGGCCTTAAGTTTTTTTTTACTTTTTCTCAAACTCAACTTTTCATGCGCTCTGCGACAGTTTTTACTTTCGCGACTCTGTGCAGAGTCTCCTGTGGCAGTCGATGAATTCGATAGGACTTAAAGGGCACACATTCCATAGATCTTAAGTTTAACCGGAAGCTAAACCAACTTTCCAATTGCAGGTCCGCTTGTACTTCAGTCAACTGCCTGACGACAAAGTGCCCTACGTCAACAGTCCTGGCGAAAAGTATCGTGTCAAGCAATTGCTGAACCAGCTGCCGCCGCAAGATAACGAAGTGAGTACGGGGCAGACGAAAGCCGAACAAACTCTGGTGCTGGTAAAACAAAATAAAAACAAGGAGGTCTAGATAAAGCATCGACCATTTTAAAGCATAGCTAAACAAGAAAGAAAGCAAACTTCGGCGTGCCGAAGTTCATATACCCTTGCAGCTATTTCAAAAACTAAATACTCTTGAAAACGTTTAAATTATGATTTACTTGCGTGTATGTTTAAAACATTGAAGCTATGATGATTTTCAGCTTAATTATTCGATAGTTCCTATGCCAGCCAGATTGTTCCTGTGGGAGCTAAATGCTATAGTCGTCCGATTTTGAAGAAATTTAAACCGTAATTCTGAAATATTTAACCATAACTATATCTCGAAGCACTAAAAAAAAACTAAACAAGAAAGGAAGCAAACTTCGGCAAGCCGAAGTTCATATGCCCTATTGCTATTACTAGAATTAAATTTTTGAAAACATTAAAATTATGATTTACTTGCTTATATGTTTAAAAACATTGAAGCTATGATGATTTTCAGATCAATTAGATAGTTATTTTATATATTTTTATTATTTCTATGGGAGCTATATGATATAGACGTCAGATTTTGATGAAATTTAAAAACGTTATTCTGAAATATTTTAACCATTACTATATGTCCAAGAACTAATAGAAAAATTAAAAAACAGCAAAGTTACAATTTTTTTTGTATTTTTTTTCCGATTATTCCTATGGGAGCTATATGATATAGCCGTCCGATTTTGATGAAATTTAAATTGTAATTCTGAAATATTTAACCATTACTATGGGAGCTATATGCAATAGTCGTCCGATTTTGATGAAATTTAAATCGTAATTCTGAAATAATTAACCATTACTATGTGTCGAAAAAACTAAAAAAAAAAAAAAAAAATAGAAAAGTTATAATTTTTTTAAAGTTATTTTTCCGATTGTTCCTATGGGAGCTATGTGCTATAGTCGTGCGATCCGGCTCGTTCCGACTTATATACTACCTGCAATAGATAGACAACTTTTGGGAAAGTTTCATGCAGATAGCTTTAAAACTGAGAGACTGACAGACGGACGGACAGACGGACATGGCTAGATCGACTCTCCTAGTGATGCTGATCAAGAATATATATACTTTAAAGGGTCGGAGATGTCTCCTTCACTGCGTTGCAAACTTCTGACTGAAATTATAATACCCTCTGCAAGGGTATAAAAAAGAACTAACTTTAAGGGGAGGGTAGAGTTTTAAAGGCGAAAAAAACGCATATGTTTATTACCGGAATATCAGAAAAAAAAATTAATATGCATTTTAAAATTGATGAATTTTTTCGAGGTAATCAATAATACTTTTTCAGTTTTTTTTAAGCCACTTGAAGTGAATAACGCGATTGCGGTTAATTTGTAATATTAAAATAGAAAAAAAAACTCATCGTGATTACCTACTGATTTATGTGAAGAAGTATTGCTCTAATTTCCAAAAGGATCGGTTCAGTAGATTTTGAGTTCTGATGTTCACAAACTTCAAAAAAGACGTTTTCAGGAAAATCGATTTAAAGTTTTTCTTACGTGAACAATCTGGTAGTACGGCCTGTCTTTTGAAACGTCGTTAGTTTTACTCGGACTGGCTTAAAATTCCTTAACCTATTGTTGATTCAGAAAAAATAAAAAAAGGGGGAAAAAAGTTTAAACCCTATCCCTCACATTTTCATTTGCTCAGACTGGTATAAGCCGACATGGTAAATAGTTGCAACGCTTTCACTGCAGTCCTGGTCAATTTTTGTAAACACATCATTAAAATAATAATAAAAGCAAAATTAGTTAATTTGTTAATTTTTATTTCACGACATTTATTATTCTGTCAATACCGTCATTAAAATATTATTAGGTCCACAAAAGGTTACTCTTAAGAAATTTCCAGTTTTCATTTGCGATACTTTAGGTTGCCACAAATAATACGAGTTTTTTATGAATTGTTTCAAACGATTTTTGCAATTCAGTTGATTAGAAATGATACCATTGATAAAATCTGCGACGGATTTATCAAATTGATATGTATTCATCAAGTCCATCATTGATCTCTTTGATAAATCAACTTCACATACAGTTCCAGGTTGAGTAAAAGTGCATCTGGTTGAAGTGGTCCTCATTATGTCGGTTCTGGATGGCAGTATAGTTGGTGTATTAGTCCCTGACAGCTGCTACGGTATACTAATAATGTAAATTAATATAAGTAGCTAAAATTAGGTAGAAAATGTGAGGTAATTGAACGTTTTCAATAGATTAATAGTAATAACTTAACTCACCATTGATAAGATTTACTACGAATGGGGACGCATTCCCTAAGGGCAGCCTCTCTGTTGAAACTGTTGTTTGAAAATACTCGTTCTAATGCTCTGATAATGCTTATCGCATGCTGAAGCTGTTTAAAAATGTTGGCGCTTGCTAAAACATTAACGGACGTTCTTGAGTTTTCTCGAATGGGCATGGTCACTTGGCTTTCCTGAACACCGCCTGTAAATGAGTTGACTGATCTAAAGTCGTTTGGATTTATGGAATTGAGCAATTCCATAGTCTCGCTTAAAATATCATGCACAATGGACGCACACTTCGCCCCACTGCCATTTAGGGAGATATTTTGTATTGCACTGAGACCTCCAGTAACCGTTTTTTTTCGCGAGCTGAAGTTTTTCAAAAACTGTGCCGCTTTGAATAGAATTATCTGTTGCTTTTGTTTTTGGTGATGAGTCGTTTGTCAATATGGATTCAATCGATTGCAACATTCTGTAAAGTATATCCCGTGCATTAAATACATGCCTTCGTCTTGTTTCGTCAAGGGCGCCTTCATACGGCTGAACTCTAACTGCATTCACTTCTTCGCACCATTGTACAATATGACCAATAAGTTGTGTGTATTGGAGCCGAGCATGTCGCAAAGTGCTGACTGTATTTTGCGTATGGGGTTCTCTAGACTCCCGAAACGTAGTTAAATGTCTTTCTGACAGAAAACAGTCAAGAAAACGTAGTTGCTTGATGTATAAGTCTGGGACCTCCTGGTCACCCAGAACTGTCACAGCAGAAAAAAAGCACAAGAGAACCACGTAAAAAGTTTTCATTGCGACCGCTGATTGAAGACTGAATACTGTTTAGCCTTAGTGAAGCGCTTTATATACCCTAATCTGATGAGGCTTTGCATGTGTGCTGTTCACAAATCATAATCGTATTAGTCAGCGAACGAGATTAAACTGCTCTATTAGGAATACAAAGTAGAACACCCAAAAAAATATGGATAACCACGCAATGGAAAATAAAATTGTATTTTTTGGGATTCCTAATCTGAAGCCTAACAGAGGGTTCGTATTTTTTGGATTCTAGTAGTTTGTTCCCGAGTCAAAAGTGCAGTCAAATCATTTTCATTTATCAAGTTTAGTGAAATATCCAAAGAATAAATAATTTCCTTAAACAAAAGAATTTTCGAAATAAAACTGGTTTTCAAATTTAAATCGACAAGTTTGGTTTTTCAGTGCAGATGAACTCCCTGATGCAGAAAATGTCACTCAAATGTCACTTTTTCTCAAACTACTATTCATTCACCCCGCAAGTTTCTCGGGTATGCCGCTTCGATTTATTCTACAATTAGTCAGCGAAAAGGAATTAGCCAAATCTTCTAAGAATATTATTCCAAGCCGACCTTCAAACGTTTAGCGATAAGAAAAATATTCCCAAGAGCACAAGACTTATTAAATAAATTGGGATCAATATTTTTACCCCGCCAGTATTCTGCGAAACATTGATTCGACGTAGCAAGCTTAAGTGGAATTTTAAAAATTTTAAGAAATTTTTATATTGTTCTGAGCTGAACATTTTTTTCAAGATAACAAGTCTAATCAAATAATTTGGGACTAAATTGGAATACACAATAAGATTTCTTGGAAAGTTTGTATCGACTATGGCAGCGAGGTTTATATTTGTTAGCAAAATTGGATAGATGTTCTTAATGAAGCAAACTTCGTCAAGGCTAAGATTATATACCTTTGTAGCTATTGCAAAAATTAAATGCTCTTTAAAACATTAAAATTATGATTTACTTGAGTATATGTTTAAAAACATTTGACAGCTTCATGATATCGTAATTCTGAACTGACAAATTATTAATAAATCAAAAACAATTTTAAACAAGAAAGGAAGCAAACTTCGGCAAGCCGAAGTTCATATACCCTTGCAGCTATTAAATATTCTTTATTTTTCCGATTGTTCCTATGGGAGCTATATGCTATAGTCGTCCGATCCAGCTCATTCCGATTTATATACTACCTGCAATAGAAAGACAACTTTTGAGAAAGTTTCACGCAGATAGCTTTAAAACTGAGAGACTAGTTTGCGTAGAAACGGACGGACAGACGGACGGACAGACGGACATGGCTAGATCGACTCGCCTAGTGATGCTGATCAAGAATATATATACTATATAGGTCGGAAATGTCTCCTTCACTGCGTTGCAATCTTCTGACTGAAATTTTAATACCCTCAGCAAGGGTATAATAAGATTAAAGAACTTGTATGTTTTCAAATATTCGGCATTAATTTTATATAAATCAAAGGTAAGAGCTCTATTATAGAAAATATGCCAAAATAAAAAGGAATTTTTAAGAAATACATTTTTAATGTTATAACCAAGAACGAACTGTATAGTTTCCATAGATAAGTATTCGTATTCCTCTGAAAGGATATGAAATATACAACTTTTAAAGGTTATACTTCAGTTGGTTATACTATGCGCTATGTTACATTTAAGTTAGAACTCAAGAAATTTTTAGAGTCTTCGTTTTGGATTAAAAGGTTATCTCCCATATGTTCTGTTGCCTTTAATCAAAAAATTTATCTTACAACATTGTTTTTATACCCTTGCAGAGGGTATTATAATTTCAGTCAAAAGCTTGCAAAGTATATATATTATGTATCAGCATCACAAGGAGAGTCGATCTAGCCATGTCCGTCTGTCCGTTCGTCTGTCCGTCCGTCTGTCCGTTTGTTCGTTTCTACGCAAACTTGTCTCTCAGTTTTGAAGCTATCAGCATGAAACATTCCCAAATATTCAAAATAAAAATGTCATTTAATTTAAAAATAAATATTAAAAACAGAAACCGTTTACACAGGTACCGTTCAAAAGATATGCTATCTGACTTGATGTCATAATTTGCTGCGAAGGGCGTTTAAGCCCCTCCCAAAACAGTTGTTTTCCTGTTGCAGATAGTATATAAGTCATCATGGCAAGCATCAAAAATGATGAAAATGTATTAAAATGCTATTTAATTTACCCGAATGGGAGGGGCTTAAACGCCCTTCGCAGCAAATTATGACATCAAGTCAGATAGCATATCTTTTTGAACGGTACCTGTGTAAACGGTTTCTGTTTTTAATATTTATTTTTAAATTAAATGACATTTTTATTTTGAATATAACAGGTTATTTATAAGAAATCACGTACAGTAAACTAAAAAATGTACTCCAACTGCTCTTTCGGGAAATCGGGCAAAATTGGAGAGTCACAATTTATTTGTTGCAAAAAGGAATGGGCCTGTTTTTCCAAAGTTTCACGCGTGGTGTTTGAAGAATGTGCCGCGGGTATTGATTTCATTACTTGTTCTCGAAGCGTTTCACATGAATCCGTTGCCTGACGTCTAGACCTATGGCTGTATTCTTCGGAGCCATACCCGTGCCATTTGACGTATTCATCACATTGATTTCTGAGATTCACAAAGTTATGAGCAAGGTTCCCCCGGAGATAAGATGAATTTAACATTTGAGCACTCTGAAAAAAATGAATTAAATTATTAAAAGATCAATATTTTAATAGGTGTGTTGCAAAACATCTTCCACCCAGATTCACAGCCAATGTGTGTGGAATTTCGGTAGTAAAAGATTTCTGTAGCACTTTGGTTAGCCGATCACTCCGTCTTTGAGACGCTCGGTTCATGTGCCTACATAATATACAGACCTGGAACACTTTGGCGATAGAAATTTTATTTAAAAATACTCAGACTTAAAGCATTTTTAGTATTGAGACAAATAATATTTGTGTAATAAAAAGGGCTTTACCAATTACAATCTAGGTCTTGCAAAAATTAGCAAATTTTTATTTAGGACAAGCAGACGGACATTGGTAATTTAATTTTCGTGTCGATGCTGTGAAAAATATAATCACTTCATCGGGGAGAAAACTCTATCATTTTATAAATAAAAAACAGTATAATGTCTACCTATTACCGAGTCACTCAACTATATTACTTACTATTTTTGCGCCGGACATGGTCCCATGAAGTCTGTTTAAGTTATATGATTCCTTCTCCAAGTCTGTAACGACCTGATTTGTTATTTCCATTGCCTTTGTCACTTTTGCTTGCAAAGTTTCAAAAAACTTTTCAATAACTTGTATTTCTTTTTCATAGGTTGTCTTGTTGCTTTCAACCACTTCCCATAGTCCATGATAAATGAACACATCAAGGAAAATGGCTCGTCCGAACGGGGTTCTTACGATTCGAATGACAGCAGCAAAAATTGTCGAAATAACAATACGTTTTTCCAAAGAGTTTTCCCGCAAAGACACCTTTTCCTTTCCGTAATATCCTTCCGGACCGAAATCTTCTTCGATATCGTCCGTTAACTCATCCAACACGTCTTGGAGTCTTACCATTTTGCTTTGTACTTCTGACAATAACTTTAGTGAGTTGTCTGCTAGTTTCAAGCCATTATTCATGGACTCAGTTACCATTCCTATTAAGATGCATATTTCGTTTTGAGACAGTAGTGGTCTATTAATAAAGTCTATATAAACGCCAAATGTTGGTTTACTCGAATGGCACCATTCGAACACCGGGCCCACACATTTTGAGTAGGTTTGACGAGCATCGGAACTTATTGCCTTCATTTCTCTTAGCTTGGACTTAGCCGTACCCTTGTAGCTGCGCATAGCTATTTCTATTGATCTAATAGTTTCCTGTAGCGGGACAAATTGAATTTTCAAATCCAATTCCTCCTTGTATTTCACGACAACATTGCTTATAGTGCGAAGCGTTAACTCAATGTTAACGTAAGTTTCATCTGCAAGACAAACTGTAAATGAACTGCACCACAGAATCACGAGAACCGAGATTGTATTTATCTTCATGATGAAAATAATTTGCAGTGTGCAGAACTGGAAGAACTATTGGTGAAGAAAGGCAGACAAGCTACAACGGATCAACATTTCAGATGTCCCGGGCAATTTATGCTCTCTCGCCCAGCTTTTACCAAAAATACATTTCGGGCAGAACTGTATAACATTTAATCAAAATAAACTTTCGTAGAAATATTGCGGGGAATTTAATTTCATTCATTTAATTAGTTTTGCAGTCTTGGAACTGAAATGCTCTCTTATCACAAAACTTTTAAAGTTTAGCTTGCTATAATTTTAGGAATTTTTGGATTTTGTACACATTATTAAATCAAACTTCTCGGAAATCGTGCGGGGCACTGCATCTTGGTCCCAATTTTTTTTATGAGTCTTAGTTCTTGGAAATATTTTAATTATCAACAAATTTTTAACATTTTAATTTGTTTGCAAATTTGCAAAGATAATGGAATCGAACTTCCTGGGAATTCTTGCGTGAAAAATTTAGTGCACCGGTCGAAAGCCTACATATTTTCCAACAAAAAAAACATTATAAGATCCCATTTTCCAAGAACAAGACAGCATAGTAAAGTCAAGTATGTACGTTCATAAGGGTGAATAAAAAGAACATGATATCGCCATTTAATGTGGAACATATTGGTGTACAATAAATGTATTCAAAAAGTAAAATTTATTTTTAAAACTTGTTGATTTGGAGTGTGGTTGCTTTTGGTTTAATGAATTAAATATTTAATCTCCCTGAAAAAACGAACAATTTGAATTGCGCCAAGTGCTCAGATAAGGCACAACCGGCCAAAAAATTGTTTTTATACCCTTGCAGAGGGTATTATAATTTCAGTCAAAAGCTTGCAAAGTATATATATTATGTATCAGCATCACAAGGAGAGTCGATCTAGCCATGTCCGTCTGTCCGTTCGTCTGTCCGTCCGTCTGTCCGTTTGTTCGTTTCTACGCAAACTTGTCTCTCAGTTTTGAAGCTATCAGCATGAAACATTCCCAAAAGTTGTTTTCCTGTTGCAGATAGTATATAAGTCATCATGGCAAGCATCAAAAATGATGAAAATGTATTAAAATGCTATTTAATTTACCCGAATGGGAGGGGCTTAAACGCCCTTCGCAGCAAATTATGACATCAAGTCAGATAGCATATCTTTTGAACGGTACCTGTGTAAACGGTTTCTGTTTTTAAGATTTATTTTTAAATTAAATGGCATTTTTATTTTGAATATAACAGGTTATTTATAAGAAATCACGTACAGTAAACTAAAAAATGTACTCCAACTGCTCTTTCGGGAAATCGGGCAAAATTGGAGAGTCACAATTTATTTGTTGCAAAAAGGAATGGGCCTGTTTTTCCAAAGTTTCACGCGTGGTGTTTGAAGAATGTGCCGCGGGTATTGATTTCATTACTTGTTCTCGAAGCGTTTCACATGAATCCGTTGCCTGACGTCTAGACCTATGGCTGTATTCTTGGGAGCCATACCCGTGCCATTTGACGTATTCATCACATTGATTTCTGAGATTCACAAAGTTATGAACAAGGTTCCCCCGGAGATAAGATGAATTTAACATTTGAGCACTCTGAAAAAAATGAATTAAATTATTAAAAGATCAATATTTTAATAGGTGTGTTGCAAAACATCTTCCACCCAGATTCACAGCCAATGTGTGTGGAATTTCGGTAGTAAAAGATTTCTGTAGCACTTTGGTTAGCCGATCACTCCGTCTTTGAGACGCTCGGTTCATGTGCCTACATAATATACAGACCTGGAACACTTTGGCGATAGAAATTTTATTTAAAAATACTCAGACTTAAAGCATTTTTAGTATTGAGACAAATAATATTTGTGTAATAAAAAGGGCTTTACCAATTACAATCTAGGTCTTGCAAAAATTAGCAAATTTTTATTTAGGACAAGCAGACGGACATTGGTAATTTAATTTTCGTGTCGATGCTGTGAAAAATATAATCACTTCATCGGGGAGAAAACTCTATCATTTTATAAATAAAAAACAGTATAATGTCTACCTATTACCGAGTCACTCAACTATATTACTTACTATTTTTGCGCCGGACATGGTCCCATGAAGTCTGTTTAAGTTATATGATTCCTTCTCCAAGTCTGTAACGACCTGATTTGTTATTTCCATTGCCTTTGTCACTTTTGCTTGCAAAGTTTCAAAAAACTTTTCAATAACTTGTATTTCTTTTTCATAGGTTGTCTTGTTGCTTTCAACCACTTCCCATAGTCCGTGATAAATGAACACATCAAGGAAAATGGCTCGTCCGAACGGGGTTCTTACGATTCGAATGACAGCAGCAAAAATTGTCGAAATAACAATACGTTTTTCCAAAGAGTTTTCCCGCAAAGACACCTTTTCCTTTCCGTAATATCCTTCCGGACCGAAATCTTCTTCGATATCGTCCGTTAACTCATCCAACACGTCTTGGAGTCTTACCATTTTGCTTTGTACTTCTGACAATAACTTTAGTGAGTTGTCTGCTAGTTTCAAGCCATTATTCATGGACTCAGTTACCATTCCTATTAAGATGCATATTTCGTTTTGAGACAGTAGTGGTCTATTAATAAAGTCTATATAAACGCCAAATGTTGGTTTACTCGAATGGCACCATTCGAACACCGGGCCCACACATTTTGAGTAGGTTTGACGAGCATCGGAACTTATTGCCTTCATTTCTCTTAGCTTGGACTTAGCCGTACCCTTGTAGCTGCGCATAGCTATTTCTATTGATCTAATAGTTTCCTGTAGCGGGACAAATTGAATTTTCAAATCCAATTCCTCCTTGTATTTCACGACAACATTGCTTATAGTGCGAAGCGTTAACTCAATGTTAACGTAAGTTTCATCTGCAAGACAAACTGTAAATGAACTGCACCACAGAATCACGAGAACCGAGATTGTATTTATCTTCATGATGAAAATAATTTGCAGTGTGCAGAACTGGAAGAACTATTGGTGAAGAAAGGCAGACAAGCTACAACGGATCAACATTTCAGATGTCCCGGGCAATTTATGCTCTCTCGCCCAGCTTTTACCAAAAATACATTTCGGGCAGAACTGTATAACATTTAATCAAAATAAACTTTCTTAGAAATATTGCGGGGAATTTAATTTCATTCATTTAATTAGTTTTGCAGTCTTGGAACTGAAATGCTCTCTTATCACAAAACTTTTAAAGTTTAGCTTGCTATAAATTTTTTAGGAATTTTTGGATTTTGTACACATTATTAAATCAAACTTCTCGGAAATCGTGCGGGGCACTGCATCTTGGTCCCAATTTTTTTTATGAGTCTTAGTTCTTGGAAATATTTTAATTATCAACAAATTTTTTAACATTTTAATTTGTTTGCAAATTTGCAAAGATAATGGAATCGAACTTCCTGGGAATTCTTGCGTGAAAAATTTAGTGCACGGTCGAAAGCCTACATATTTTCCAACAAAAAAAACATTATAAGATCCCATTTTCCAAGAACAAGACAGCATAGTAAAGTCAAGTATGTACGTTCATAAGGGTGAATAAAAAGAACATGATATCGCCATTTAATGTGGAACATATTGGTGTACAATAAATGTATTCAAAAAGTAAAATTTATTTTTAAAACTTGTTGATTTGGAGTGTGGTTGCTTTTGGTTTAATGAATTAAATATTTAATCTCCCTGAAAAAACGAACAATTTGAATTGCGCCAAGTGCTCAGATAAGGCACAACCGGCCAAAAAATTGTTTTTATACCCTTGCAGAGGGTATTATAATTTCAGTCAAAAGCTTGCAAAGTATATATATTATGTATCAGCATCACAAGGAGAGTCGATCTAGCCATGTCCGTCTGTCCGTTCGTCTGTCCGTCCGTCTGTCCGTTTGTTCGTTTCTACGCAAACTTGTCTCTCAGTTTTGAAGCTATCAGCATGAAACATTCCCAAAAGTTGTTTTCCTGTTGCAGATAGTATATAAGTCATCATGGCAAGCATCAAAAATGATGAAAATGTATTAAAATGCTATTTAATTTACCCGAATGGGAGGGGCTTAAACGCCCTTCGCAGCAAATTATGACATCAAGTCAGATAGCATATCTTTTTGAACGGTACCTGTGTAAACGGTTTCTGTTTTTAAGATTTATTTTTAAATTAAATGGCATTTTTATTTTGAATATAACAGGTTATTTATAAGAAATCACGTACAGTAAACTAAAAAATGTACTCCAACTGCTCTTTCGGGAAATCGGGCAAAATTGGAGAGTCACAATTTATTTGTTGCAAAAAGGAATGGGCCTGTTTTTCCAAAGTTTCACGCGTGGTGTTTGAAGAATGTGCCGCGGGTATTGATTTCATTACTTGTTCTCGAAGCGTTTCACATGAATCCGTTGCCTGACGTCTAGACCTATGGCTGTATTCTTGGGAGCCATACCCGTGCCATTTGACGTATTCATCACATTGATTTCTGAGATTCACAAAGTTATGAACAAGGTTCCCCCGGAGATAAGATGAATTTAACATTTGAGCACTCTGAAAAAAATGAATTAAATTATTAAAAGATCAATATTTTAATAGGTGTGTTGCAAAACATCTTCCACCCAGATTCACAGCCAATGTGTGTGGAATTTCGGTAGTAAAAGATTTCTGTAGCACTTTGGTTAGCCGATCACTCCGTCTTTGAGACGCTCGGTTCATGTGCCTACATAATATACAGACCTGGAACACTTTGGCGATAGAAATTTTATTTAAAAATACTCAGACTTAAAGCATTTTTAGTATTGAGACAAATAATATTTGTGTAATAAAAAGGGCTTTACCAATTACAAATCTAGGTCTTGCAAAAATTAGCAAATTTTTATTTAGGACAAGCAGACGGACATTGGTAATTTAATTTTCGTGTCGATGCTGTGAAAAATATAATCACTTCATCGGGGAGAAAACTCTATCATTTTATAAATAAAAAACAGTATAATGTCTACCTATTACCGAGTCACTCAACTATATTACTTACTATTTTTGCGCCGGACATGGTCCCATGAAGTCTGTTTAAGTTATATGATTCCTTCTCCAAGTCTGTAACGACCTGATTTGTTATTTCCATTGCCTTTGTCACTTTTGCTTGCAAAGTTTCAAAAAACTTTTCAATAACTTGTATTTCTTTTTCATAGGTTGTCTTGTTGCTTTCAACCACTTCCCATAGTCCATGATAAATGAACACATCAAGGAAAATGGCTCGTCCGAACGGGGTTCTTACGATTCGAATGACAGCAGCAAAAATTGTCGAAATAACAATACGTTTTTCCAAAGAGTTTTCCCGCAAAGACACCTTTTCCTTTCCGTAATATCCTTCCGGACCGAAATCTTCTTCGATATCGTCCGTTAACTCATCCAACACGTCTTGGAGTCTTACCATTTTGCTTTGTACTTCTGACAATAACTTTAGTGAGTTGTCTGCTAGTTTCAAGCCATTATTCATGGACTCAGTTACCATTCCTATTAAGATGCATATTTCGTTTTGAGACAGTAGTGGTCTATTAATAAAGTCTATATAAACGCCAAATGTTGGTTTACTCGAATGGCACCATTCGAACACCGGGCCCACACATTTTGAGTAGGTTTGACGAGCATCGGAACTTATTGCCTTCATTTCTCTTAGCTTGGACTTAGCCGTACCCTTGTAGCTGCGCATAGCTATTTCTATTGATCTAATAGTTTCCTGTAGCGGGACAAATTGAATTTTCAAATCCAATTCCTCCTTGTATTTCACGACAACATTGCTTATAGTGCGAAGCGTTAACTCAATGTTAACGTAAGTTTCATCTGCAAGACAAACTGTAAATGAACTGCACCACAGAATCACGAGAACCGAGATTGTATTTATCTTCATGATGAAAATAATTTGCAGTGTGCAGAACTGGAAGAACTATTGGTGAAGAAAGGCAGACAAGCTACAACTGATCAACATTTCAGATGTCCCGGGCAATTTATGCTCTCTCGCCCAGCTTTTACCAAAAATACATTTCGGGCAGAACTGTATAACATTTAATTAAAATAAACTTTCTTAGAAATATTGCGGGGAATTTAATTTCATTCATTTAATTAGTTTTGCAGTCTTGGAACTGAAATGCTCTCTTATCACAAAACTTTTAAAGTTTAGCTTGCTATAAATTTTTTAGGAATTTTTGGATTTTGTACACATTATTAAATCAAACTTCTCGGAAATCGTGCGGGGCACTGCATCTTGGTCCCAATTTTTTTTATGAGTCTTAGTTCTTGGAAATATTTTAATTATCAACAAATTTTTTAACATTTTAATTTGTTTGCAAATTTGCAAAGATAATGGAATCGAACTTCCTGGGAATTCTTGCGTGAAAAATTTAGTGCACCGGTCGAAAGCCTACATATTTTCCAACAAAAAAAACATTATAAGATCCCATTTTCCAAGAACAAGACAGCATAGTAAAGTCAAGTATGTACGTTCATAAGGGTGAACAAAAAGAACATGATATCGCCATTTAATGTGGAACATATTGGTGTACAATAAATGTATTCAAAAAGTAAAATTTATTTTTAAAACTTGTTGATTTGGAGTGTGGTTGCTTTTGGTTTAATGAATTAAATATTTAATCTCCCTGAAAAAACGAACAATTTGAATTGCGCCAAGTGCTCAGATAAGGCACAACCGGCCAAAACAAGAGCTAGACTAACATATGTTGATTTTTACTTTATATAAAGTTGCACTTAAAACTAATGCGATATTGCCATGAAATTGTAATGATTCTCGTAGCAATTTGAGTTGCCTTTATCAAGATCCGATTTGATACCGTTTAACACTGGGAAGTTCTCGGCTTGGACTTCGTCGGATTGGGGGAGGAACTTTAATCAATTCTAGCTAACAAATTTTCAAGAGAATGTGTGCTAGCCTAGCCAGATGTTAATTTTAAGTTTTGTTTATGCATACTGTTTTTTTTAGAGCTTGGTTTTAATGCCCTTTATTGCCCGCCCTACCTTGTTAACAAAATAAACAACCTAGCATTTATTGGAGAGCTTGTGAAAAAAAACAGTTTTGCTTTTCTGAGTCTGGAGAGCTCGATTCCAATAATTCTGCATTATGGAACATTTGCCAATTTTTCCTAAGGTGATCTTTAAAAGTTTGGTGATCAGAAATTCTAGTTAAAAAAATTTAGACTAAATTTAAATATCGCGCAAGATTTCTATGAAATTTTGTTTCCAACAAAATCCGAAAAATTTGGAAATTTGACATTTTTGAGAAATTTGATAAGAGCTGACTTTAAAACCATTGGAGATAAGACAAATATTCCCAGTTCTACAAAAGTAATAACATTTATTGCGGCCAAGTTTGTGTTCCCTGCAAGATTTCTCGCAAAGCTCGATTCGATTAAGACTTTGTGTTCTCCACAAAATCTCAGGCAGTTTTGTTCAATAACAAAATTTGACAAGAAAGTGTTATTCTTTTTAATTTTTAAATTATTGATATTTATTCAATTTTTTTTTTAAATGTAGTATACTCATTGGGCTTTAATTTTGCTTAATCAACTATTTATTTACAAAGTTTGTAAAAAAGACTTTTATTTTATCATTTTATTTTTCAAAACATGCTTAGATGTTAAATATATTCTTTATTACTAACATACAACAAAAGTTCTGCCACATTTCTAATATTTTTTTCAAAGAAAATTTGCATTTTTGGTGTTCCCTTAAGTCATTACTTTCCGATTTATCTAGCAGAACAGGCAATCTTTGTTATCAACATTGAAAATTTTAAGAAGCGGTCAGTAGCAAAAAACTCTGCCCGTCCTCACAATATAGAGGTCGGAGCTGATATGACTAATATTGATTTCAGCATGCAAATGTAATTGTGGCGTCCACTGGTCGAAAGTATAAAATCGCACTGAGCATCTGGAATTTCATTCAGTCGTTGCTTGCCTGCCTTCAGCATAAAGTACTTCTAGTTATACATAGTAGCAAAGTAGTGAAATTGATGTCCATCATGAAGACAAAAACAACCTCAGTGCTTTTTATTTTATGGTGCAGTTTGTTTTTCCATGCTGATTGTGCAGTTTGGCATGATGATCAGCTTCAATACGATATTATGGAGAAAGCCCTCGGCAATTTAACCAATGTTATCGTGAAATGTAAGGATAACAGGGTGAAATATGTCCCGCTACAGGAAAATATGATATCAGTAGAAAGATCTCTGCGATATTACAAGAGAACGGCTAAGAACGAATTAAATGAAATAAAGGCATTAAGGTCCGGAATTGGTAAAGCCTACAATGACTATTTTGGCACGGTGCATGAGTGGTGCGTTTCGAGTAATTCATCATTTGGCGTTTTCATTGAAAACATAAATGATGAAACATTGACAGATAAGGAGACGAGCATCTTGTGGAGCATGGTACTCGACTCTACGAGCTATGGTCTGAAAGTATCACTAGAAGCACTAATGAAAGTACAAGCCCAAATGACAAATCTAAAAGATGTATCTGTTAAAATTGCAATTTGCAATTTGTTCACACATTTCCGAAAAAATACTTAAAGTTTTCCAAATCGCAGAACAGTTTGAAAAAGAACTGGAAAAAGATAGTATGAATATTAATTCACTTCACGGATTCGTTTCCAGCACAATAAGAAGCGTAAGTACATAATCAAAATTACCAGCAACGATTTCGAGATTGCCTTGTCCGCCTGCCTTTACTTTTATCTTGAGAATATTGTAAAGTAACGTGTTTTTTTTTACAATGTGGCAACACAACTTTACGCATTCCGCAAGGCATTGGATGCTGGGTATCAAATAGTCGGACTAGTTAGCTACAAAAATCTCTTCCAATTAAATTCTAAGCGAACTCCATAGAAATTTCGCAGGAATATGGTTGGAATAGTCTTTTGTGGAATCTTTTATGTTCTTTTAAGATTTAAATAAATATTATTTTAGAATCGACAATGGTATCTGATACCTGAACTCCGCCGCAAGCTCATTCAAAGCATGAAGAATATAGGCAACCGATGTACTGAACTCATAAGAGGTTTTGGCTCTGGGGAAGACCGTCCTGCCAAAGCTGTACATGAAGAGCCGGAGCCAAGTGAAGCGCTTTGCAAAAGGAAAATTGAGCTACAGAAATCAAGCCCCACGCTCGAAACTACGGATCCCAAAAAGTATTCTATTTTTACACAAATAGTTTTTGATTCTGCTACCTCGCAGCCCGAAATCGCAGTGTCACCATCGACCGATAGAGCCCAAGAAGGTTCCACGTTTATAACAGTACTCAAAATAATTTGGTACAGAGTTACTGGATTATTAAGTAATTAATAAAATGTTTTTCTTCATAGTCACGAGTTAAACACAAAACAAAAAAAATACTTACAAATTTTATTGGGAATTTAGCTGTATTTTTCCGGTATACAAGTTTGTAATTAATTGCACATGGGCTTGGTATGCAATTTTTTTACGTTATTTAACTAACATATTCTAAGCTCTTAAAGTCTCCATATTTATAGCTAAGCAAAACAAAAAGAAGCCATATTTTATATTTGAATTGTTTATGTTGAAAAGTATGCATGTTTGTATACCTGGACACAAAATATTTACTTTGAATGTTTTTCCTGCCGAAAACTGCTCATTGAATGAGATATAAAGCATCTCGTTGTGACAAAATTTATAATTACCCCGGTGCGGGCATTGAAAACAGAGTATAAAGAGCGTCCCTCAAAAGGCCCGGCGAGATTAAAAAACTTGCGACTGCCTTTTGAGTTGCCTTAATTAAAATTCAGGAACCCAGAAGCTAACTTTCCGTTTTCGCCTTCGTGTCCATTGCAGGTGCGCTACTGCCACTCGCTGAGCGACGAGGAGCGCAAGGAGCTGCGCATCTTCTCGGCCCAAAGGAAGCGGGAGGCCCTGGGTCGAGGGGCGGTCCGCCTGCTGTCCGACGAGCGACCCTGCAAGGGGGTAAGTTTGAATTTGAAAACAACTTTTTCAGCTTTTTCTTCTGCTTGGCACCCCCCTCCCTCCCGCACACCTAATTGTTGCAGAAATTTGCATTTTATTATGCACGGAAAGTATGAAGATGAAGCGTCGTTTCGATTTCATTTGCGCCTGGCCGGGCAAAGTTTTGCGCCAGAGATTCCTTCTTGGCCCGGGCAATGGGAAAAAATTGACAATGGCCGGGAAAACAATGAACTCGACGGGCAGGGGAGACAGTTGCTGGCAACTTTCAAACGTCTTGAAGTAAAAGATGACAAAAAGATTTCATTAAGTACACTTTCAGCGCGCGGAGGGGAGCTGGAAGTGAAGAACGGTGTTGCAAAAACAATTGCAGTGACTTGCCACTGACAACATAAAGGCTAAGGAGTCGCAGCATGCCCCTCCACCGTTTTCCTCGCGCCAAAAGTGAATGGAGTGCCGGCCAAAGACGCAGTGAAACGGCATTAAAGCACAATGGCAGTGGCATGAAATAGTGGCAGAGGTGGCACCCCCGTGCACTGCATCCTTTCACAGTCTGGTCTGGGAAATTTGCATTGTTATTAGCTGACAGTCGGAGGACTCTTGGGCAGGCATGCCGATGCCGATGCCGATGCCGACGTGCACTTTTCCGGTAGATAGTTGGCAGCTCGATTTATTGTGCTCACACTCGCCACTCGTAAAACTTATTAAAAACTTTATGCCGCATGTTGCGTGTCTGGGACGCGGTCGGATCTCCTCTGGTCGGAGGCGGTTGGTCTGGTCTGGACTGGCCTGGTCTGGTCTGGACTCGTCTCCGAATTCAAGTCCGTCTGCTACGTGCGCCGACGAATGTGGATACGGCGCTCCGGATAGGAACTTGCCCGGAGTCGTGTGCGTGAGTCTGATTATATTTGGCAGTTTACTTGTGCTTATTACGACTGTGGCCCAGCTCGAGCAAACACTTTCCGGATGACGGTATTCATTAGAGTCCCGAATAATCAGTGTGAACTTGGCAAAGAAATTCCCCAAACTTTGCTTAGCCCGAATTCATTTGTGTTTCTTTCTTTCTCAAGCTTAATTTAAGTTTAAAAAAATAAAGGTCTGCAATCGGTATTACATAAATTATTAAATAAATTCGTGATTGGAATTATTTATTTAGTGTTTATATCAATAAACTAAAGAATAAGATGAAATGAAAGTTATTTAAGAGCAGCAATTCCTGAAAATTGAATACAAATATTTATGTATTCTATTTCTTTATTTTCCCTTTGATTTTCATCCATTGCGTTTTTAGCTATTTTGCTATGAATATGAAAATATTAAAAACAATTTGTCATTCGACTATTTTCGGACTTGATTTAAATATCTGAAAACTTAATTTAAATTTAGACCATATTTAACTATTTGATATCTAATATTTTCGACATTTATTTAAAATTTTAATACTGAATCATGGAATTTAATTTGCATTGTATTTAATATTATAATTTCTTATTTAATTCTATTATTTAATATTCAATTTTAAATTGAATAGTCAGTTATCTATTTTTACTATTCCATTTTTATCAGTAAAGGGTTGAAATCAATAATAAGAAGTTAAAAAGAAAAGCCTTCATTTTGGGTTCCGTGAACTGTCTAGGCGTTTTGTATTTTGGCAAACTTTCTGCTTCGCTTCCATTTGAAATCTGATAAACTTTAAAAAGGAATTGAATATATAAAGCCAGCCCTATGCCCTGTCTGAGACCCAAAAAGTGCTTAAAATTCACAGACCATAACTGACTTGCTAAACGGACGTTAAAATGAGAACAAAGGCCTCAACCCTGAGCCATCCAATCGAATGGCGTGGAAAGCATGGCGAAATTATGAGGGAAAATTTATGAAAACGTTCAATGATCCTGAATCCCGAAGGGGAGGAAGCTGCCGCAGTCAGTCAGCCGTAAATGAGTAGCAACATGGGCCGCAAACGTGTGTCACAGCCAACTGGCAATGATTTTGCCAAAAAATAATGGAATCGAGGAGCGGAAGGCGGGCACACCTCTTGACAGATTTTCCACACGAACAGCAACGAGCGGAAGCTGAAGTTTTGACAAGGATGTGACACTAAAGGTCGTCCTGGCAACAATGAAATAATTACAAGAAAAGCCATCTCAGACTTGGCACTTTACGGCAAGATATATATGTATTGCCAGAGACTGAGAAAAAATTTGTAGCACTCCGTTTTGTACACTTAAATATATATACTTTTTCGATATTTTGACTATTGGTTTTCATTACAAAAATAACAAGTAATCCTTACATTTAATAAATTTTTGCGGCTATGCAATTCAACAGTATTAAAACCACAGTACTGATGTTCTTTTCAGTGCAGCCAGGTAGCGAGCTAGTGGGAAACAAAAAGGAAAAACCAGCAAAAGAAAGGTGAAGCGCAGTGGCTGTTAAGCGAAAAGTTTATGTACTGAAAAGGGCATGATAACGAGCATCATTAATAATTTGTGTTGCCGTTTGGGGGGTTTCGGAGGGGGGGATGGGTTTGTTCGTCTGCGAGCGGAGTTTGTCGCTCCGAGTTGGATTAGTCCGGACACGAAATGGGTTAGCGAGGACACTTCCAAACCCCCAATGGGTGTGGGGTCATCCGGGCTCAGTTAGTTCAGTTCGGTTCGGTTCAGCTAGGTGCTGGGATGGCACCGCCGGCAACAATTTGTCAATAGCATAATTGTCTGGCGCAGAGTGCCTGCAAACAAGAGCCAGCCAACAGCCAACAGCCAACTGGGATTAATTGGATTGATAAGATAAATGAGCAGCGATTGCTGTTATTTACATGACATTTAGCCGGGCTGGCAGCCCGATGAAAAATGTCGTTTTAAGTGCACAGATTTTCCGGACAAACTAATCGATGGCTAGGGCGTGGGCGGGCTTAGGACCGAAATTGGTTGCCCCATCCCCATCAATGCTGGAAACTTTCGCATTTTGTCCCCACCACAGAAACTACTTAAAGCGCTTCCTGCGGGAAAAGTTTTTTGCCGAGTTCCTGGGGTTAGCCACGCCAAAGTGCAAGGACAAGTCCATTCCGACTTCAATGCGTCATTAGCCGGGGTGAAGAGCAGGGGAACTGCTTAATTAAAGTGCGCAGCTCCGAGGTTTTTATGATTTTCGTGGCCCGAGGCGATAAATTTTTGAAGTTGCCAAACAATTAACGACGCATAGAGGGAATCTACTTACGCCTCGGGATATTATCAACCCCGTACAGTCGGGGCCCAAAGCCCAAAGCCCAAAGCGTTCGCCTGTCAATGCTTAATGGCTTGCAAAAGTAAATGCTGATTGCGGGACTCGGTGGAGGTGGACGGGACGCATCCCACGCCGAGGTTTAATAGCCTGGAAAGTTAAGGAGCTCCTGGATGCTGGCTGACTGGCAATGGCATCGAATCTTATGCGGTTGCTCTGTGGTGGCGCCGGGTAATTTGCCTGCGCCAGAAACCGCCAAAACCGAGAACTAAGACGCAGTCGAGCAGTGCCGCCAACTGCCTGAAATGAGGGTGCAAATTGGCAGGGAGCTTCGGTTTGGGGTCTGGCTCGCAGGAACTGCATGTGTCGCTTTCTGTACTACTACTGTGCATATTTCAGGGCAGACGGGCTGATTACTTTATGCTGGAAAATTTAAAAGTGCAGACAGGAGGAGTGTAATTGTCAAAACAGAGTTCTTAACATACATTAAAAGTTTGGCCAATTTGAATAGGCGAAAGTGAATTGCACAATCAATAAGTGTTAGAATTATAATATAATATAAAAATGTTGTTTATAAAACATGCATCTCTTATTATGCAGTTTAGTAAACTTTATTTATTTAATTTTAATATAACATTTTTAAGGAGATCTAAAATGTTTTTGTGTTTAATAAAATTCCTAAACCAAATATGTAATCAGCTGCCAGGTAAGGTAGAACCAGTTTTACCAAACTCAAAATATTTCTTCTAAATACTTAATGTCATTTTAAGTGTTGGTTCCTGCAGCTGAAATATTTTATTTTAAAATAGCTGACAAAATTTGAGTTATACGAACTTATAGTTTCCATTTTCCTTTTGGGAGTCTGACCGCTAAGCGAACTTAATTAGAACCTTCGTTTAGGGGCATACAAAAGTCACCAGGCGTTGGCCTTTGGCGGTGAACCCTTTTGGACTGAAATAAGTTCATTATGCGAGCGAGCGCGTTTAAAGTTAACGAGACTCGTTTCGCATGGCAGTCATTAAAAGCGGCCATTCCTTTTCGCATTTCTCAGTTTGCCAGTTTTCCGGGAAATTCCCAGCAGCCAGTGCCACTTAAAGCGCTTCCTTATCCACAGCCACCGAGGAGCACTTTGGGGTGGACCCAAACTCACCGGACTGACACGGACACATGGCCGGCAGCTATTTTTGCATGATTTCCGCTTTGGAAAATCCGAGGGCGAGGGAAAACCGCAGAGCAGGACAGCGAGTTCTTGGGCAAGGAGCAAGGACTTTGCCTGCTGGCGGCTCTTTTCCCGGGGAGTTGTGGGGCGTTGAGCTTAAGCGTTTTATTACCGTTATTTAGCATTTATAGTCGCTTAAATATTTTTGCCCCAGCAGCAGCCAGACGCTGCAGATTTTTATCGCTCGACGAACTTGAGCATATTTCAGCTATTTGTACGATTCACCCAACTCACCATCTCCCTGTTTCTGGTGTCTCCTTTCAGTGCGAGGAGCCTTTGTCCGGCGGTGACATCGTGGTCTTCGCCCAGCGGCTGGGCGCCCAATTGTGCTGGCATCCGGGCTGCTTCGTGTGCAGCGTCTGCAAGGAGCTGCTGGTGGACCTCATCTACTTCCAGCGGGACGGCAATCTCTACTGCGGTCGGCACCACGCCGAAACACAAAAACCACGCTGCTCTGCCTGCGATGAGGTAAGTAATGGAGAAAGATAGACTTTAGATAGAATTTAAATTCAATTCAGGTTTTTTAATTTTGTATAAATGAAATTTAGTAGATGAGATGGAAACTTACTAGAAGTTAGGGCTTTTGTTATGTGATCTATAAATGGCATTGCAACAATGACAATTGTAAGAATTTGTAAAGTTTTACAGGAGATACTGATCTAATTTGTTTTTAACAATGGACAAACTGCAAGTAGATTCTAGAGTATTAAGTAATTCGACATCAAAAAATTAAATGACTTATGCTAAATTGATGACTACAAATAGTTTTGTCTTATAATATGTACAACGAATGAAATTCCTTGATTTTAAACAAAAATTACTTCATTTGGAAAAAATACACTAAACATGACCCTAAGAATGAGCCTACTATATAAATTGAGGAAAAACTTGATCTAAAAAAAGAATTAATTTTTATGGTTATTATTTCCTAATTATACATATATCGAGGGCACATTTTTAAGGCCATGCTAAGTCCAAGGAAATTTTCCTGTAATCAAGAAATTTTGTTTTAAGTTTTTTTTTTTCTTGAATTTCATAGCTTTGCTCGTTTAAATTTTAGCTTAACGAACATTATTTTGTGTGGAAATTACAAGTCAAATTAAAGGCTCTTTATAAAATTATTTGGCCAAATGGGCCCTCATTGTGATCGCCTTAGAATTCCTGCCTAATGCCGAACTTCCCGCTTCTTATCCTCCCCCGGCAGATAATCTTCTCGGACGAGTGCACGGAGGCGGAGGGTCGGACGTGGCACATGAAGCACTTCGCCTGCCAGGAGTGCGAGCACCAGCTGGGCGGGCAGCGGTACATCATGCGCGAGGGCAAGCCCTACTGCCTGGCCTGCTTCGACACGATGTTCGCCGAGTACTGCGACTACTGCGGCGAGGTGATCGGCGTGGACCAGGGCCAGATGAGCCACGACGGGCAGCACTGGCACGCGACGGACCAGTGCTTCAGCTGCTGCACCTGCCGCTGCTCGCTGCTGGGCCGGCCCTTCCTGCCCCGGCGGGGCACCATCTACTGCTCCATCGCCTGCAGCAAGGGCGAGCCGCCCACGCCGTCGGACACGAGTTCGGGTCCCCAGCTGCGGCCCACGCACCGCGCCTCCACCTCCAGCCAAATAGCCAGGTCGCCGCGGCGGGCGGGTGAACGAGATCGCGAGCGGGACCGGGAGCGGGATCGGGATCGGGAGGTGGGACGAAAGGGCCACCATGGCCATTGCAAGGCCACGGGCAGTGCCGGTGATCTGCTGGAGCGGCAGGAGCGGCAGCGCATGGAGGCTGTCGGCGTGGCGGATCTACTGCTCGGAGGAGGGGTGCCCGGCATGCCACGCCCCGCCCATCCGCCGCCCATCGACCTCACCGAGCTGGGCATCAGCCTGGACAACATCTGCGCCGGCGACAAGTCCATTTTCGGGGACGCCCAGACGCTGACCACCTCGATGCCGGACATGCTGCTCTCGAAGGCGGACGACTCGCACAGCTACCAGAGCATCGACAAGATCAACCTGAACTCGCCGAGCAACTCGGACCTCACGCAGAGCACCCAGGAGCTGGCCCACGAGCTGGAGCTTGAGCTGGAGCTGGACAACGAGCCGGTGCGTGAGCTGCCCCACGACGGCTACGAGCAGCTCTTCGCCGGCAAGCGCAGCCAGGAGCACCAGCAGCAGCAGCAGCATCAGCACCCGGCCGAGGACGACGAGCAGCTGGACAACCGGCCGATGAAGGAGGTGCGCTTCCACAGCGTCCAGGACACGATGTCGCGCTCCAAGAGCTATACGGACAACTCGAATGCCCGGCGGCGGCGGCGGCGGCGCAACCAGTCGCGCAGCTCCTCCGAGATGCAGATCAACCAGACGAACCTGCGCCTGCACAACGCCCAGACGCAGGTGAACAACGGCGGAGCGCTCAACCTGCTGAACAACCTGGACAACTGCGACGTGGCCAGCATCTGCTCCACCTGCTCCTCCAGCTCCTCCAGCGACATGGACGACTACGTGTACCGGCTGCCCGCGCGCAAGCACTACGGCGGCGTGCGGGTGGCCTACGTGCCCAACGACGCCCTCGCCTACGAGCGCAAGAAGAAGCTGGCCCAGGACTCCACGCTGGCCATGGGCATGGCCACTGGCGGCGGAGTGGCGTCCCCGGCGGTCATGCACGAGAGCAAGAACTGCACCATCTCCTGACCACCCCCCATGCTGCCGCCGCCGCCCTTCAACCTGAGCAGCTACTACATCCTGGACACGATCCTGGAGGAGCAGAGTCTGATGCTGCCGGAGAAGAAGCCCGGCTGCCTGAGGCGGGTCTGGAACTTCTTCGGGCTGGGCAAGCACCGCCACTCCACGTCCCAGCACACCAGCAACGGCCGACTGTACAGCGTCTAAGTGAGCTTGAAAAGTGAAAAGTGAAAAGTCTTTTTCAACACGGTTGCCATGCTGGCAAAACCATTAATTCTTGTCCACTATCCATTACATTCGGGTAGGATGGCAGCCGGGGCTGTAAATAACATATCCACATGTATATTATACTGTTTAAGAAGACACATATGAGATCAGAGATGAGGGAAATCGTTGTACAAAGCTAAAACTATATCATATTTGCATATTCATATACACATGCCCCGACAGGGCCATTTCCATAACTAATAAGGTATTCTAGTGCTAGACGTAGGCAGAACAGAAACAAACGAAAAGTAGAGACCACAAACAACGCAATCAACGAACAATAATCTCCAACGAAATCCAGTCGATGGCCAACAAAAGAATCTTCAAAAGAGTGAAAGTATATTAGCCAAATGTGCAATGATTTAAAATGGCAAGAGCAGAACGCGGAATAAACTCCACTGCCACAAACAAAACGAAGCTTTGAGACACAAAACCATTAACATTTACAATATTTGCGGTTTCCTTTCGTCGACATTTTGTTAAGCAAATCAAATTGAAGATTCTTTTGTTCGCAAACCAAACGTTTTATGTAATTTGCGTGCTTTCTCCGCAGCGTGAAAGGGAAATTGTTATATAAAAGGAATGTGTCCAGAATACTTGGAGTGAAGAAAGTTTTTTCAAGCGATCAGCGAGAGCTGATCGAAAACATATGTCTAAGCTATGCTATATCAACAAGTGTGTATGGAAACATAATCAAAAGTAAAATATATGTCTGTGTATTTTATTCTTAAACATCTGACCTGTGTTTTTATTTTTTTATTTTGGTTTAAATTCTGCGTTTTGTGCGTTTTAAGAATCCGTATTTGGGGCCAAATGGAAGTCGCTTGCCGATACCCACAGATCCTTTGTGGATTCCTCGAAGGTATATTGTTCTAAACATGCTGAAGAGTATTTCCTGATTGGGTATCAAGTTAAAGCTGCGTACCAACTTTCACAGGTCTATAATACTTTGCTAAAGCCTCAAATTTTTAATGCAACAGCATGTTGTATAGCATCCCCTTAACTCGCACCAGAGCAAATATATTACCCGGGGAAACACAAATAAAATGTATAAAGATTAAAAGGGGTACGTGAACCGGGCAAGCCCCAGTAAAGCTCAAATGAACTCACATTTTTACACCAAATTGTAACTAATTTTAATTTTTGTTTAAGCTTGAAGTCAATTTAATCAGCTCAAGTGATAATGTGTATGGCACCATCTCGCTCTTTCGCCCCGCGGCTAATGTTTCCGGATATAACTTTCTGGGCTTAGACCAGAAGTGGTCATCCCAATGTTTTTCACAAATAGGTATGTTGACTATCACCCACCTTGAATTCAGATATCTTAGCCGTGCTGAATAACTATGGGTTACCAGGCAGTCTATTTAATGCATACAGAGTCTAGCAAACGACAAGTACATCTATTTATGTTCATCGACTGATACGATTATCCATACTGTTGCTGTTATGAGCCCAAACAACGACAACTTATCTTATTTTAATCAAAAACAATAATAATTTTTCGTTTGGTATTATTTTTGTTTCTACTGATTAAAGCTTTCGGTTCTTGGTGTTGGACCTTCAGTTTTCGCAATATGCTTTTAGACTGTAATCAAATTTTAATAACATAAAGTTATCTCATCACAAACTTAACTCTTACAGTGGTTAACTGGTCAAAGCTGAACAATACCAAAGTGTTTATATTAGCGTAATACAAGTTAAATATATTTCCTCATCTGGTTATTTACGCGGCACCAAGTTCATCCAGAATCCGGACCGGGGGGTAAAGTTAAAGCCGCGTGCCGATTCCCACAGATCCTTGTCGGTCCTCGGGGAAGCCTCGATCTTGTAATGCAGCAGCAGGTTGTACAGCATGCCCTTGACCTGCATCAAAGCATAGCGATTTCCTGAGAAAGTGGATGTAGTAAATATAATTAAAATACAGTTTGTTTTTAATGGTCGTACCCAGCTCAAATTGTGCAAAGAGGTATCCCAAGATACCCCTTAAAACCCTGTTTTAGAAGGTTCAACTCACCTATACAGTTTCGAGGTCCCACACCGAAAGGCAAATAGGTGTATGGCACCAACTCGGTCTTTCGCTCATCGCTAAACCTCTCTGGATCAAACTTTCTGGGTTCCGGGAAGTAACGATCGTCCCAGTGCAGCCCAGAGATTGGAATATTCACGCGGTCTCCCACCTTGAACTCGAAGAGCTTGGTGCCGTCTTCGTCTGTGAGGGTGTAGTCCTTGGAACACAGCCGATCGGTGGCGGCGGCCAGAGTCCACTTACGCAAGGACTCGGAAATGACCATGTCCATGTAGGTCATCTTCTGCACGGCGTCGTAGGTGAGGGATGTGCCATTCAGAGCCTCTTCGTTCTCCTTCACCTCCTCATATAATCGCTCCTGGATGTCGGGATTGTGCAGCAGTTCGTAGGTGGTGGTGCAGATCAGATTGGAGTTATTTTCGAAGGCGGCGAAGAAGAAAATGAAGCACTGGGCCACTATCTCGTCGTCGGTCCACTTGTCCTCCGACTCGTTCTTGGCCTCCATCAGCAGCTGGATCATGTCGGGACGCGTGATATTATGCTGTTCTCGGTACTTGATGGCATCCACCACCAGACGAACAAAGTACTCCATTTTGCTGGAGTCAAAGATGGTCGCTCCAAAGATCTGAGGAATGTAAGCGCCGATTATAATTGGTTTCGATATGCAAAGTTCGGGAATGCACTCACATTAAAGAGCCTGGGCACTAGCGAGGCCAGCATGAACTTGAAGAACTGAAGTCCGCGGGAGAAAACCAGGGACTGCCCGATCTGGTAGAACTCATTCTCCGGGTGGTCAAACGAGTTCACCTTAAGCCCAAACGCGGTGGTGGCGATAACGTCGTTGGAGAGCTTGTTGCACAACACCTTCATGTCCACCTCGAAGCCCTTTCCGCCGCCAGATGATCCCGTGGGGGTGTCCAGGTGCTGGAGGCACTCCGCGAAGCTCTCGTTCATCAGGGTAAACATGTTGCGCATCTTGGACGCCGTGAAAACGGGGGTCAGGGTGTTCCTCATGTGCTTCCAGCGTTGGTCCCGCATCACGCTGAGCATGTCGTTGATCAGACGCTCGTTGGGGCTGAAGAAGAGCTGGTGGTTGGGAAAGTGGTCGAAGTCCTTGACGCAGATCTTCTTGATGAGCTCGGGATCGTTTAGCTGGATCATGGGAGTACGCAGATTGAAGAGGCCCACTAGTTTGCTGCAATGGCATATCATTTCTCCCTACAATATTCAGCTTTTGACATAACCACAAACCACTTACTGCTGACGAGTGCGATCGTAGAACTCGGAGAGAACCTTTTGGAAGGAGGCCTTCTGCATGGCCGAATCACCCATGTTACCGACGAAGGGGTACGGCTTCTCGAAGTGCAGGTTTCGCTCCTCGAAGGTTTTGAAAGTGGCCGTGCTCCACTTGTAGATCAGCAGGCCGATGCCAAGGAGGGCTATACAAATTTCAAGGAGAGCCATGACTGCTTAAGACACTTTCCACTTCGTTCATGTGCTGAAAACTGAGTTTCACAACAGTCCGGCACCGCAATTTATATCCGCCGTAATCAAATACACCAATATATGTGTACTGCAAAAAGTACGTAGTATCTATGGGCGTTCTCAACAGGTTAGACGCATTTGGACCTGTTTGTTCTGACTGTTGCTGTTGTGAACTCTCACATAGAGCAATTATCTGACGCTCTCGTTGGACATTCGCTGTGGTTGCGAGATTATGAATCTAAGGTGTTGTGTTTTTGCGCTTATTGATTTGTTTATATTTTGGTTATCTACTGAGACAATTTCGGAACTGCGAGAGCTTTAACAACTTTTTTCTCTATCTACAGCGCTGCAATCTAATCTTTAGAATTAAATAATTACACAGGTCAACAAAATTACACTTTGTGTAATTTAATTTTCTAAAATATTCTGTTAATTCCTATACCTCTTCATACACAATATTTTCTGTACTCAATCCATTCCGTAGCGAAATAAGATTGCCTTTAAATATCCAAAGTACTACTTACAACCAACGGTGTGCTCAAATCGCTTTACAAATTTTTATGATCACAACATTTTTATATCTTTCTTAAACAGGGTATTATACCACCATAGAATCCGTTTTAAGTATTTAGTTTGAGCATTCTATTTGTAACGTGACAATAAATGACATATATGTAATGCTGCGAACTGCACTGAAAGGCGCATACATAAATAAAGTAAATAAATTAAGAAACAAATAAACGAAAAAAGCAAATTTTCTTTTGTTTTTTTTAGAAAGGTAATTATTTCGACAGAGCTTTATTTATTTCATTGTCCAACCCTTCAGAAGGAAACGGATTGTCATTGTTGTCAAAACGCAGACCCAATTGCTGATAAGAGTTCATAATTTGGGTATCGTACCAAATGATTCCAGCCTTTGAACCAGGCTGATGAAATAATTTTTAAGTTTTCATAAGAGCACTTAAAGTATGAACGAATGTTTTATAATCCATAGCGAGTGCGATTAAAGTGCATACGAAATTTGAGTTTAAAATTGGGAAGCTTTGGCAGTTTTGATAGAACCTTCGTATACTCAATTATTTTTCGCAAACTTTTTGGTCTGACTCTTTGCGAAGCGATTATGTCATCCCATTAGAACCCCAGTTTGTCATGTCACTCACGCCGAGTATGATGTAAACCTGGCTCGACAAGCGGCTTCGCCTCCAAGTTTTTGTTGATGTTGGGGTTCACTGTTGAATATTTTAGCATATTGACCCAGGGCAAGTTGGAGACAACAACAAAACTAAATAACAAGCAAACGGTTAAAACATCAAATTAGCCGCAAGCGTTATGGGAGAAACATAATTAAATATTTAGACAGTTTTGTTTGAGCTATGTTTTGTTTTAGTTTATGCTTCGCTTTTTGTTAAGCTTAGAAATTTGCAATCACATACATCTGCAGACATATTTTGGTTGAAAGGGGCTTAAGAAAACGGTCTAATAAAGACTTTTGGTCAGCAAAAAAACGCTGATTTAAAGTAATATTTTTTGCTAATAAGTAAAATTAAGGGATTAATTATAAAAATTTATGTTTGAAAAAATTTTAAAAGTGAAGAAAACTATCTTGATCGGAATAAGAATATAAAGTACATATTTGTAATTAGAATATATTTTTAGATAGATACAGCACATTTTTCGCTCTGGCAAGAAAATTTCCTAAAAATATTTATAAAATAAAGAAGCGTAAACACATAAATCGTTAATCAAATTTACAGCTAAAGTATTGGTTTTCTCATCCTAAAAAGTTCCATAAAAGCCATTACCAATGAAAGAAAACTCAACATAGTGTTGCTCAGATAAATAGTTAGTGATGCTTCTATTTTGCGGGTGTTTGCCACAGTGAAATATATTTTTTTTGTAACATTGTAATCAACAACGAAAGTTGTTTCTCAGTTTTTAGATTGAGTATTGGCTGACTTATTCCTGGAAATGCCCATACTCGAAATAGTTCTCAGACTTGCTAGGTTCCCCCTATCGCTTTTCTGTATTCATAAGGGTTTATTCACCCCTTCGGCGCAGGCATGCATTTAAATTCCAGTACATATATGTGCAAATATTGTTCGCCCAGCAAACTCAGCTTCCTCATATTCCCCCGATGTGGCACACATGAAAACTCCTTTAACATTTTATGCGCAACTAAAGTGTTAGAATATATATGTCCGTGCATATATAGTAAGGGAGGATGTAAGTGATTGTGGATGTGAGTGCTGCATTTTATCAAAGCTTGCCCAGCAGTTGCCAATGTCTGTCAAGCTATAATGCCTCCTGCCACGCCCCCGCCCCGGCCACCGCTCCGCCCTCTTCTATTCCATTTCATTCTATTCTATTTCGCTTCTTTTTATGCTCAAATCATGCTGCATCATTAAATCTTGCTGCTGTCGCTGCTTTTGTAGCTTTTTTCGCTGTTCCCTTTTCGCTTTTTGCATTTCCTTTCGCTTTTCTTTCAACAGCTTTTCCCTGAAAACCCGCCTGAAACCGACGGAGGAAATTTACGGCTTTTGGCGTTGATTCTGTTTGGGACTTCGCTTGCCTGTTCCCAGCCACAGTTTTATTCTGTTTGGTTTTTTATGGGGTTTTAAGTAGTCGTAAAGCGTAACACTTGATGAGATATTAAACTTTGAAAGGATACCCCTAAATATTGCAGGGGGCTCCCGATTTGGGATCACACATTGTTGCACTTTGTTTGATTTGATGGCTTTTTAAATATTGGTTTTTGAATTTTTCATTATTTCCTGGAGCAAAACGCTTTCAATGACCGTTTAATACGTTTGGGGCCTCGTTAAAAAAAAATAAATATGTGTACTGAAAAAAATAGTTTAAAATAATAAAGAATTGAAAGTCTTAATGATTAAATACGTTATCTATAAAGAAAACATATTTTTTTAGCTTAAATTCCTAACCATGACAACCGTAAAATTTATTAAGGAGTAATAGACTCCAATCATTTACTTTTTTTGTACGACTATCATTTTGTTTTTGTCGTTTGACCATAACCTCCTTTGCGGCCAAATAAACTACTTTTAAGCCTATTTGTATGTAACCAACAGTATAAACCAGTTTTTAAAAAAGCGGCTTAAAAATATATTAGTTTTTAAGAAATTTGTTTTAAGGGTTAATTGGAAAATGCAATAGAATGCAAAATATATTTTTTTCATACATTTAAGGAAAGAGAAAAAAATTTACTTGTTAGCTTTTGGTTTATTTTGTTCTCAGTGCAGAGGGTTGGAGGGCAGGCAGAAGGTGAGAAACAGGCACAACTCACCTGACAGCCTCGTGTCTGTCTCATCAAGGAGCATAAAGAGACCACAAGCCCGAAGAACCTTGTCTGCAAACTTGTCAATGACTCCCAGCAACTAAATATTTTATTAGGCAGTTGCTAGCACACAAAAAAACCAAAGACAGAAAATTGGAGAAGGACGAAGGACTCTGTGTGTGTGGTCGTGATTGCGTGAAATTTAGTAGCTCTTGGGGCGATATAGGGACAGACAAGTTGATGCTGCTGATGAGCCTCATGATGTGCCCGATGATGATGACGATGTGGATGATGATGAGGATGTGAGTGTGGACGAGGTGGATGCCACAGATGCGGAAGCCTGATGAAGCTGCCTCGCCAGCCTGTCAGGGGAATTTGGGATGTGGCGGCAAAGTTCCTTGACTCCTCCCCCAGCCTCCTCCTCCTCTGAACTGTTTGCTCACAATTGGCTGTACGTGTGCAACATTTTTAAGTAGCTTTCCTGCTCCGCACTCCCTGTTTGACTTAAGTTCGGGTAGAATGCCAAGGCTGAAACATATGTTTTCAATTTGGCTTGCAAATGGAAAGACTTGATTGAATTTACCTAGGCCAAAACGAAGATCGATGCCTCTTTAAGATACAAAAATTGTACCTAAAGCAAAAACTTAGTTTAATGAGACGGAAGGATATTACTAATTATGCTTCTGTACTTCTGGACAATGGTATATAATCCGGGTGGCTTAGGGTTGACTTTTTTTTAGTATCTCAGTGGACGGCAGTACAAATCCTGGCATCCGGCAAAGATTCAAGTGTATTCTTGGACAATACAGTCTCTGCGGATTCCACATGCCTCTAAAAAAAACAATCACTATAGTTTCCATTAGTAAGTTATTAAGCAGATCCAATTTGATGACATCAACTCTTATATTGCTTGTAGTTTAATAAGTTATCCCTTGATGACTAAACTGCGTTGAGCACTCCGGGATTTATCTCTGGATGTTGTGGATGTCAAAGCATTAATCTTTCCGGTGGTTATCCTTTAAAGGTGCCTAAGTTCAAGTTGTCTAAATTATTTTGACGGAGATCTAAAATCTCCAAGCGAGGCAAAATAAATAAGGCTTCGACACGAAAGACACGGAGACTCGTGCGTTGCACTTGCAGGGGAGGTGAGATTGGTCTTAGACTCTTCCTGCTGATGTAGTAGGAGGAGCAGTTCCGGACTTGGATGTCCAAGATCCGACGAGCTGGTGTCGAGATTAGTGAGATACATTTTTAATTCGTTGCTGTTGCTGTATTTCATTATTTCTTATTTTAAAATCCTGGCATTCTTTGTAAGCGAAACGAATAGAGGCTGGAACTTATAAGCTGTCTTACACGAGATCGCTGAGCCTCAAAGCACACCCAATATATTAGCGCAAAGAACCCCACCAATTAAACTCCAGAAATGAGAGACACTAAACCATCACTTTACCTTGCAAGTGAATAAACTTATAGAGTATGTATTTTTTAATAATGTCTTAAAATATCTATTACGTCGCTTACGATTTAAATTTAACGATTCATATTTCGGGGTCTTCCATGCTGACAAAGCTAGCTTTCATTTTAGAAGATCGATTTGAGTCCCAAAAGTGAGGAAGCGAAGTCAAGCAATTTTCGGATCGACGAAGCTGCACGATAAGAAACACATTAAGCAACAGCGCAACCAGCAGGATCGTAAAGACCAAGAAATCGAACGGTCTCCATTTTTGAATATCATTTCTATCTTTCACTGTTGGTTCTGGACGAAGTGTTTCTAAAAGCTTAATTTTCTGAGGTGATGGCTCAGGTGTATCCAATAACTGTGATTTTTCTTCCATGAGGCTCTCATCCGATGGTGACAGCTCAAGTTTAACTAGGGAACTCACTGTCATAAAGCTAACTTCCTTTGGCTTTTGGTTTTCTTCTATTACACGTACTCCAGCCTCCTTAAAGAATTGGGTAAGGTTGCCGTAAGTCTCACTGCTAAATAAATTGTTAAAAAAAGCCACAAATTTAAGACCTCGCTGCTGTTTGTAGAGGCGGTCGTATCTAAAGTCTCGAATTTGGTTCCACTCAATGTGCAGGCTCTGCAGATTGGAGACCATCTTGAAAATGTGTGGATCTAAAATACGTATCCTGTTGTGCGACAGATCCAAATGGGTAAGAGCGGGGGACATAAGGGGCGAGTCTCCGCTGGAGGTATTCCAGCATATTGCTCGACAGGTTGACGAGCCTCAGATTTGGCAAAAGGAAGACCTCGCCCAAGTTGTCGCTATGGGGAACAGGCAACTCGTTTATTATGTTGCACGAAAGGTCAAGGCGCTGAAGTCTCCACATTCCCATGAGGATTTTCTGCAGTTCTTTTGTTTGCATCATGTTATCACTTAGGTAAAGTTCAGTGACTGACATCTTGTCGTCCAATTGGATATATCTTAGTCGGTTCTTTCGCGCATACAGTATGGAAACGCTACCCGCGACATCCATTTTTCTTACCCCGCCATTTTCCAGTATCACTGTCTCGGCGCTGTGCATTTGCAGCTCCTCCAGGGGACGACAGTTGGTCAAGTCCAGCAGAACAAGACGTTTTAGGGGTATAGCCAAAACCATTATCAACGGATTATCACGAAGACATAACCATTTCAACTTTGGGTTTTCAGAAAATGTCTTAAACTTCAGCGTCGCAATTTGGTTGCGAGCTAGATTAAGGTCGACGAGTTCTGGAAGAGAATGAAACACACTTTCAGGCAAACTGGTTAAGTTATTGTTCTGCATGCCGAGCCTCCACACTTGCGACAGTCCCTTAAAGGCCTCCATGGAAACCCTAAATATGGAGTTGTATCCCAGCTCTAGAGTGTCCAGGGCGGTCATCATGGCAAACTGTCCGTCGGTTAGCTCGGAAATATTGCCGCTTCGCAACTGTAGATAGCTGAGCTTCGGTAAAGGGGGAAGATGGCGGAGATCACCACTTGAGCAGTTGTATATCTGCAGAATTTCCAGGTTGGGTGAGGCTTTCAGCACTCCCAAATTGCTGCAGTTGTCCAGGCGGTGTTCTACCAGATCAAAGGCCTTTTGATATGAATAATACGTATCCACCATCGCTGTACTGGTGCAATTGAATCCTTCGCAGGGCTGTTCGTAGTCGGTGATGCCCAGGACAGCAACAGCTGAGACCATCAAAAGATAGGGAAAACTACCCATTTGTTTTTAATTTCGCAACGCTCCTAGTTTTATTTAGTCTTCAGTCTTTCAATGAAACGACAGCACTTAGACTCTGAGAGGCGCGCAAAAATATCTGTGAAGATTTGCAAAAAGCTGTTTGCTGTTTAAAATTCAATTGACTGGAATTCTATTGTCCAAGTCACTTTAAACGCAGATTTTCTTTAATCCGAGTCACTAGAAAGCTGAAGAAAAAATAGGTGACAATATTCAAGTTCAAGCTGAGATAAACAAGTTCCAAAGCTCTAAGCTTTATGAAGGCGCGCGTTCAAAATAAAAATTAGGTTTACCATCCCATATCAAGATAAACTGACAAAGAGGCTGGTTAAAGAAACCTATTATGGAAACTAAATTTATAAGCAAAATGTTAATTATTATATTTATCCATAAGAGAAAAACAAAAGCTTAATTTCCCTTTATAAAAGTCAAGTGTTTTTTATGTTTGTTATTACACCCAGAAAAAAAAGAAACAAACTTCGGCACGCCAAAGTAAAATATAATGATTACTTGCACTAAACATACCATTTACATATACCTACGCCATTTTCCATTTTTTAGTTAAATCTGACTAGTTTTATTTGCATAATCTGAAAGTAAATTTGTTTGTTAATATTGGTAGTAAAGAAGCGATGGCATACATAGTTCGCATTTATATTTCGTGGTCTGCAAGACTGACAAACTTGCTCTTTATTTTAGAGTTTCAATCGACGAAGTTTCACTATAAGAATCATATTAAGAATCAGTGCAGCTAGCAGAATAATAAAGATCAGGAAATTCAAAAGTCCAATTTTTTGAGGAGTGCTTACAGCAGCGGATTGTTGTTGAATTGCTGGATCTGTCATTTCCCATCCCTGAGATGATAGTTTCGATTCCTTGTCCATTTCCGTGGAGGCCTCGTTTTCATGAGTTTGCTCAGATTTGGTTAGAGAACGTGACACATTTATTCCATCTATTACGGTGACACCAACTTCCCTAAAATATTTGGCTATAATGGCATATGTTTTGTTGCCAAAGACGGTCGCATAAAAGGCCACCTCCATAAGTTCTCGGTGCTGCTGGTAAAAGCGATCGTATCGGAAGTTCCTAATGAAGTTCCACTCAATAAGTAGGACTTGTAGATTGCTAACAATGCTCAATGTGTGTAGATCTATGATACGAATACTATTGTGTGATAGGTCAAGTTTTGTAAGACTAGGCGAAATAAGAGGAGAATCCCCATGGAGAAATTCCAGCATGTTAAACGACAGGTTGACGAACCTCAGACTGGGAAGAATGAAGATCTCACTTAAATTGTCACCCTTGGGAACGGGTAACTTACGTATAAAGTTGCAGGACAGATCTAGGAACTGAAGTTTGTACATCCCCAGTAGGATTTTGTGAAGATCCTCAGTTCGCAGCATGTTTTCATTCAGGTCCACCAAAGTAACAGACAGTTTGTCTCCAATTTCAATATGTTTCAATATGAGTCAACGCCACCCGCTATTTCCAAGCGCTTTATCCAGCTACTTCTCAGGTTCACGGTTCCAGCACTCTGCATGTGCAGCTCCCTTAGCGGGCCACAGTTGATCAGGTTTAGGTGGACAAGGTGCTTCAAAGATATAGACAATAAATTAGTCAACGGATTATCCTGCAGCGACAACCTTAATAAATATGGAATCTCAGCAAATATGTCATGTTGAAGGGTTGCAAGTTTGTTTCTCCTTAGGTTGAGGATAACGAGTTGTGGCAGAGGACGAAATACACCAACAGGTAAACTCATTATTTCATTGTGTTGCAGTTCGAGATTCCACACTTGCGACAATCTATTGAAGGCTCCAACGAAACCCTAGTTATGGAGTTATTTCCCAGCTCGAGAGTCTTTAGGCCAGACATACTGGAAAACTGTTCATCACTCAGTTCGGAAAGATTGCCGCGCTGCAATATCAGGGTAACGAGATTCGGCAAAGAAGCAAAGACAGTCATGTCAAGATCACTTCTAGTGCAACTGTCTATCATCACGGTCTTAAGATTAGGCGAGCGTTTAAGCACTCCAATGTTGTCACATAAGTGCAGTCGTATGTTTAACATGTTAGCCCTTGGATCGGCTTGTTTGGCTATATTTGCAGTGGTGCAGTTGTCTCCATTGCCTGGTATACTGCAATCCTTATTTCCCAGACCATCGACCACTGGCAGGAGCAATATGTATAGAAAATAGTCCATTTATATTTTTTCGCTTTGCGCTCAACTGTGGATTACGTATTTTTTCTGGAAGAAGAGGATGTACTGACTGATAAGAGAGGTACAGAAAAATCGCAAATTGCAGCTTAGGCGGTCGTGAACTTTGTAAAGAATTCGTAGAAAGATTTTTTCTCTTTTAAGATAAATTGAAAGCAGAAATGTCAATTAAGCTTGTTCACACTATGTTCCGAAACACATATTTTGTTATAAATTAAACTTAAACAACAACCCTTGCAGCTATTTCAAAAATGAAATATTTTTGAAAACATTTAAACTTTGATGTATTTGCGTATATGCTTGGAAACATTGAAGATATAATGGTTTTCAGCTCAATTATTCGATCGTTTCTATGGCCGCTATATGACATCGTTTTCCGATTTGAATAAAATTAAAAGCATAATTCAAAACTATCAAATTATTACTATATTAAAAAGAATTTAAAAAAAAAACACCTTTTCATTTTTTACATTTATTTTGTATTATTATTATTTATTTTTTAATATTTTGATTGTTCCCATATATATTATATAGTTGTCCGATTTTAATGAAACTTAAACCGTAGTTCTGAAATATTACTGTATCTCGAACAACTAAAAAAATAGAAAACGGCAAATTTAATATTTTTTCCATTTATTTTTCCAATGAAAGTCGTCCGATCCGGCTCGTTCCTGCAATAGAAAGACAGACGGACAGACTACTTTAGGAGATGTCCCCTTCACTGCGTTGCAAACATCTGACTGAAATTATAATACCCTCTGCAAGGGAATAAAAAGTATTTTTGGTACAGAAACTCAGAGATAATTTATTTAATAATGATAATATAGTATAAGGCTGTTTAAGCCGAAGAATTTCAAGTATTCTGGTTCACCTTTAACACTTAGTAAATACATTAAATGTCTGAAGGATCTCTGTTTACCGAGGACAACCGACCAACAGGTTCTACATAAGGAGTTTCTTTGCTAAGAAACTAAAGTTCTCTTTCGGCACGCTCCAATAAAAAATGACAAGGAGCTTAACATATTTAAATATTTTTAAGGGTGACTAAAAGTATGCAATGTAAAATTTAAACGTGTTCTTTCGCAACAAAAATATGTATAATATCTGGACACCGTTATAGGTGATATCAAAAAATAGTGTTTTCTGTACCACCTGCCATTAATTTCTCTACTTAATTTGGTTCTTATAAGCCTTAAAACCTTTAAGCATTTAAATGACCAAACCTTTTATGACTTTCAGCTGCATAAAATGGTGTGACTCTTTTAAAGGTTTTTATTATTTACTTAGGCCAAACGCAAGTTACACATGGCGAGGCTTGAAGCTAGCCAAAAACTATGCGAAACTTCATCCGTCAACGGAGTCCCCAAGGAACCGAGGGGAGGACGGAATATTCGCAAATTACATTTGCGGCGTCTGGTAGTCTGCATCAATCATACGCACCGTGTTCAGCAGCTGTCGGGGCGACCGGGGAAATGACTCCTGGCGGATTCAGTGGGGAATCACAACGTTGACAGTGCCGAGCTCCATGTCACTCCATTCAAATTACTTGCGATTCGCCTTTGTTGTTAGTGAAAGCGTCGTCTAATTGTACGCCACATGATTTGCAAGTGAGAATGCCAGCTCCTTTTTCCGGCAAATTAAAATAAATTGTCCGAAATTAAAGGAAAACTTTTACTCTTCCCCGCAGCCATACCCACGACGGCTGCTGCTTGTTTGCCTGCTTAGGAATTCAAATGGCGTTGCTACGGTGATCCTACAAGGCCATGACTTGTCTGACAAGCTCCGACTCCCTTCCGCATCCCGCTTCCCGCAGGATATATACACATACAATATAGAGAAATTGTGTGTGTTTGTCCTTTGGCTGACATTCATTTGCGATTCGCAGGGCGTCGGGACGTGGCTCAACTTTTTGCATATTACGCACTTGGTCACGTACACTCCTCATCTTTATTTTGCATAAGTTTGCAACTCTGGCGCGAATGATGGATGCCGAGCGCAAAATGTGTACGAAGCTTTAAGGCCGGATCCGGCTGAAAATTAGCCCAATTAGGCCCTACCCTGACAGTATGCCCCCGATAAGCAGGCCGATAAGGCCGAACAAAGGCAGCGGGCAGTTTTACTGAGACAAGGTAATTGGACCGCGGACAAAGTCGAGTTTGAGTTATGGCCCGGCACTTATGAGCATTTTTACTGCTCTGTTCTGCCGTGCTTTATTTTTTGGCGTTTCAATTTGCAACTCTGACTCCACGACCTTTGCCAGCCACCCAAAACAAGTTCAATGGCTCGGCTCCAGTGCACCCCCCCCACCCAACAATTTTGTATCCGACTGAAAAGCAGGCAACACAATTTTTTATTTCGCATGTTGCGACGCTAAGTGCTTCCTGTGCTTTTTTGCCGGGGCTGGGCAAGGTGCCACATCAACTTTGGCTGGCACGCCATAATATTAATTGTGCCTGCCAGAAAATATATTTTTTTCAGCTTATAGGGGACGGGGGGACTGGGACACCTCCCCGCACATAAAGGACAGGCCGGGGGCCACTTAAATGCCATTAAATTTTTATTTTATGCTCATGAATGAAGTGCGTGTGCTCTTAAATTTTTAATAATTATTCATAGCCGGGTCCTTGCCTGATAATCGCACTTTGTTCTTTGGGTCCGGGCCAGCAGCTATTTGGTCAGCCGACTTTTTTGGGTCTTCTGGCTCATGGGTATTTGCATTTCCGGCCTTGCGGTGCGGGGAATTATGATTATTCTCCGGCCAGCTGATGCAGCTTTTTGTGTAGTTGGTCCGAGGGGTTGGTAGTCCCAGTTGGAGCTAGACCTTTGCACTAGTTTCCCCGTCAGCTACTGTCAACCCTCCCCGCCCCCAGGCGGCCTGAGTCGCGTCTGTGGGAAATGACAAATTGTCTCATCAGTCAGCGCAAATGTAACAGAACAGAGCGGAACAGAACAGAACAGAACGGAGCCGTATGCATCGCAACACAATGGATCAGAAGTGGAACGGTGCTCGAGAATAAGTTTTTCCCTGCTTGCGGAACAATCATTATTATTGTCTACTTTTGAGGGCTTCATCTGCCACTGCACCGAGAGAAATTATTGAGTGGAATGTATTTTTAAAAGAAAAGTCAACTACCTGAATTTCACTACTGGCGTTGCCTTTAGAAGTTAACGGTTTGACAGCCATTGCAACTAAATGTTTTTGCAAGTACATTTTCTTATAAATCTATTTTTTAGATTTAGCACCTTTGTTATAGTTTTGATTACATGTTCTGGCAGGTTGACATTTTATTTCAAAGACAACGACTTATACCTTGATTGACCGTTTTTGTACCAGCTTTCAGACTTTAAATTAACTGCGGTTAAAAGAGGCGATTGTGTAATATAATAACTTATGTGCTGATGAGCAAAACGGAAAAGAAAAGATTGTCAAGTCACTTCTTAGGTTATACAACAACTATGTATTTTATAAAATCTTCTACTCTGAGTTGTACAGTTATATACCCTCTGATAGGGAATAAAAATCAGTGTTTTTAACCAGAATTGCCAATTTAAACTAGATGCTTATAATATAAAATCAACTTTTCGTGGAACGAAAATCAGAGAATTATTTTATATTTTGAATACAAATTGCAAATACCAATTACCAAAATTACTTACAGCTATTTCTTACAGTGCACTTATTCCACGCTCTCATCTGCTGGTGGCATCCCGTTCAGACACATGTGTTTTTGACAAGCTGCCGCTCATCGCCTTGTGTGACATCATTTATTATATTTCATTTGCAATGTCTTGGGATACCTTGTCTGCATGCCATTTCCCCGTCCCCAACAAGTATGAGTAATGCACGGAGCGCTCTTTTTGCGCCGCAAGAGTATGCAGAAGTGCGGAAACTTTTCATTCCTTCACTCAGCCATTTAATGAGCAAAGTTTCAATTAAATCGAAGCTTTCAGCGCTCGACTTCAGATCGAGTCCCAGCTGCTGCTCAAACAAATCGAAACAAATAGAAGCAGTGGCCCGACTCCCCTGAATTCCGCTGACAGCAATGCCAATAAAGTCCAAAGCCAAGGAGGGAAAAAAGCTTATGTGTTTTTCAGCGATTTGCCCATCTAAATCACAGCTAAGTCTCTGGTCTCCCCCTCGGCAGATGAATTTTATTTGTTTGTCGTTCTGTCTGTTTTCAGTTTTCTGTTTTCTGTTTTCTGTTATTTTTTGCTTTGTTACTTTCAAATGTAAACTGATAAAAACAATTGAAAGCAAACAGAACCAAATGGGGGGAAAAGTAATCTTTAAATTAAGGGTCGCAGTGCTTATTTCTTTTACAAGTAGAGTTTTACGAGGGGACGGGCCCCAGAGCTTTGCAAGACTTCTTTTCCAGCCCTCCCTCGAAAAGTCTTCAATTTCGCATATAAGTAAAGCCATTTGGATTCGATTTGAATTTAAATGGTTTTCGGTTTTGTTCCCATATTAAAGCGTTTACCACAAAATGGAAAAGTTCCGCTTTATGTGTGTTTAGGCCTTGGACCGACCACACACACGCACACCCAACAGAGGCGGCACCCAAAAAGTGTGCCAAGCTCTAATTGATTTTTATTTTGGACCTGGGCTGCATGTGAAGAGCTCATTATGATTTAATTAACTGTGCACTATATATTTTCGCGGTAATTCATATTTACCCTACATAAGCGTGCTTGACCCCTGAATTTTCCGCGTGTGTTTGTTTTATAAAATAACGGTTGGCGCTGTATAATTTTCACATTTTATTTTTATCTTAATGTTTAATTTAGTTTTTCATTATTTAACACAGTGTGTGGCGTGCTAGGAAGGGTGCTGGACTAGGGGATTGTGGGAGGTGACCTTGAGGTGAAAAAGTCTTACTTGTTGAAAAGAGAGCGTGTGTTAATTGCTTCTTTAAATCTTAATTTTTATAAAATACCTTCTCCAAAAATAATTTTACCCAAATATATTAAAGCTTTCTGTTATTAACGTCAAAACCTAATTAGTTTTATATCTTCCTGGCTCATAATTCTTGACTATCTTGCCCCAACCGAAACATTTGCATAATTTTGCCATTTGATTTGGCATGCTTTAATTAAGCAAGTTAATGGTTTTTATGTGGCTTCAAAGTACTTCTGTCACCTCGGTCCAATTTCGTTTTCTAGTTTTCGCCCTCAAAACCTCGGTTCTCTTCGTTTCAGCCACATTTTCAGTACTTGAGACCTAGAAGCTCTAAGGAGCAGCACTTAGCTGCGTATTTTACAGTTCATTGCATTGTTATATAATTTAACAGGCAAACACCTTGCCTGAGTGCACACACTCAATGGGGTTCGCACACACTCACACTCACAATCCATTTCCGCCCCCGCTGAGAGTGGGTGTTCGAGGGGAAGGGATAGCCAAAAGCCGGCAACAATGTAGCCAAGTTTATTTGTGCTAAAAAGAGTTTCTGAGACTTAACCCCTCGTCTTACGCTCCTTAGGTCGGGGTGCCATATCAAATGCTCCGTTCACAAATATACCCATCCACTCACACGCGGGGTGCTTATGGAATGGCTTTGGGTTGGAGCCAGGGAGAGTGTATAAAAATTGCTACAAAAGATGCCATTAAAAAATCTTTGTGCTGCCACAAATAAATCCAGCACAAACACATTCTCACTCGAACACATGCCAAACATTATTGCACTCAGGAAAAAATTGTTTCAAGCGAAACAGAAGCCTTTTCTGCATGTATAGTATGTGCTTTTCTTCTTGTTTCACTGTCACTTTTTAGATTGTTAATTAAATGATTTTTTGGTATACCGATGTAACAGAGCCGAGGAAGAGAAAGCCTATTCAAAAGAATACTTTTCGCAGAGCTTTGGTAGAATATTCCTAATGCATATTGCAGTATAGACAAATTTAAAAAAAAAATCTCACTATTATCTTTTATTGTTATTCTACATTGCCAAAGTTTAGGCTTAAAGTAATAAACAAATTTCGTTTTTGTTGGATATTTATAGAGGGGGAGGATTTTCTATTAAAATCTTTTCTAAATTTTTTCAGTGTTCGCGCACAACAAAAAGCTTTACATCCATCAAAGTAGAAACTAAGTCGCAGTCGGGGCATCACAAAAGTTGCTAAGCTGGGTGGTGTGTGGTGAGGGGAAGAGGTCGAGGGGTTTCCCATTTCAGTTGGCTTAACGCATTTTACACTTTTGCAATTGTTTAGCCGTGTTCCACACTCTTACTCTCGTCAGAAACATTTTCCTCGTCCAGTCTAAAATCCCCATTCTATTTTGGGCCAAACGACCACTTTTTCTGTTTCCAATTTCAAGATGTTGTTAAAAAAGTCACAAGAGCATATCTTTTCAAAGAATAAATGAAAAGTTCAAGGGCTGTAATACAAAATTCCCATATTAACCAAAAAGGCATGTTTAAATAATTTTTCATACCATTTTTTTTTTATTATTATAGAATCAGTTTAAAAACTCGATCATTAAATATTGCTTCATTTTCAAGTAATTTATTAATGGTATAAAAAATGGTGGTTTGGCCCATAGTGCATTTCGCCTCCATATGTCATTGCATACTTTCGGGCGGTCCCATTTAAGTGTCACTTTAGATTTTAGGGCTCAGTTTGCAACTCGAGTTCCCAATCCCAATCCTAATCCGAATCCGAATCTCGCACATTAACACATTTTCGTGTGGCGTCACTGTCTGCGTGGGCCTCATAAAACGCACTCTCTAAAACTATTTTGGCAAGGCGTGTCAAACCGTGAATTTAGTGACAGCGAACTCCATCCACCTCGCAGCAGAACCCAAAAATAGTCCTAAGCCCTGCTCTTGGGTCGTAAAAAACGGCGGAAAATCCGCTTTTAAAACGCTCATATGTGTGTGGGTTAGAGTCGCGAGAATTTACATAAAAACTGTTTGTGGGCTTAGGAGAAGGGGAGGCGCGAGAAGTCCTGAAACTTCTGTTGTTATTCACACGCTTTTAGGCAGGGCCCATACGTCGATAGATTGGTTGAATGGTGGAACAAAACAGCACAAAAAGTGACAGACAGTTCAATTTTGCTCATGCTATTGTTGCAACTGCTCCTGTTGCAACTTCTTTTGCTGTTCCCGCTGAAACTGCAATGCGTTTTTTCGATGTTTTTTTCAACTTATGTTATTGTGTAGTATCTGCTGTTATTATTGTGTAAAGGTTGTACTCAAGCATACGTTTTTTATAGCTCCGAGTTTTTACGCAGCTATTTCCGATTAAAGAATGGCTCTCTCCGTCATTCTTTGCTCCACTTAAATTTGCGACTTGGCCACAAAATACTAAAAAGGGAAGGTAAAATTAATAACAACTTTTTATTTATTTATAACGTTTAATTTTTGTATATGGCGACTTCTTCAATAAAGTTTGTTGTTTGTATCCTATATCTTTAGTTTTTAATCACTTATGGTTTCAATATATCGTTTAAGTCAATTTGTCGTCTTCGAATGAATAACAATCCCTCGAAAAATTAGTTTATAAACTAAAGGAACCTAAAACTTATATGCTTTGTAAGGCTCAGTGCTAAGTGTACTGTTGTTTTTCTCGCATGCAATATTTTCGATCCATTGTGGCTGCAAATTGGCTGTCATCAATGAAAGGAATGCCGTGGCATATCTTTGGGCTGGTGCTCGAAGTCGCAGGCAGCAGGCCCATCAGATTTTGGGCATCTCTCGAACCCTCCTCCCACCAGATCGATGTGTCATTTTGACAGGCAAATTAGCATACGCAAAAAAGCTGAAAAACAGAAAGGGAGAACGGCAGGGAGAATGTTTCGGGCTGCTGGAGGAGACAGTCCCATTTGCTGGACGATGATCGCTGCAGTTCAGCGGTGGGAATGGGCTGGAGGCATCGTCGTCATCATCATCATCGTGCCAGTTCCCGCTGCGAGTGTGCTGTGCCCAAACATTTTCATTTCAAATGCATCTTCGCCGGAGAATTTGCATTGCAAAGTTGCAACATTTGTTGCTGCTCCCGCTGCCCGAACGGCGATCGTTACATAAAGTACACCACAAAAGCCGCACAGCGCCATCGAAATAGAAGGAGAAATAGAAGGAGGCCCGCCTCGAACTGGAGGCTGAGCCCATCCGAGGCCAAGTCCCAATCCTAGGCCCAATCCGCAATGGCATCTTGATCATGTCATTTGTTCTGCGCAGTGGCAGTTGCCGCAATTTCCTGTTGGCCATAAATTGAAATAATTGAGGATCGCATGCGCTGATTTCAATCAGCTAATTGACGTTTTATGATGGACACATTTCTGCCCGATAGACAAATAAACGTCGAAGGTTGCCCAAATATTACTCGAGGCGTGCACACAGGAAAAAAAAGTAGTTGCTATCGAATTACTTACTTATTAGAAACATGTATGTCTTTTATTATTAATGTATATCCATTTAGTAATCTCCAGATATTTATAATTATTAGTATGTGACTATTTAGATTCCATATCAGTTAAATATCTCTTATTCTGAAAAACTTAACGGAAACAATTAAAGGCGGAATAATTTGTTGTTTCAGCCACCATTACAGTGATAACATAACAACCCAGTTATTCGGGTAAGCCAATATCCCATATAAATTTCAATTTTTTCCTGAATTAGAAATTTCTGTTCAAGTGTAATGGCAGGGTGAACACCAGCCACCCCAAATTGATATGTTGTCTATCAAATCGGGAGCGTTCTTCGTCATCTTCGGCAACATCTTCAATCGAATTCGATTTGGTTGGATCGGTGGATGGCTGGTGCCCTTCTATGAAACTGCGTGCTGGATATTGGATGTTGGATGCTGGCTGTGCCCACTTTGGGCATATCAATTGACTGCTTAGGCGGCTGTCAGATGCCTTAACGGACAGTCTACAACGTCGTGTGGCATGTTGCTGCTGATAGATGTCCGTGATTTCGTAGAAACGTAGAAAACGAAAGGCCAGGGTCCAACGGGGTCCCACCCCTCGCCACAGGTCTGTTTATTTTAGTGCTAATTAATGGGAAGTACAAGGAGTCGTTCTGGTCGTTGCAGCTTAATTTGTCGCGGCTGAAACGGCTCGAATGGGCAAATCCAGTTCTCAGTTGCATGCACCAAGTGGGCAGCTCGAGATTGACGTGTCATCCATGTTGCAGCTGTGGTTGTTGCTGTTGTTGTTATTGTTGTTGCCGTTGCTGTTGTTGCGTTTGTCCCTGTCAGCGTTGTTGTTGTTGGGTCTGTCGTCTGGTCAAGTGGACGATGCCGTCGCCGCCAGGGAGCCGGACTTCGGAGTCGGTCTCGAAAAGTGCACTGAAAAAAAACAATATTAAACCGTAGTCCTGCAAAAAGAGTATAAGGTTTATTGCCTGGCAATGAGCTTAATGGCACTATTAAAAAATTTAATTACAAGTTTATCAAACCCCTGAAAATCGACATAATAAGACCCGATTTTTTCGCATATTAAGTCCCACAGATCTCGACGGACATACCATTTTGAATAAAACCAAATTTCTTGAGCTTATTGGCGAATATGGGTTTAAGTATTTTTCTAATCATAATTATAATCATAATCATAGTCATAATCATAATTACTTTGATTTAATAAAATGATTGCTTTACAAACAAGGTTCACTGAATATTAATTGCGAGTTGGAAAACTGTGTGCATTTGTAAATTCATATACAATTGTTTTGTCAAAAATGTTTTAAACCTTTTCATAAAGAGATGACATTTTCGAAGAAAATATGGATTGCTTGAAGCATAAAATGAGTTGACAAATTCTAAACGGCTTTGATTTCCATATCGAAGTTTCGAATGATTTCTTAATTTTGGAAATTTTCAATTTAAGTGTGCGTTCGAAGAGTGGCAAGACTCTATTTGCGTATGCGCCAAGCTTGATTTGCTGCTCACTTGATGCTGCCGCTGCAATTGAATGAAAGTTTTTCCGATCTGCGGCAGACTAAATCGAGCTGACCAACGCCTCTTGGTTTTCACTAAAGTGCCTCGGTGGAGCTGTTGATTAGATTGGGCTGCGGCATTTAGCTAATTACCTCACTTGTAGAAAAGTTGTCCCCACTTTGTAGGAGCTGGTGGTGCGGGTGAGGCGGTTGAGTGGTGTTCAAACCGCTTCGAAGATGACGGCTGGTCGGAAGAGCCATCTTCGTTATGTGGATAACTTTCGTTAGACGGTTTCGCAAATTACTTATAAGAATTTATGGCCATTAAAAGTATTTATTTTAAATTGCCAAAGCATTGCTCGTAAGACTTTTATCAAGGGGTTTTCCATGCCGACTGGTCTCCCAGTGAAACTTTTATTACTTATTAATTGATGACTGTGATAAGCTATATAAAATTGAGTATTTTACAATGTTGAATAATATTTTCGCTTTCACAAACATAACAAAATCTGCGAAATAGAAGAAAGTTATTCATCTTGTATGGTATTTAATACTCTAATAAGATTTAAAAATGGACTAGCAGATGATTCTAGATTCTCGTTAATATAGATACAATTTCCTCAAAAGAGATATATTAATTAAATATCTAAATATAAATGCAAGCTGTTTTAATTCCATAACTCAAAATTGTTCTATACTCGAAACTGGAACGGGAAATTTTTTGTTTTTCTGCACCGACAAAATGTTTTTAGGGCCTTACCAAATGTTCCAAAGCAAACGAAAGGTTTTTTAAACTAAATGGGACAGTAATTTTTATAAAAATTATGAATAATTAATTCTGGTTTCTTTTTTATTATTCCCTATAGTATTAAGGGAATCAATAAGTTTTAGGACCGCCGTCTAAATGATGAGTGTTAGGAACATCAAACTCATCGGGCTCTTGGCTAGACAAGAGCTCTCACTCATTTGACTCCCGCACAATCTGCGATCAGAGCCTTATAACAAGCCCCTGCAAAAGACCCACTGGAAGCCCCGTCAATTGTTCAGCTTCATCAGGCGGACACGCACAGGCCAAACGAATCCCCCTGGGGAACACAGCTTCGATACTATGCAAATGTCGAGTATTCTGTTTTAGTTATGTGCAAATTTATTGTTTGTAAAAAGCAGCAGCAGCGGGGGAACAAAAGGCTGGCGAGAGCGATTGATGCCATTGTTTTTGTTCTGCTTTTGTATTTACTTATTTTTTGGTGGTGTTTGGGGAGTTTTTTGCGAGCTGGGCGCTGTGGGTTTCTGCTCTATCATCAACTGGTTTTGGGTTACCCGCACGCACACAGCCAGCAGGAAAGCCAAGATGCAGCAGCGATCACATAATTCGTGTTGCTGCCTCATCATTCTTGTGCTTTTCCAAGCCGCGTCCGAAGATCGGGCTCCGAGAAGCGGGGCAGCCGCTCCGCCGGAGGAAGACGTTTTTGCCAAGTTTATTTTTATCAACAGCGGCAGCCGCAGCATTTTGCTGCTGTTGCATGATGGATCCACCGAAAGAAATTGCTAATTCTCTATTTACATTTATAGTGCATCGTTTTGGCGGTAAATCTTCGGATCAAGCTACTTTAATTGCGGAATATTCAACCAAAACCCGTAACTGTTATTACTAACCGCTATTAGCTATCATATTTCAAACGGCGTGCACAATTACAACAATATTATGGCGAATACTTTTTGTATATTTAAAATGTATTAGCAAGCTTTGTTGATACATACATTTTTTTTTATTTTCTTTATTTATTTGTAAGATTTATTCTTATTATCTATTAAATACCAGATTTTTATGATTCTTTTTAAAATTTGTAAATAAAATGTCAGATTTTTTTTCTTATTCCAGTTACTATTTTTCCACATATATTCAGTTAAGTAATTATCATTTGGCATCGATTCGAAGGTTATGTTAGAAACTTAATTTCTTTGTGGTAAGGAGTACCTTCAGTATCCTTCAACCCGTACAGAAGCTATCGTTGCGACTAATGCATCATGTGTTGTGCAACATACTAACATAATTCGGTGATCTGAACTCTGTGTGGAAAAAATCGCAATGGTTTACAATTAAAATGAAATAAGTTGAAAATAACATAACGCTTAAGTACTTTTATTTTTACTTACCCGTGCTCTCTATAACGTACAGTTATTCAGCACTAAACATAACAGTTTATTAATTTTTAGCGACTTTAAATAAGTGGAAACCAAACTGAATTGGACATGTGAACCTGAAAACTTATGTGTCACAAGTGTGGGCCTTTTTTTGTTCAGTGTCCTGGCAGATTCCCTTCTCCGACCCCCGACAGATGTGTGTATCTGGAGAGACAAGAGCCGCTGCCGAAGAGCTTTTGTGGCCGGGCATCTCACGATCTTTAACATGTTTTGTCTCGATCAGTGAAATCATTCAATCAGAACGGTCAGCATCAGCAGCGCTTCTCCGGTCGTTGCCAGGAGACAGGACACACTCACACTCACACTCACACTCAGACTCAGACTCACACTCAGACTAAGACTAAGACTAAGACTCACCACATTCTGCGGACTGGTGGTTGTAAATTATATAAGGTTAAGCTGGATCTGGTTTTGTGCTTTTAAGGAAGCCCCAATCCCCCAGCCGCCGATTGAAAGTGTTTGGAGCGTTTCGTTTTTGTGCTTTGTAATGCTGCCATCAGCTCCTCGATCTTCGATTCTGCGCCTTATATCTATATCGTAATTATGCAAGATCGTTGGGGCTAAAGGAGCCCATCAGTCAAAGCAACGGCATCAACAACAACCCACGGAAGCTGCCAATTTATGACACCCGGAGAAAGAGCCTTACAAAAGGAGGCTTCCTTGTGCCTCTGCTGCTTCCTTTTTTTTTGGGGGGGGGGGGGGGGGGGCGGAGTCCGCCAGTCCGGGTCCATAAAGCATGTTTTTAAAATTCCATTAAAATTTATTAGCATTTCACACAAACTGTGCATAAATAATCCCGGCGAATTTCGGGACTTTTGATAAATCAGCGGGAGAGTGCTGCTCGGACCCAAGTCCTACGCTTCAGGTCTTTGATGATGAAAAATTGGCCATCTTCTTTGGTTCTTTTGGGCACTCACCTGAGCCTGCTGAGATTTCATTTCGATTTTCGGTTTTCATGGATTTCGTAAACTTGTGTGTGCGTGCTGCCGTTAATTGGAACAAGGAGGTGGGGTGGTAACTCCAAGCCCGATAAACAATTTATGCGCAATGCTGTTTGTTTTGCCCTGCTGCTTTTTGTTTATGGGACGCATTATCTAAACAAATACGAAAATAACTCATTAAATGCAAAGGCCATAAAACCTGAACATTTCGGTTCGTGTCCGTAGACGGAAATTAGAGTTAATGTTAATGCAATCCCGATCTCAGGGCCCCATCCCCAACTCCCCCTTGCTTTCTGCCTTCCTGCCTTTCTGCCTTTCTGGCTTTGGCGTTGGGTCCAAGCATGCATGTAAATAATTTGACAGCAGAGTAAATCCCAAGGCGGCCACTCGAGGCGCGAGGTGGGCAACAAGTGCAGAAGGCGAGGGCAACGAAAACTCAAGTGCACCGCCGGAGATTCGGAGAAGAGAGCCGGAGAAAACAAAAGACAAAGAGACAGAGAGCTGGAGTAACAGAGAGATCGAGAATGGTGCAGCGATTCCAGGGAGAGGAAAAGATTACCTGCTGAGACTGTTCCCAGTATTACCAGGTGCTCGGGTTAAGAACCCAATCCACCTCAAAGTTCCTTTCTTTCTTTCTTTCTTTTTTATACCCTGCAATAACGAGTGTATCATTGTCAGGATGAGGTTTGTTTTATTTTACAACATTTATTATATGTATAATATAAATTACGTTTTTTTACAATGTTAGGTTGGTGATTTTTTTTTATGCTGTTTTTATACTCTTCATGGCTCCTAAAAATAAAACCTCTTGTTTAAGTCAGAGAGACTATGGAGTGTTTAGTAATTAAAATATACATTTTCTTTTTTGTAACCTTTATTTGCTTGTTCTGTTTATTTTTATAGATTAGATTTAGATTAGTAGTAGATTTCTTTATTTATAAAAAAACCCAAAGTACAAGGCTTTACAACTATACCATTAAATCACATACATTTGTTTGTTACATTTATTATTGAATTAATAAATTAGTATTGGGTTGATTATTTAACCGTCAGCCGAATTAATTTCTATATTACAACTTTAGCAGATATGGCTTTTTACACTGTTTTTGCCATATTCGAATATAGCTATTATTAAAACTCAGAGTTCGAAACTAAACCTATTGAAGTAATTAAATTGGTATGGCAAATTTAAACGTACTCAGCTACCTTTCTCTTTTAAATCTCTGTTCTTACATTAAAACACTCCAACCATTTGCGAAGGGTATTCCAAACCCCGATCGGTCAGCTTAGCCTTTCCGTTTTTACGGCTTTTCTTTGGCGCTGCTTGTAATGCAAAGCGCATCAGGCTCCATCGCGGTTGCAGTCGCAGTCGCGGCTTCAGTCGACGTCGTTCTTAGCGTGGCTTTGTCTGGATTCCTGGTCGACGGGCGGCTATAAATGACAGGTGGCAGGGCCATTTCACTTTTAGTCTCGAGGTGTCGACGCAGGCGCAATGATCCACTGGCTAAGCAGTGAGCTCTCCATCCCAAAGATCGCTGAAAACCCCTCCTGAAATCTAATCTCTTTGGATTCTCCTAGCTATTCTTCTCGGGGTGCTGATCTCCGCACCGGGTGGCCATGGAAACACGATCAAGGAGCGGAATCTGTTCGCCACCGAGCTCTTCCAAACCCTGGCCACGGACCGTCAGGATGAGAACGTGATCATATCGCCGGTGTCCATCCAGCTGGCCCTGGGTCTGGCCTACTACGGAGCTGAGGGCAGAACGGCCGCGGAACTGCAGAAAACGCTGCACGCCTCCGCCAAGGAGAGCAAGGATGGCCTGGCCGAGAGCTACCACAACCTGCTCCACTCCTACATCAAGTCCAAGACCGTGCTGGAGATCGCCAACAAGGTGTACACCCGGGAGAACCTTAAGGTTTCGGACCACTTCCGCAAGGTGGCCCAAAGGTACTTCGACTCCGAGGTGGAGCCTCTGGACTTCAGCCGCGAAACGGAGGCCGTGGAGCGGATCAACCGGTGGGTCAAGCAGCAGACGCAGGACAAGATCGAGCGGGTGGTGGACAGCCTGGAGCCGGACACCAACGTGGCCCTGATCAACGCCATCTACTTCAAGGCCCGCTGGGCACGACCCTTCAACGACGAGGACACCCGGGACCGGGAGTTCTGGCTGAGCGAGCGCCAATCCGTCCAGGTGCCCACGATGTTCGCCGACAACTGGTACTACTACGCCGACTATCCGGAGCTGGACGCCAAGGCCATCGAGCTGTTCTTCGAGAACATCAACCTGACCATGTGGTTCATCCTGCCCAACCAGCGCTCCGGCCTGCAGGTCTTGGAGCAGAAGCTCAAGGGCGTCGACTTCAAGCTGCTCGAGGAGCGCTGGCAGTGGCAGAGTGTCTCCGTCTACCTGCCCAAGTTCAAGTTCGAGTTCGACACGGACCTCCGACCCACGCTGCACAAGGTGAGGAAAGGGTCACTATAATGGTATTCCAGGGGAGATACAATCTGGGGTCATAAACTGAGGTCTTTGTGGGACTGTCAGGAATTAAAATATTTAGATTTTGAACCCATCAAGGGAAGACCTTTCCAGAATGTCTCTTGACTACTTTGATTAGACCTTTCTAAAATCTTAGGCCCTTTTTCTTTTTTCCATGTTAGGCTGAGAGTAGGTTTTAAATTACATTTATCTTTATTGTAGTTTATTTAAAAAAGGCGCTATGGTTTGATCATAACAGACATTTTTATATATTTTTGAGAAATATTTCTTTAAAGAAGTTAAATAATTTAAAAATGTACAGGAATTCTCAATGAAAATTGTTGTTCAGTATTGCTTTAATACTTTAGTAATATCAGCCATGAAATGTGTTTGCTAGTAGATTTTTCCTTTAAATCCCTTTTTTTAGATGGGTATCAGTGCCATGTTCTCGGATGCAGCCGACTTCAGCAACATTTTCCAGGACTCGCCCATTGGCACTCGGATCACCAAGGTGCAGCACAAGACCTTCATCGACGTGAACGAGATCGGCTGCGAGGCGGCTGGCGTCAGTTGTAAGTCAAAGGGTGATCTGAAATTGCAAGATGTAACCACCACCTTTTTGCCCCCCTTAGATGCTGCTGGGGTGCCCATGTCTCTGCCCCTGGACCCGAAGACTTTTGTGGCCGATCATCCGTTTGTGTTCATCATCCGCGATAAGCACGCCGTCTATTTCACCGGACATATTGTCAAGTTTTAATAAGCACACCATTACACATTCACTCAGATTAATCACTTTAAGCTGTAATCATTGCATACACCAATAAATGCGGAGAGCCTCCGAAACAATTTAGAATTCCATAAACTGGCATTTGTATCCCCGCACTGGATGGCACTTGCCCTCGTTCTTCACCAGGAACACTGAAAGAAACTCGGCCTGGTGTGGGCTATCTTATCACGTCGTAAGTGGGATACTCACTGTGTCTACGGTGCTGCAGACGCGCACAGTTGAAAACCAGCATGGAGCAGTACTCCATTTCCAGGTGGCAGCCGTTGAGGAAGGCGCAGATCAAGCGGCCCCTGAATTCATCTGGACACGAGACACAATGGGACATTAAGTCCTGAGAATGAGCTTTGGCTTGGGGAAACTGAAGAGCAACTAGTGCCACAACTAAGATCGAAAGAAAATGGATCTTCATTTCCACATCGACCGATTCGGAAAGCCTTAGAAGTGGGAATGATTGTTCAGAATGGACCCGCTCCTGCGCTGACAGGCGAATCGAATTCATTGTTTAAGGTAAAAATCCAATTACGGGTGTATTCGGGCATCAGATATGCAAGTCACAAGAAACCTGTTGACTACACGGCGATAGGCTCATAATATAAACTGTAGCTTGGTGGTCCGACGGTCGCGTAAGCCAAAAATAAACATTGAGGTAAGAAGCATTTAAGACTCCGAATACCGCCGAAGACAATTGCAATATTTAACTCGAAAATGACAAACATGAACGTGCGACCCCAAAATTAAGCAGAAAGAGTCGGAGAAAATAACCGAATATAATTAACGACAACTTGATGCACTGTCGCACCTTTAAAGAGGTTTTTAGGGGCTTACCTTTCGAATTGGTTGAACCAAAAACAATTAAAGCGATAAGGCCTGCGAACCCGCTACTTCAAAAAGATTGCAGGTGGCTTGCTTAAAAAGTCGTTATTTTATTTTAACTATCTTAAAAATCGCGGTTTTTCTCTAAAGCATATCTCTATGTAAAAAATTATTAAATACAACTAGTGAGTGTGTACACCTAATTTAAGCCTTTAACTAATATATATAGCCCCACATTCTTTTAGAACATCTAGGACTTAAGGGGTATGAAGTACTAATAATCCGTTTTCAGTTTAATTTCAAGACAATTAAGGTTTAACTTAACTTGTGAATCCACTTAATTTGATTGAAAAAGACAACCAAACAGGATATTATGCTATGCATTTAAACCATAAAAGCAATTTAATGAATAGTTAACAAATAAAGATTGCATTTAGAGGCATTATAAGATCGCATGATTAGTCCCGGATGCTAGGATCTGGGATTAGCTAAATGAACTGTCAGTTTGCGGGAAAACAAGTTTCCACAGCCCTCGAGTTGGCAGGGGCAGTACTTGTGGCTTTTGTTTTAAAAGTGCCTGCAACATAGCCATGCACCATGCACCATGCACCATGCACCTGCTGCAATTCTTCCCCCTTTCGGGAGAGGCTCTTTTAAATTCCGCTCAGAAGGCGAAGAAACAAAGAAAACTTGTCGGGGGCAACCGAGCGGTTCTAACAAAGGGACGAACCGACATTACAATTGCAGAAAGATATGGGCCCGGATCTGTACCCGTTATTTTAAGATTACCGGTATTCGAGCGGAGAGCGAGAGATAGAGAGCGCTACGTGAGAGAGCGGCCTGCAGGGGAGTTCGGCACTTTTTGGAGTTCGTCTTTGGGGCCGATCGGCGATGGCTGTCAGTCTGCTGCGCGCCTCGCACGACCACTCAACTCTCGGCAGAGCGCATGCGCGAACGCATTGATCGGATCGTAACGTACCGAAACCAAAACCGAAACGCAAGGGAACGGAACGCAACGGAGCAGCGACGGCCCCCGCGTTTTTGCGCTTTTGCGTCTTTGCGTCTTTGGGCTTATCAAGTGCCGGGGATCGGTGAACGTGAACGGGGAGTCCAGAAATCGGGCAGCTGTCGCGTGCAGTAGCCGAAAGAAGGAGTTTGCAGAAAGTAATGAAATGCCTGCAGTGTCTGTGTTTTCTGATCGGCCTGAAAATGTGCATCAATTATTTTAAATGGCCAGCCACCCCATCCCCCACCCCTGCGGAATGTCCCCAACCACATGCATAAATACAATTAGGCCGCAAGATCGGGCCTGACCATAGCCAAAGTTAATTCGGTGCGCGAACCAGTTTCCGCTGGAGCCGCAAAAATCGACAGGCACTCCGCAAATGTTTTTGCACGAGCGCGCCAAGAAATAATAAATACGCCTAAGCTCAAATTGTTGTCAGTTGGTTCGGCTTTTGTTGATTTATGTGCGCGATTAAAGGAAACAACCTCAACGCAGCCAGCCGAGAAACCGCAAAATAAGATAATAAATATAAATAATGCCAAAAGGCAGCACCCCCTACCCCAGTGTCACCAGTGAAATACCTATGAATGCAAATCAAGCGAAAAACAAAGGCAAGAGACCTCAGCTGATAAAACGCCAGCGATAAGAACCTCGGATATATTCTCAGCCTCTCAAGCATGGATAACCCAAATCAAATGCCCGTGGAGCTAGAAAGGTGAGTGCCATGCCCGAATTAAATTAAAACTAAATTTGTACACATTTTTAGAAGACTTAAGAAGCTAACAGGACGTTCAATGGTTTCATAGAACTTGTTTTTTCTGTGGGTGACAATCTTAAGCATCTCAGATGAATCTTTTGTTCAAAACTTGACCATAAATTAACTTTATTTGCGTTTTGCATTTTTGCTTTTATTTGGCTTTTGCGGATTTTGCTAGTATTTTGCTGTTATAAACAATCAACATTTCACCGTTTGTCTTTAGACATAAGCGTAGTTAGCAATATGGCCGATAAAGACGATCGAGTCCTTGTACTTGATGGCAAACACAAACGGATGGTCTGCCTCGAACTTCTTGGATCGCGAGAAAAGGCCCTTCAGCACTTGTAATGAAAAGAAATAAATGCATTTAATATAAAACTCAAATCATTTGGGTAACTACTTACGGCCAGTTTCCAGGGGTTGCTCGAGACCCGCTTCGGTGACCTCCACGTTGGCCTTGTGCTCCACTGCGTTGATAAAATGGCTAACAAACATGCGGTACATGTTGCTAAAGTCGCCGTCCCTCGAGAACATGGTGTGGACGCCCAACTAGTTGAGAACAATTTAAATAGGTTCAGTTACAAGATTGTAAATATCGCATAAATAAAGAAGTAAATTTGATAATGTGTGAATTGCTAAATATAATTAACAATAATAATTTTAATATAACTAATTGGCCCAAGTTTTTTTTGTTCTCAATAATTAAAGCAACGTCAAAACATTTGTAGTTATGCCAAGAGGTAACAGTCTTAAAAAAAATAATTTAACTTTCATACTTTTAAAAATTTATTTGTCGCAGTGCTTCTAATAATATGCTTTACCGTCTTCTCAAAATCAAGCTTATGAAAGCTGAACAAGTGCTAAGTAAAATTGATTAGCAGTATGAATACTGACCACGGCAATACCAAACAAAACCAATAATTTATTGAGAACTGTACAAAACACTGGCCAAAACAACGAAATCGAATCTCAATCGAGTTTGTATTTGAAACAAGCAAGTAGTCAAACTTCGCAGAGTCACGATACCAGAACCGAATCGTACTCACCTTTTTGAAGGGGCCCTCCAAGCCCGTGGCGAAGGTGACGCTGAACTTGGGCAGCAGCACCTCCACTTTGTGGGGGCTCATGGCGCCGATCTCGGCCAGCAGATTCTTGCCGGAGAGCGACTGCTGCAGGGAGCGCAGGCCGTCCTTGCGATTGGGCAGCAACAGCAGCATGGAGAAGTCGGGGTTCTGGTAGGGCAGCTCCACGACCTTGGCGTCCAGGGAGCTGACCTCGGCGTAGTTGAAGTTCTGCAGGGTCCACATGGTGTCCACCTTCACGGACTGCCCGCTGCCGGTGCGGAAGGACCGCTTCTCGGTCTTGTCCAGCCGGAAGGCCTTCTGCCAGGCGGCGGAGTAGGCGACCCCGTTCACGATCACGCCCTCGGTGCGGTCGTTGAGCAGCTCGGGGCGGAGGATGTCCGTGATCTTGCCGTTGGTCTTGGTGGCCACCACCCGGTTGATCCCCTCCGCCGTGCGCTTGTTGTACGGCGGGTGGAAGTCCAGCTTGTCGATGGTCGAGTCGAACTGGCGCTGGGCCACGTCGCGGAACGATCCCTTGAACTCCAGATTCTCGTTGATGTAGATGTTGTTGGCCAGGCGAAAGTTGTTGTCGCGGGTCAGGGACTGCTGGTGGCTGCCGCTGCGCTGGCTCACCGCATCCACGTCCCCGGGCCCGAGGCGCAACCCCTGCTGAAGCTCCGAGGCCGTCTGACCCTTGGCCCCCACGAAGGCCAGCGCCATTGAGCTCTGGATCGTCGCCGGCGAGATGACCAGGTTCTCGTTCAGGTGATCGGCGCCCACGGCGTTGTAGAGATCGGCGGCCAGCAAATTGCGATCGGCAGCGGCATCGTAGCCCACGGTCTTGGCCTGCGACACTGACGCTAGGAGGACTAAAAGAATCGACGCGAAACATGGCATTAGTGGCAATTTGTTTGCAAGCTCCGCCCCGCCAATCGAGTGCGCACTGAGAGAAACAAGCTATGACTCGACTCGACAACATTCTGTATCGCAATGATAACGGTATGACTCATATGCATATATCAGATCAGATTTCGGTACAATTCAAATATTAACTGAGTTGAAATATATATGTATAGGTCATGAGCTTAAATCAGATTTGGTTAACACGATTGGCTCAACATTTAGTTACGTGATTTTATTAAACTAAGCAAGCATTAAAGAAAAATTGTTTTGAGGAAAAAAACTACAAAAACCCTTGTTATCAATCACAGATTAGAAGGCTCTTAAACATACTGCGTTTTGCACTTAGTACACTTGCATGTTAATTCTTTTAAATCATGTTATTTTCTGAAAAAACTTCAATAGCTTTCTCGCTGTGCATAAACCAGATCGTTTAATTGGGGCTTACGTAATAGGCAGCTGATGATGACAGCCATGGTCGTCACATAAATTGTTGATGGGCGTCTCCTGCTCCGCTTGATTCGCACTTGAGACTTCTCCGAGCTCGTCGGAATGTGAACTAAAATCACGGCGATCGCCGACCGACTTTAGAGGCTGTTTGCAGTCGGTTTTATACGCTAAATTCGGGCAATACAACGCCGTACCTCTCGGGCCCCGAAAACAGATCGTGTGTGTTTACAAATCATTCTTCACCTTTGGCTTGCCACGGGTGATTCTGTTTATTTTTCAGTGATTCGAGCGTAGATGATAAGGCGATAACCCCGGTAAGAGCTAGCATTGGAATCGAATACTAAGTAAGCATTGGAGAGACTCAGATGTCCACGATGTGGCCGGCCAGCAGCAGGGTCTTCTCATTGCCGATGGCGTAGAAGAATGGGTGATTGATGACCAGGGGCAGGGCTCGTCGGAACAGATCGCCGAAGGCTGGAAGAACAGCGGGTTACAGGGCTTCTTAGCCACACAGTGAATCATGATCACTTACAAAAAGAATCGCCGGCGTCGCCGCCCTCCTCCTGCAGCTCCAGGAGACTGCTCTGCACCACTGCTCCCAAAGGGGGAGCCGAACTGGCCAGTATGGAGCTGAAGACCTCGCTCAGCTGGATCTCTGATGTGAACAGCTTCGCCAGCCCCAGCTGCAAGATACGTTTTTGTTAAGTAATAACTGACAGTGTCCGAAACCAACTATTTCTGGTGGAGCTAGTCATGCTCCTCACTAGTCCTTTTAAATATTAGAATGGCATTTAATATTTTTTCAGGAGGAAAACTTGTTTCATTGTTAAGAGCTTATTTCTGAACTAATATTAAAATTCATTTATTTTCTGTTCGACTAAATTACTATCCATAATTTAAAAGGCTCAGAACTGATTGAGTAATGATATTGATGATATTTATATTTTGTTTAATATTATTATTAATCTTGTCCTTTAGGGGAATCGTTTAAAGACAGAAATAATTTTAGACCTATTGTGTCTTTAAGCTTCCAGTACACAAATGGATGCATTCATTCAAGTAGGTTCTTACTATGACTCTTACGAAATGACTATGATAGAAAGCTATGTGGCTATTAGCTCACCTCTTTAAGCACTCCGTCCAGAGCAGAGTGGACCAGAACTTTGAATTTGGGCAGGGTAAGGGCCACCTTGCGCTCCTGGAGCTGTCCCCTCAGCTGCTGCAGGTCGGACTGCGCCAACTTCCGCTCCAAGTGGGCCAGCCCATCCGCCCTGTTTGGGTACGCAATGAGCAGTCTCAGATCCGCGGTGGCGAAGGGCACCTCTATTAGTTGGGCATCCAGAGCTGGAGCCTCGGCGTACCTGTAGCGGTGCTGGCCGAACATGGCCTCCACCAGCCTGGGGCGACTGCCTCCGGCGAAGAAATTGATGCTCTGCGTCTCAGCCGGGTCGAAGGCACTGGGCCCAGGGAGCGCGGAAGGTGAGTGCCGAGACGTGTAAGAAGGGCGTGTTGTGCTCGGCCAGGGACTCCAGTTGGGAGGCACTCACTAGCTCCCCCAGGCTGAAGTTGCTGCGGCTCAGAAAAGAGTAGTTAATGTCCTGGGCCGCGTGCGAGGCACTTTCCCAGGCCAGGCGGTGGCAGCCAACGCCCATTTGGGAGGCCAAGGCCTCAAACTCATCGCGGAAGCTGAAGGTGAAGCGCTGCTGGGCGTAGAAGTCGCTGATCAGTCTCAGACGACAGCCAACTGCGGCGGACTGTTTGAGGTCCGACAGGAGGGCCTGGATGTCCCGAACCGCTTCCTTGGGACCACTGGCGTGCGTCAGCTCCAGAGCCTGCCGCAGATCCCTTCCGGAATCCGCAGAGCTCCCCGCATACAGCAGACTAAGGGCCGCCTGTATCAGCAAGGGGGAAACCACCACGTTTGCGTCCGGCTGGCTCAATCCCAGCTTAGTGGTTAGACGCAGGCCAAAGCGATGGCTTGAGGCAGTGGCTGCCGATCTGGCCGAGAGCTCAGCGCCGACTGGAAATGGTGGGACTATAGCCAATGCCAGTGCCACTAACAGGGCGAAAAGTAGCTCTCCGTGCATCATGTTTTTGGGGAATGCCTAGCTTCGACTAATGTTAATAATCCAGTGGCTTACACACAACTGAGCTACGCGCTCATTCATGGAAATTCAAATTAAATTGAGACATTGAGGTCATTGATTGGAGAGCTCCGTTGCCAAAGCTCGCCGTTGAAGGTCTTTGGTGATACGGTAAGGTCTGAGGGACGGAGAGTTCCCAAGATCTCAGAGAGATTTGGTGTGACGTAGAGCGGGAGATTCTATCCGGACAACTGGATATATCTCGCTCTGAAAATTCTCAAGTTCAGATGCTCACTGGAGTGTGCCGATTCGACACTGCAACTCAAACACAGTTTAAAATCGAAACGGAAACCTACAAACATTTTTTTTTTATAATAAAGCCATTCTAGGGTAGTTAAGCCATAACTTGATAAGTCAATTTTACAAACAAAATTTTTGAATGAATCATTTTTCAAATTTGTAAAAATTTAAAGTCCAATAGAAAGAAAAGTCTTTTATTTGTGCAAAACTATCGACAATGGTTTAAAATAATATATCCTAATGATATGAATAACTTATGATTCTTGTGGATGGTTCATTGATCAAGAATAATAAGCCTTCTTTTCGCAGTTGTAATATTTTAATCCAAAGGGCATACTGAAGCAGAGTTCTGGTGATCAATCAGTCAAAAACTACAATTAATGCTATGTAATTTCAAAGAATTAATATTTTAATGGGAACGTACTTTAATAAATCTAGCGATGCAAATTTTGTATAACTCAGCCAAAGCCCAAGCTGACCTAAATAATTATACCCTTGCAAAGGGTATTATAATTTCAGTCAGAACGACTATAGCGTATAGCTCCCAAAGGAACAATCGGAAAAAAAAAAAAAAAAATTATAACTTTGCTTTTTTTAATTTTTTTTTAGCTCTTCGACAATAGTAATGGTAAATCATAATTTTAATGTCTTCAAAAATATTTTTGCAATAGCTGCAAGGGTATATGAACTTCGGCTTGCCAAAGTTTGCGTCCTTTCTTGTTATTAAATCATTGTAAATAACCCTATATTCGTACCAATTTATCTGAGTGTACGCAACCTTGACTGAGCGCTATTAATTATGCCCAGCTTTCAGCGGGTATTTCAATAACTCATCTCGTACTCTGAGTGCCCCGCCTCGTTCCTCCCCCGCCCCGATTTTCCCAGCATTCTCTCCCCAGCGTTCTCGAGTCAGATCTAGTGCGCATGAGGAAGTTCGCTCTTTTTGAATAATGATTGAGGAATTCCCCTTTGAATTTGGGCTGTGGACGCGGGGACGGCGGCAGGCTGGCGGTGGCTCCCAAACGGGTTTTCCAACTTCCAGAAGCGGGCTAAAACCAATCGGTGGGAATCCAGAATAGCCGTAGCCACTAGCCTCGACAAAGCACTTGGAATGGCACAAGTCTCAATCGGAATGGGCGATGGAGGTCGCATTACTCTTATCAGCGCGGCACGAGGTTATCGAAGCTCAGCTTTCCATAAATACATGTTATACTTTATTGTGGTTTTTTTTACAAATGCATCGACGAAAGGCTCTGTCCATCAATTACTTGTTGTACACATCGCTTTTTGGTTCGTTTCTGGCGTTCATCGGCGTGGGATCCTCCACGTGACCCACGAAGAGCACTGTGTTCTGCGCGCGGATGGCAAAGACGAAGGGCCGGTCGGCGGTGAACTCCTTGGACTTGATGGGCAGCGACAGGGGCACGAACTTGGCATCTGGAAAAGAGGATTGTTAGTGGAGGGTGTTCGGGGATCGAAAAGTAGCTGGCGTCTTACAGGAAGCCGCCGAGGCCTCGGTGCCCGCCTCGCCCACGTCGATGTAGGCCTTCTGCAGGATCTTCTCCACGCGCACCGGCTGGTCGAGCAGCTTGGTCACCTGCGAGCTGGGCGCGAACATCTGGAGCAGGCCCAGATCCTTGAGCGGCTCGGTCATGTCCCGCTCGAACTCGATCCGGAACTTGGGCAGACGCACTGCGACCGACTGGCGGCGCAGCCGGTGGGCCACCCGGTTGAGGTCGAACTCCGGCCGTGACAGCTGCTGCTCGAGGCTGGGCAGTCCGTTGCGCTGGTTGGGCAGCAGGATCAGCATGCTGGTGGCGCTGTCCTTGTAGGCCAGCTCCAGGGCGGTGGCCTCCAGCTCGGGCAGGTCGGCCAGGCCGTACACGTCGTCGTTGTACATCATGGCCACCTGGGAGGTCCGGCCGCCGGTGTGGTGGAACTCGGCGGGCTGCGTGTCCATGATGGAGAACTCGTGCTCCCAGCGGCCCTTGAAGTAAACAGCGTTCACCAGCAGGGCCTGCATCTGGCCGCTGATGTCGTCGGACTTGACCAAGTCGCGGATCTTGTTGCGCGTACTGTCCGCCACCCAGTCGTTGATCTTGGCGGCCGTCTCCTTGCCGCGGTCCATGTCCACGGGCTCGGTGCCGGCATCGAAGTAGAACTTGGCGAACTCGTCGTAGCTGTGGTTGATGCCCCCCAGCCGCTGGTTATAGAAGACCCTGGTGGCCAGGGTGAGGTCGGCCGCGCCCAGCGGCTCCTTGAACTTGATCACTCGCTCGAAGTCCAGGGCCACGGCGCTCGGGCTCTCGCCGAACACGCCGACCTGCTGCAGCTCGCGGAATGTCTTGCCCTCCGATGCCCCGTAGATCATGCCCAGCAGGGCGTGCAGGGAGAAGGGCGAGAAGACGACGTTGCGCAGCTGCAGCGGCCGCACGATCTTGTGGAAGAGCTTGCCGCTAAAGCGGTCCATGTAGCTGAAGGTGGGCGGCGGCCGAGTGGGCGGCGGGGTGGTCGGCTCGCGTCTCCGGAGGTCCACCTCCTCCACGTCCTCCAGGGCCTGTTGGTTGTTCTGGGGTCTCCTGCCGGTGGCCAGGGAACGGGTGCCCAGTTCTGCTCGTGGACCATAGCTTCTTGGCTGCCAGGCATCGTTGTTCTGTTGCGCGAAGGTCTGGGCAACCATTAATAGAAGAAGCAGGATCGCTGGAAGAAACGTTTTTGAGAACAATGCCTAATGCGAGTGGGGGGGGAGGAGAAGGGGGAGGGGACAGGGGGCTCTCCACAACTCACTGGCTTTGCTCGCCATTTCTCTTATCTGCTATTATTGCTGGCTGAAAACCGATTTAAATGAATATATTCCTCCGATCCGCCGATCAGCTCGTTTTCAGCTGCGCTACAAAACTGATCGTTGCGAAACCAATCATCGGCGTCGGAGCAGAGCGCCAGGCCAGGCCAAACGGCTTTTGGGATGAGAGAGAACCGGTCCAGAACTCGACTCGTTAATGGAATCGCAATGCATGGGGCACTCAGCTCAGTTCTCCCTTGTCGCTGGCGGGGAAGCCTCTCTTTCCAGACGGGGAAAAGCCCAATTCAGATTGCAATTACACAAAGAAAAACACAAAACATGGCATGGTGCATAGTATATGGCTGGGAGGGTGCGCTCAGGCGCTGCTTTTCCTCCAATCGCCGTTCTAGCTGCTGTGACTCACCGTTCGGTGATCCGGCGAAAGGAACCTGTTTGGTTTTCCGTTTATTTTTAGATGCTCTATCTCGGACTCGAAGTCGACTCATAACTCCTGCATTTCCTGCTGACATTTAAATGCTGCCGCCCATTAGATAACTTTTCCACTCTAAATAAACGACCCATTAATATAAGCGCGAGAACTAATTAAGTATTCCACGGCGTCGGCTTGGAATCCCCCGATGACACTACACAGCTTCGGTTTCTCTGCATTCCTAATTACGTAAGCCCCCTCACCAGCACACCAAATGCATTTCATATCAGCACTTTTCCCCTTACTCCAGCAATTCTTGCCCAATCTGGTTCACGGTGACCCAATTGCAGTCGGCCGAATGTGTAAACATAATTTACTCCAATTAGAGTGCGATGCCACGCCCCCTCCTCCGCCCGGTCCGCCCCGCGGAAATTGGGGCACAGGCGGAGTGCATCGCTGATATGAATACGAGCATGGGTACGAGTAAGAATGCAATCGATAAGTGGAGTGGAGTGGAGTGGAGTGGAGTGGAGTGGAACCTCCGGGCGAGGAGTGATGGGGAGCAGGCGAGTTAATTGCGCTGCACCAGGTGGGTTCGGTTCATTCCACCTCCACCTCCACCTCCATTTCCATTTCCATTCAACTCTCGTGTGTGTTTGCCCTGGCTGATATGACGTCTGGTGTTTTGCCCGACCAAACAAAGGCTGGTCTCAGACTTATCGCAGGGGCTCCGAAGGTGTCTCCACTCTGATTCGATCTAGCAGTACGAGTGGCGGAGGTTTCTGTTCCGTTCAGAGCGGCCAGCTGCATTCAGGGGCATTTCCCCGGATCGCTTGTAGAACTTCCACTTCCAACTGTCAACGCAAGGGCTTTAATTAGTCAAACAACAACATTTACATAGAAGAGAGTAAAGCTGATTTTGAAAAAATGTTGCGGAAGTAAGGCATTATGAAATGTTTAATCCAATTCCATTAGGAATTGAACAAAATCTTAATTTATACTTAAATCAAATCAATGAGGTCTGATTGGTTTTGAAATGAGAGAACTCATTTGTTTCCTAAATGTATTCCAGAAGTATAATAGTGCTGTAAATGTAAATTTTAAAGCAATTTGAATTAAAAGTTATGTGATTATTTATTGCTTGGCCTATCCCACTTTGCGTGACTCATCTTATTTAAATGCATAATCCGTTGTTAAAAGTCAGCATTTTAAATTCGTATGAGAATTTATTGTGGTACCCTAATAATTTTATAAAAAAATTAAAAAAGCTTTTTCCATTTCCATTTTAATTTTGAAAAACAAGGGACATCATTTTAATTTAAGATAACACGGGATATAAATTGTTGTATAGTGTGTATTGTGGCCTCCTAATAATTTTATAAAGAAAATTTAAAAATTTATTTCCATTTCCTTTTTTAATTTTTAAAAAACAAGGGACACAAATTAAATTCAAGATAACAAAGGATATAACATGTTGTATAGTTAATTGTTCTTCTTTTTTTGGCACAGCTCTGGAAGTGTTGGTTCTAAAAAGAGTTTGATCTGACTTTCGATCTGATCCCCTAGAAATCACACTTGTCGCTCGCATTTTCGCAACTATTCTACCCAATTTGCTTCAATTACTTGGCCAATTACCCAGGCACCCCGAACCTCCATCCCCCGCAGCTGGCGACAGAAACCGCAGGGAAATATGGCAAGTTGTCGCTGCAGTGTTGCCTCAATTAGCGGCAACATGTTGCTGTTGCGGCGACCACAAGAGCAACTCGCAGCTGGCTTCGAGTTGCCATTCGTTGATTTGCGTGTTGACGGAGTTGTTGGCGTTGTTGGTGTTGGCCATTGGCTGGGGGCGGGATGGGACGGAACTCGATAGGATGAAATGGAGCGGAGGTGGCAAATGAGGAGCGATTGCTGTCCGTTGGCGGCACTTACAACGAAACCGCATTAAATTGCACGTTAGGCGCACGATTTGCCCGATTTGCATATAATTATGGCGAATAAATCATAAAGTCGCGGCTTGGCCATCACAATATTTGCACATGCAATTTGCATCTGGAGTTGCTGCGCGTGTGTTGCCTTGCATCTGTGTATCTGGCAGCATATTGCTAACAAGCTGAGCTAAAAGCTCAGATTCAGATTCCCCGCATCCGGAGCAGCATCAATTAAAGCGACATAAAGAAACTTATAATTTTCATACGGCCTAATCATAGTCGGCATTCTCTTCGTGCCATTGCCCTCCTATCCTTTTTCTGCGCAGCTCGTGCATTTAGCAGCGTTTATAGAAATTGCCAGCCCACCCACTCCCCCTTTCTTTCTTGTAGCTCCGCTTGCACTGAAAGAATCTTTAGACTCTTGGGTAAAGATAGATTTTCAAGAACATTAGGTAAAGACATTATTGCTTCAGATCTATTTTTTCTTAATTAAAAGAAACATAAATATATGTTGAAGTAAAAATAAAAGTTTTAAAGCCCCTACAGCCAGCCTTAGCTATGTTCGGTAATTAACATTGGACAAAATTAAACAAATATCGTTTTAAAGTGGATTTACAAAGATTTAAGAAATGTAGAATTAGGGATTTTTTATTCTAAGGCGCGAGCTTTTTAATGGAGAAAAATTTGTTTTATTTAAGCTTTCGAATTTTTAGAATTGAATTTAAGATTTCGGGCGATAAAACGTCTGTTTGTAATAATTGAAGCTTTGCAAAATGGCTTTAAATTGCAACAAAAGATTCGATATTTTCTCTGCACTCTTGAAGAATGGACAGCATCCGTGTCTGAAGTTTTGGGGGCGGGGTAATCGCTGTTTAAATTTGTACTTCGTGATGCAATCATTCTGAATGTCGGAGAGACCACTCCACTCGCCATTCGTATGTTAGGCGCCATAATGGGTTAACACACACACACACACCCTTACACACACAGACAGTGGCCAACACATACAGACGCCCACACTTTTGCAGGGAGTTGAGGTCAGCAAACAGCAGGCAGCAGTTGATTTTGGCCATTGTTCGATCGCCTTCTTTGGGTTGGGCCTGCACTCTGCGTGTTCTTTATTGATCTAAATTTGCAGCTCGCAAATTTGTGGCTCCTTTTCGGCGGATTTTCCGGCCGCTTATCGCCGGCATTCCGCTGGCACTGGAACTGGCATTGGCATTTGCATTGGCCAGTTGCTACAGTCTGCCTATTGCCCGCCAATTTCTGTAATTTCCTTATATATTTAAGCCCGGCTAATGAGCCGAAATCTTTTGCCATGCAATCTTGGCTGGCGGGCCTGGGTTCGCCATTAAAATTGTAATCAGTTAAGGCTTAATTGGGGTCGCGCCACGCCCCTTGGTGGGCCTGCAATGGGAATACAATGGGAATCAGAAACACAGATCAGGCGGAAGAACCGCTAAGCTAACTGCTAGCGGTTGCTAATGCCAGTCAGCCACTGCTAACCACTACAGCATTTTGTTTTATTCGATGTTTTTACTACTTGACTTGCCAATACATCAAAAGAAGCGGGGAAAAATCGCAGAAGTGGGCAGAAGAAAACGAGCGGAACCCTTTCATTAGAGGAAAAACTAAAGCGAACTAAAGCGAACACTGCCAACGAGAAAATAATGATGAATTGCGGTATTATCGCACGGTAATACGCCGTGAAGGAGGGCCCCAACCTCATAGGAAACGGGAAACTGGAGCACTTGCGCACGAACAGGGCCAGGCCAAGAAAGTCAGAAAGTCAGGGAGTCGGGAATCGGACCGAACTTGGGCCAGACCCAAGACAAATATGTAATTGGCCGGGCCGCCAGACACGAAGGTGCACTAGTATCACGTACTCCTCGCAGAGTCAAGCTCAAAATGCATCGACATGATGATTTATTTGCATTGCAAAGGCCAAGAACAACACACAGTGAAAAACTAGGCTATCGGGGCCCAGAGAAGAGCCTCTGCAGTTGGGTTGATAAGTCAATCGATAGCACTATCGATACTATCGATGGTCGAACGATTTAGCAAACATCGATGGCTTGGGCTCACCATCGATACTATCGCTCAAGACAAATAATTTTTTGTTATAGTATATTTAAAGAATAGTTGGCCTGCAGACCATTGCAAAGCAATAAAGGAAAAATTCTTTCTTAATGTTGATGTAAATATGAATTCGTTATATTTTTGCTTTGTTAATCAGCATCAAAAACAATAAATTAAGAATTTGTAATCGTGTTCTTGACAATTCTTTTTATTTCTGAGGCCTAAAAATGTTCGACTCTATCGATTATTGCGACCACCATTGATAGCCAAAATTATCGATAATGCAAACTTTTGAACTAAGCTGAGAAAAATTAAGCTAGTTTAAATGTTTTTACTATTAAATTATTTAAAAAGGATTCTAAAGTAAGCATGCCTAGTTTTCACTTTTTTGTAGAAGGAATTTGAGTTGAATTTAACTCATGTTAACCTAAAACCCAATACCTTAAGACAATATCGAAAACTAGAAAATCAATACCAAAACATAAGCATTCAAATTTTCTGTGAGATTAAACCTCATTCTTTTTTCACAGTGCTGGTGGAGAGAGGAAAATCCAACACGTAGCTATGGCCAATTTCCCGAACAACTTAATTGAATTGGGCTGTAGGGTGGGGTGGTGCCGTCCAACGCTTCGTATACGCAACTTCAGCTCGTCCTCCGCCGCTTGGCAGTCTCATTTGCATTTCGCATTCTGCACGCACAGCCAGCCAGCCAGTCCCATAGATCGACCTTAGATGAATAAATAACTCCTACTTAATTCCCTTTGTGTGTTTGTACATTCAGCACCGCCACACCCAGGCCGCCTTCAACTCTAGCATTTTGCCAGAGACCCCAGATATTCATTCCCGTTTCGCAATTAAAGTTGGACTCGCGGGGTCCGCCGAATGCAACGCCCAAAAGCCTCTCTGGCGGATCCACCCAAGACAATTGCATTTGACATTTAGGCAGCTGGCAAGCCGGCAAGTCGGCCAAGAAACCAATTTAAAAGCGTCAGGGATTTGAGCTCGGCCTTAGCTGAGCTTTGCGCTTTTCGCTTTTGTTTCGGCTCGCTTTCTGCCATAATCCGGCCAAGACTCGATCGCTCTCCGCCTCTGGAGCCGCACCTTTGTCGGCCTGTCAAACTGGAAAACTGGCCAAGAGCACTCGCCTAACCGTTTTGACAATTTACCACCAACTCGGTCTCGGGCACTCAGACGTGGAATCAAACTCGAAGTCGGATTCCGAATCGGAATCGGATTCGCATTCGGATTCGGACGTCTGACCATTACCATTTGTATAATTGGCATCTCTAATTTTTTTGCTGGGATCTCCTACCGGTGACTTATTATGGAGCTGCTAGCTGGTAGTTGCAAGTTGGTAGCTGCTAGCTGGAAAATTCATGACCAGCGAGCGGTTCTGGCCGCGGCCGCTGGAGCGTGAGTAATCGGAAAGCCGAGCGCGTTGCATAAATATCAAAAAAGGCGCAAAAGGCGCAAAAGGAGTGGAAAAATAGGAAAAATTGTGTACAATAATGAAACTGGTTTTGTGGTTTTGGGGCGGCCGCTCTAAGAATTGCACGCACACTGGCGCGATCAGCATGGGCCAGTGTTGCCATAATGCTTGTCATAAATTCTCCAAATTACCCAACACGTCGCACTCTGTGGCATTGGCTGTGCCACAGACGCGGGGCTTTGGCTCTGGCTGATTGCAAATTGTGTGACAGCGGGATCCGCTCCACGTAAATTGAATTTATGTACTCGCCCCGCAGTTGGCCGCAGGATTAATTGTCCGGGGAAGCCGGCTTTTGTCTCAGTGCATCCGTCAATCAGACGGCCGCTCTCTTTCCCTTTCTCCTTCAGTCAGCCAGTCAGCCAGGCAGCCTGACAATCGAAATCGATTTCATAACATGATCTCCAATTGCAGTCAATTGGCGGCTTCTTGCGGTCGGGCCACTGAACTCATCTGGGAATGGGCGATCTCCACGGACAGATCTCAAATCGGGCTGGTTCCGCATTCCGCCACTTGGGGCAATCACAAGTTTGATTTGTGTCGGATTTTCATGTTGCGCTTATGTTATTAATATCACATAAATTATGCTTTATGACTATACCCCATGGTCGCTAGCAGTAAGAGGCAGTTTATGACTCCAAAGTGGAGGGAATATGGGAAATGATAATCATTTTATTGGCTACGTTTAACGAGAACTTAACAACAAACGCCATTGGAAGCAATTAAGAAAGTGAAACATATGTTATCAAATAAGACTGTGCTGATTCGAAATTCTTCACTAGGATAAATATTATCAATATCTTTACTTTCTGTTTTCTTCTAGCGAAAAATTAGCAAGAAAATAAATTTTCAGAAAAGTTATAATAGAAATTGGATGAGAATCGAGAATCTTATTATTACCTTATCTGTGTCTGTCATTATTATTAAATATGTAGCAAACAGAGTGATTTCTGTTTTTATTTCAATATTTTACAGTCCACATTGTCCTCAGAATATGGGACTTTCCTTTTAAATTAACACAAAGATAACCTTATCAATATAGCACATTAATGAACATATAAAAAAGTGTATAGTAAATAAGAACTGCTTTAAAGGGAAATGTATGAAAGCCTTATTGTGTGGAAATATGGTTTTATCTCTCTTAATAAAAACAATGAGTAATTTTTCCAGTATTTCCTTTCAAGAGAATTCCAATAGAGTTCTAACTTTGCCAAGAAAACATGACTAATTGCAAATGTCAAAGTTAACCGTACGCTGATCTATTCACTTTAGTGGGTGCATGTGTGAGTCGCGCCAAAGTTTTTATTGGGTGTGTTTCATTTGCGGCAGAGCGCGACGAACTTGTTGTAAATGGTTTCCAAACTCGGCTTTATGGCCAACATTTTGTAGACTTTATTTCTCTTTGTCCACTCGGAAGGCACTTGAAGTTTTCGCTGAAGTTGTTGCTGTCGTTAAGGTTGTTGCCGATGTTGTTGCCGGTAGGTAGCTCAAGTTCCTCACTTTGAGTTGTTGTCAAGGCCCACGCGCCTTCAAAAGCGGCGGCTGAAGGCCTCCCTACGGAGCGCTCTTTACATTCTGTTACCGTTCCGCGGTCTCCAGCCAACACACTCGATTATACACACTCGTATATCCCCGAGATTTATCCATCTCATCTGGGTTCGTGCGCATTACGCACATTTGCGTAACAGATTCAAGTGCGCGATATGCAGAGTCTCGAGTGCGAGGCGAGCTCATCGAGAGAGAGCAAAATTAAACAACAAAATGACGAAAACAAGAAACTGTTTTCGAAAACCTTCTCCACGCTGTCGCTGTACTTGGGGGCATTACGCAGCAGTACAAGTTTTCAAGTGCGCACAGAAAAAAGAAACACGATTTCCGTAGCTCTGAAACTGAAATATTTTCTGTTTCGTATTTGATTTGATGTTGGCGCGTAATGAGTTAGCAGAAGTTTTGGGCTGGGGCCAAGAAACCAGTTTTCACTTCGCCCCGGCGGCGTACAATTTTTTCCAATTTAAAAATTAACTGTGCTTTGATTAATACTCGATTATGCCAGCACTGCATGTGTCCGTAAATTACAGAACTTCTCCGCTCGCTGCTCCTCTAATGTGCTAAGTGAGGCGGGAAAGTGGTGATGGAAGGTCCCGGATGACAGCAGCAAATTGCAGGAGTTTTTGTGTAATTTATGAGCAGTTTTATCAGCTAATTGGCCTAATTACGCTGCAGTTTGCTCTGAGGACAACATAAACTGCAGCCGGGTCGCCTGGAGACGTTGGCAATTCACACTTCCGCGATTGGGACGCAGTTTGCTCTGGCCGATGCTGGCCAACCTGGCCAACTTGGCCAACTTGGAGCCATGACAGCCTCAGCAGCCTCGGCAAACAACAAAGGCAGGCGGCTTCGACAGTCGACAGTTTGAGAGTCGAGAGTCAAGAGTCGCAAGTCGCAAGTTGCAAGTTGCTAGTTGCTAGTCGCCGGGCTCAAGAATCGAGTGCAGGGAATGGCACCCAAAGTCAGACAGCAGCATCAGGCTGGCCTGCAGTATGTCTGCTGCCAACATCGTGACTAATTACATGCGACATAAAATGAAAGAAACGGCCCAAAGTTCGTGGGCATGGAGGCGGGGGGGATCTAAGCAACCAGGTCGTATACGTAATTGAAGAAAAAGTATCTGGAAATTGCCAAACAACAGCATCAGCAGCAGCAGCAGCAGCAGCGGCAGCTAGAGCAGTAATTGGCAGGAAAGGCAAGAGCAAGAGCAACAGCAACAGCAACAGCAACGTGGCAGTTGCAACCTCATCGGCAGTACAGTAACTTGACAATTCAATAAAACTTGGGCTCCGTTGACAATTGCAGTTGACTAGTCCAATAATCAGCTTTGTGCCGCGATCGTTGTGTAATTTGAGCAATGTCAAAACGTAAGCCAGCTAATTGAAAGTCGCCTTTCCTTCTGCCTTTCTATCTTTTTAAAGGCAGCTCGTTAAATCTGCATCTGCTGCCGAGTTGGCAACAATTTATTTACGAGTATCCCAAGAGCTGGCCACAAAAACTGCAACTGTTCTTCGGGTTCGGGTTTGGGTTCTGGTTTCTGGACGCCGTTCTCCGCTTCCCAAGTCGAACGCCCACTAGCATGCCACCGCCATCTGCTGGAGTTGCATTTTCAGTTGCACCACGAAAATAGCGCAAAGTTGTGCATCAATAAACAATAACAATGCTGCCGCTGCTGCCGCTGCTGTATTGCTGGCTTGCTGGCTTGCCAGGAAAACAGGAAAATCTGAGGCAGAAGTAGATCTGGTGGCTGGCCACATGTGCGGATGTTGCAATTGCTGCCGCTGGCTAGCAGCAGCCTGTCAATAAAAAACAGAAAACAGAGATAGGCCGAGAGGAAAAAAAAAAAAGGAAAAACGAGCAACGAGCAACGAAAAGCATGCTGAAAGCAAAGTGTGGCGGTGGCGGTGGAAAATAAAACATGTGCAAGTTGCAGTGGCCCGCGGTTAAGTGAAAGAAATCGCTGCCAATAGCGGAAATATTAGCGTTTTCCCAATCTGTGGCAGGGGTGGGCTGGCAAACTCAAAGGAAAGCCACAGCCTCTTGCCCCCGAAAAAGACAATGTGTTTATTATTGCCTTTGGCCGCGGGCAGATCAGGCGATGGATATATATGCTATAGGTTTTCAGGGGGTGCGGGACAGTGCCGATGAAATCATGAAGAATATGGAAAGCACTTTCATGTAGAGCGATGTCGACGTAGTTGGATAATTTATTTATTATACTTGATTTTCTGGTTCCCCGCTCTCGAATCTATAACAAGATCAACTAGATAAGATTCGAATCGCAATCAATTAAATGCTTAGAGTTGTTTCGTGTTGTAAAACGAAAAACATTACTAAAGTACGAAACCTTTATTCACATTAATATCCACTGACTGGGACCGCGAACACTCAGTTCAACCTATTTTCAATAGTAAACTTTGTATTTTAATTTGTTCTATACTTCAAGATATTTGTGCAATCTAAAATAAAGTTTGAGAGAGCTTGTATTACCCTTTAGCTATATCTAAAACTTTAAGGTTTACCAACATAGTTCTTAAATCTTCTTCACTTTTCAAAAGCAATTGCATATCCAACTCCAAACATCGAGTTCCAAACTTCATTCTCTGCCTCGAGGGCAATCCGGAATGTCAGTGCCTGAAGTGTGCTCGATTACGTGTCACCCCAAACAGACCAAATCAATGCCATCCTGGGCCTAATCCAATTGTCGCTGAAAGGGCCCAAACCAGGCGGCCCGAAACAACGAGTTTTGGCAACATCAAATGCCTTGACATGCCACAACGGCAAAGTCAAAGTCAAACCGATTGTGTTAAATCAAATGAAGCATAATTTTGACTCAATTTGTGTACGTATGCGGGCAAGTGCAGGCACTTTTCCCCAGTTAACTCCACCGGTCCCAGTGGATCGCTTAGCCTGTCATTCCGTCACCGAAGTCACCCACTTCCTTCCACAGTTTACTCCCACAATCGCAGAGGGTTGCTGTTGCCTTCTGACTTTAATGCGAGCGGACGGGACAGGACGGGACGGACGAGTGCCTCGGGTACATCATATTTCTATTAATGACTTGCATATTTATGAACCCCAATCCGGAACTCTTCTCCTCACCCCCTTGGCCGGAACCAAACCCATTCCAAATGGCCTGTGGGCACTGCTTCGGAGTCGAAATGAGTGCAAATAAGCTGATTTTAATAATAAACAAACACGAACGCAAACACAAATAGGCATCAAATGTGTTCCTAGTCTATTTGAGTTTTGGTCTTGGCCGCCAGCGATGGCTGAATCGCACAACATATATTTTTAGTACACCGCCTCGAGGCGAAACATTTAACTGGAATTCTTACACGGCTTCCCATTTCGAAATGCCCGCTTTCATCTGCGTTTCCAGCTACTTTGATGTGGTTCCCTGGCCACAGATTTCGTCAACATGTGGCTCCGTCCAACGAGGCGTGCAGAGTCTTTAAATAAACAACAACATGACTAGGTCTAGGCAGTTGCCAAACAATATGTTCCACATTTGCATATGCTCATCTGCGTTTTCCACTCTGTTTTTTCATTTGGCAACGGCAATGGGAGTAACGACCCAAAGATCGGCTTAAACGGCTACTGCCACATTTGGGTGGCCAAAAAGTGGAGTAGTTACTGCCAAGTGCTCGGCGCTATCTCCTCGTTTTATGACCGCTTCTGTGGGGCCCATCAAGTCCGAGTTCCGAGTTCCCACAACCGCAGACAGGGCCTAATGCGAGGAAGACACAACAATGGGCATATCAAAGTCACAGCGACAACTAATAGCGCTCCCCTAATGAAGTGTTAGGAAATATCAGACAACCCGCTAATGAAATACTCAGCTGCCGAGCCCAGGCCGGGACCCATAAAGCAACTACAAGTACAGGCCAAAAGTGTAATTGAGCTGGTTACTTTGGCCCAAGTTTCGGGCCTACCTCCGTTGGTACTTATTGATAATGATGGGAAACAGCAACTCGTTAGATAATGTCGTTTCAGAAATTGAACTTGGAGAAGGTCTGATACTACGCGTTTTTAAAAATTGGCTAATAGAGAAATTTGTAATAACACCTTAATGCGCCAATTTTCTTTAATTTGTATCATTGGCTGCATTGAAATACGGATTTTTGAATTTTGGCTTGAAGTTCCTAACAAATGGCTGGAATCTGTTAAATGTTTTATTTCTGATTCCGGATCCCCAATTCTTAAATTCGTATTTCATAATTGACTTATTCCTTGCTTGTAAGATCTGAGATTTTATTAAATTTTGGGTATTTTTATTTATACCCATCTACCGTGACATAATTATCTTCTTTATTTGTCAAATAGCATCCAAATTCCGAATATACTTTTTGTACTTTGTAGCTTTGTAAAAATCGTTCATTTAAAATAAAAATGTAAATAAATTTATGTTAGCAAAAAGGTCAGTAAATAGCCTTCAACGTTTAATCAATTTTAAGGATATTCCTATAATCGTTAACAGATGAGAATCAGTTAAAGTTCGGTGAATTGCCAAATTTAATTTCCCAGCACATCCGATCGATTTCTAGCGCACCGATCCAAAAGTTAGAGTTCGCATGGGCACAAAGCCCTGCCAAATTCGGGGAACCACCCCCAAAAATAGTCATAGACCGTAGACCTGTCTAGCAAATGGAATTAGGAAATCTTTTTCGCCAAATCCAACAAATCATGTTAAAGCCGACCCAGCGACCGGTGGGTGGGTGTGGGTGTGTGTGTCTAGCTCGGGAGAACGCCGGCGGGCAGAATGTTTACACCGCTCTCGGTTTTGCTGTTTTCAAAACTGTGCGGTCTGCCTGAAGTGTGGGTGGTGCAGCAAGGGGTTTGCGTGGGCGTACTGCGACATTATCGAGGGTGGAAAGACCCATCGAAGAACTGCCAGACGGCAAGGGCATAAAGTTTATATAATTATTTTTATGCCGACTCTCATAACTGAAGTGGAGCGTGTGTGGCTTTACTGAGAAAAATATCTTTATAAAGCTATCATTGATAAAGAAAAGTTGAAAATTTAAATGCAATTGAAAATGCTTTTAACTTTGAACATTAAAACTATATTTTACTCGTTACTCAAACAAATAGGAAAGATTTAAACTTGATTCTAATCCCATTTAGAAGTCGAAAATGCACACAATTCTCGGAAAGTTATGCTATATCAACAAATATTCTCCCAAAAATTCGATGCAGTTTGTCACTAGTTTTTCAGAAACCGACATACAAATATTATGTTAAATTTTAATAAAATTAACCATACGATATTTCTTCATTTTGTTAAATTATTTCGCATCGAAGTGATTTCCAATTTTGGGATAATTTTTCCATGTGTGGGCCTGTCTCCTGGGGATGTGACAGCCCTTTTCTCTGGACTGAGCCATTCGAGTTGCTAACTATGTGAGTTATGCAATGAATAAAATTAAATTACACAAATGTCATTGGCTGTGATGTTGTTTCGGTTTCGGCTGCTCCCAGCAACATGTTGCTAATGACAGCCAGAACCAGAACCAGAACTCGCATCCCGAGACCCGGCAGATGCATTTTAATTAAAATTCTGAAGAAGGGCTCGCTTTAATCTAAGGCCCTGTATCCAAAACGGAAATTGCGTGCGGCTGTTGAAGTGTCGGTTGTTATTGCTCCACCACCACCCACAACGATCCTCCCACTCTGCTGGTGGATATGCATGTTTGTTGTCCTGTCTGCAGGGTTGATTTGGCAAACGACGCAATTTGTTGTTGTTTGCGACGGCAGCATGGTGGGTCAGTGGGTGTCAAGTACCGCGGAGAGTGGGGTATTTGCACATTAAATACCGTAGCGGAACCCAGCGGAGCTTTCACTTTTCCTGTAATGGCACAGGAAAAAAAATTGGAATTGTATATGTTGTCGTTAGAAACAAAAGGTTTTTGAAGAGAACATCAATGTTTTACCTTGAAATTTACTGGCAAAGCAAATAATTTATGGCATTGAAAATGTTACTAAATAAGGGGGTTAAAATCTTCATCAAATTTATTTAGTTTTACGGGTTTTAGCATTTAAGCTTTTCATTTTAGTTTAATTTGGACTATAAGATAGTTTTTAGTTAATACAAATCTTTTGTACATAATAACATGATAACAATTCTACGTGTTTACAAATTATTATTATTTTTGTTTTCTTTTCAAAATCTTATCACTTTATATTTAATAAAACAGTCTGAGCTGTCGAGAAGAAAAGTCGTAATAGATTTGGTACTTTTTAGTATTTAAATTTGTTAGCCTTATCTAATGGAAAATTTTAAGTTTTCATTGGATTTTCTTGGTTGCCAACTCAAGGTTGGGTGTTCATAAGAGTTCCATACATTTTCTCCCAGTGTGCGTTTGTGCATCCTATTCCCTGGGGCCTCGTAAGTGTTGCCAAGTTGATTGTTTTGGCCTGCATTTTGTGTGGGGAGGTGAGGCCAGTACAGTTGCCTCCGGCCAACTCTTTCGTCTTTCGGATGGTTAATTGCCAGCAAAAGCTCTTCTTCTCGAACTGGATGGGATGTGTCTGTCCTATTCGGCGCGTAAGGGGCATATGAAATCATAAAATTTAACGATCGCCGGAGTGTCTGTCCGGCGCCATAAGCAGGGTGGCTTTTGGCTGACCAGATACCACCCAGCCCAACCACCACCCAACTCGCTCAGCTGCTCGGCACGTGTTCAAATTGCCGTGAAGACGCTTAGGGGTGAATTCTCCGCAACAACAACAGCCGGCAGCCAAACGACATTCAAATTGAGTGAGTGAATTAAAAAACCTGGCAATCACGAGAGTCGCTGAAAGTCCTGGAGAGAGAGAGAGAGTGAGAGAGAGAGAGAGATACTGAGAATTCCCGACTGGAGAGAGTCTCAATTTCTCTCGGCGAAATGCATTTGTAGCAAAATATGAGCATACGTTCGAGCGTTCGCTTCCTTCCGTCCTTTGTTCCTTTTGCCCGATGTTTTTGGGGTTTGCTCGCTCCGGTTCGAGTTTCCTTCCTGCCGTGTGAGTGTGTGTGTGAGCGGCGAAAGGACTCTGTGAGAGTGTGTGCGTGAGAGGTCACGGGGATCGTGCCTGCCAGACTTTTATGCTTGTAAGTTTCAACTGAGCACAGTGGCTCACAGACTATTTTTTTGAGATGCATTAAAAAATAATATTTCTTTAAAACTATACTACTTCATGAAAGTAGTATTAAAACTTTATTGCTTGTATTTGATTTAGATTAGTCTGTCAAATCTTTAAAACTAACTAATCAAGTTAGAACGATCAAGTTGAATAACCGGCAGTTAACCGTTCGGACTTTAAATTTTATGCGACAATAGTTACTAAAACAGGGTCATGTTAGATTTTAACTTTGAGTAAAATTGTTGTATTCGAAATATAAACATTTCCATGTTATAGTTTTTCTAACCGAAAACTCTGAACTAGAGGCTCGAAATGACAAAGCACACGGTTCTTAACGATTGAGCAAGAACAGACTTTGTATAGATTTGTTAATTTGAAAAGGAATATGTGACTCCCAACAATATTACAATATTGAGAAATCGATCCATAATCAGTTTAGAAATAATAACATTTGTGTTAGATTTAACCAAATCCTCTTCTTGTACACCTCTTGCACCACAGTTAAAAAACTTTTTTTGCCCTTCAAGACCACTCTATGGCACTCTCTCCCCTGACCTCACACCAGCCCAACCCCCCTGATATACACCTCTTTGGCTACATAATTTCAACAATATGCGTGCATTGAACGTTCGCCCACCGCCCTCGGCACACCACCCCTCGTTGCCCCACGAACACCACCACAATCTACGAAAACGAAATCAGACATAAAAACATTACATTACAAACCCTTATTTGCCACACACACACACACACACACTAAAAAGAGGAAGGAAAAAAGCCGGCAATCGTAAGGCGAAACAGCCAAAACTGAAACTGAAACTGAAGCAGAATCAGCGGAGCTGGAATCGGAGTAGGAATCGCAGGACTCAAGGACGTGAGGCGAGCACGGGGCGAGTTCTCTGCCGCCGAATCGACAAGGGATGCAAAAGCGAGTGCCAGATATTAACCCTCCGCTGCACGGCTGTGTGTTTGCATCTGTGTGTGTGCGAGTCTCAGAGGTGTGTGTGTGTGTGTGTGCGAAAGTGGCCCAGTGTTGGTGAGCCTTTGTGCGATGTGTTTGGGTTTTCGCCGTGCTTGTCAATCCCGTCGTGCCAAAACAAACGCAACGAACATTCTCGCCGATTAGAAGGAAGAACGGTCCGTGAGTGCAACGCGAGCGGAGGCCAGGCGCTCCGTCCGACGATTCCGCGTATTTTCGATTATTCCGACTATTGATAAGGCCGGCGGTTACGTAGAAATTAACCTTATAAATATTTTTAACTGGAAGCGGATCGATGCAAAGAAATTATCGCGAATACTCGGAATCTGTGCCAGCGAACTCAAGTTAAACTCAATCTTTTCTGCCGGCCGCCTTTGTTATTGTTTGCCTGCTGGAATAGTTCTTTGTGTGGGTGTGTTCGCGAGAGTGTGTGAGTCTGAGTGTGAGTGTGAGTGCGAGTGTGTCTGTGCGTCAGCGCAAATGGCAGTGCGCATCTTTGTTTACCCACCAAAACCGAGGCTCTCGTAGATGAGAAGTGGCAGTGAAAGCGGCGCCAAAATCTTAGTCTAGTGCTTTTCCGGCCGAAACAATGAACAATTCGTTTGATAATTTGCATGCCGATAGCAATAGTCGAGTCAGCAACAACAATGGCAGCAGCAACACCAACACCAACGATGGACCCAATAATGACGGCGAGTCGGACGAGGAGGTCATCGAGGGCATGGCTCTGCTGGAGGGCAACTACCAAGTGCTGCGCCAGTGGGTGCCTCCCGCCCCCAACTATTGGGATGCTCCCCCCAAGGCCATCATCAAGTCCGCCGAAGTCAGGTAAGCAAGCGACTCGCAGCAGCAACATGCAACACTGCCGGTGCAACAGCGCTCCGGCCACACTGCGGCGGCAGCAACATGCTTATGCAATTAGGAGAGCAATTGCCAACGCTACATTTGGCGATTGCCTTCAATAAGTTTTAATTAAGTGCTTCGGGTTTGATTTGACAGCGCATTCCATTTTGCTGCTCACAAATTGCACAGCAATTAACTCGAACCAACTCTTTTCAAGTCTAAGCGCGAGTTTAAGTCTGCACTGAGAAAAATAGATTAACTGAAATTGCATTCCACAAATGTACATATGCATGTAAGGTTCAATGCAGCAATATCAAGCGATAAGTCTATCGCGTTCAATATCATATCGAAATTATCGTATCGTTAAAAATATCGAACTTTTAAGTATCACCTAGGTTCTTCCAAGCCAAGTTATTGTTATTATACATTTATTATAGAAAAATGTTGGTTATTTATCCCTTAAATGTATATATAAGTCGATTACTGATATACCGATATATCATATATATTTATATATTAAAATATCGATATTTATCGATCGTCTTAATTTATTTACTTCGTGATATGAAGGCGGTTATTGGTTAGTTTTGACACTTGAACGTCGATAAGCTTAGGTTTACTTATTGTTTGCTATGAAGGCGGGATAAAATAAAACATATAATGTTGCATAATGCATAACAATTCCATATATCAACATCGATAATCATATCGGACGCTCTTCAAATATTAATTTCAATGTTTGTTGTCAAAGTAATTGGACTATGATGTTTATTGAATCACTAAACACTCAGAACCATTTTCCCCAGTGATACGTCGCCTCGGATTCGATTGCACCAGCAGACCGCTCTAACGGTCCAAGGCAGCAGCAGCACTTGTCGCCACGGCACTTTTCAATAAAAGTGCAGTTATTTGCAACGCACTTTTATGGCCACACATGCGATCCGACCGATCGATCTGGACTGGGCGGGTCCCACTCCAACTGCCCCAACAAGTCCCATGCCCGGCCGATGGAAATCTCAATGGATTTGGCCTCGGCGCTTGACAAATAATTTTAGCGTTTTAACAGCTTGCAATTCATTCAATAAAAATTTGATTATTATGGGCGTCATCAAATGCGGCGAACAGCATTTGCATGTCGAGCGGCAACTAAGCGAACGCAAATAAATTTGTTTTAGTACCGTTGAGTACCCTGGTTTTACAAGTGGAAGCGGGTATATAAGTTTATGTTTGCATGAGAGACGCAATGTACAAAAAAGGTGATTTATAGAACTACTGTTCTGTTACATAATTTAAGCTGGCATAATTTTTTGGCTAGATAAACTTAATGTAAGCAAAACCGTAATGTTGCAAAAAATATAAGCCAACATAATCCAAATGGAGTCATAACCGAAGCCCTCGTGATAATTAATTTATTTCGAAATATTTTATCATTTGGGTAGCTTTGGATAGCAGCATTGTTTAATGTTATTATCAATGGGTAATTTCGTCTCAAACTTGCTTTGCAGGTTAACTTTTGCCACATTTGAAGTGAAGGTAAGCCAATCTAAAGACTCGAGGTGATGCACCCGCAATTTCGATTGGCCATCAGGCCCATTTTTCATCCTTTGATCAGCTATGGCTGTTTGTTGAATACCCCTGCAGCTTTAACACAAATGTAATATTCTATTTTTAAGTTTTATCCAGAAGCATTAAAGCTGTAAACTGGTATGCGGAGAAACGGACGGACAGAGTGATAAACCTAGTTGCAAATTTTTGACTAAAGTGTTAATGCAAGCTTATAAAAAAATATTGCACAAGGCAATTTAGACGAACCCACGGGTAAATAATAACAATGCACTGGTAAAAAAACGCATATTGAAAAAAAAAATGTTTTATTTGATTTCACATAATATTTTCGTTATCAATTATAAAAATTATTGATTTTAAATAGGAAACATATTTAAACCTTCAATCAATTATGAACATAATTAAATCAAAGTGAATAATATTTAAAAAGATATTCCTCTTATTAAAATCAAAGTTTTTCATCGTTATTTTTACTATTTTAAAGATTTGCAATTTTTTATAGTATGATGAATGTTGTTTCAGATTTAATTTAAACATTTTAGATATTTATCCGAAACATAAAGCTATTTATTTTGAATATGAAAAATATTTAAAGCTTTAAAAGAAAAAATGTGCAAAAAGGGATTAAGATCATGTTTGGCTTCGTAGCTTTTACTATGAAAAGAAGTATATATTTAACATAGTTTAACAAATGTTGTTTCATATTTGATTCAAACATTAGAGAAATTTATTTGAAACATAAACATATTTATTATGAATATGGGAAATAATAAAAGTTGACACTATTCAAAGGTGTATTAACGTAGGTGCAAATTTTGCTTACCCAAAATATGTATGTGTTCTTATTTGTAAATATTAAACTACATTTATATCTAACAATTTTGTAGCAAATGAAAAAATTATTCAAATCACCGTGCGCATGATAAGATAAAAATTAACTAAGCGACATAATTATATTTACTATTTTCATGTGTGGTTCTAAAAAGTTAGGAAAAATAATTGATTCATTGATGAAACAGTGACATTTACTATGTTTTTTTTTACCAGTGTGCATAAAAACTGTGAGTAATATCGCTTAGACTTTTAAGCAAGTCTATTTAGTTGATTTAATGGTAACAAGAAACTAAATGTCTTTGGTTCGCGGAGGATATTCCTTGGTATTGCTGACGCCACTAACTCCACACTATCCATCATCCATTTTGCATTGATAGCGGAGTAGCAGATTGCACGTGTTTATTTGTCTGGCTATCCGTCCGTCGTGCGTCGATCCGTCCGTGTGTCCAACTTCACTCAACGAGCGCCGCAGTTGGCGTCTGGGTCTCGAGTTGCTGCTGATGCTGCTGTTGTCTCACTGTCAACACCAAGAGGTATGCAACATGCCGCTGCAAGAGGTGCAGGGTTGAGGGGGCAAGTGTCTTCGGTGCAGCCGTTGACAACTGCAGCATGAGTCTGCGGATTGGAGTCGTTGCTTTCTGCTTGCTGTTTGCTGCCTGTTGCTGGCTGGCAAATAATGAATGCGTTGCTCGGGAGAATGCGAAATGGGAAATGAAAATGCAAACGCTGCCAGATTTTCATGCTAGATCCACTTGAAGCGGCAGCAACAATGTCCCCTGGTTTCGGCATGGCTTCGTTTTGTTTTCCTCCGTCGGGCCGTTAAGTGCAATAGCAGCAGCGACGGCATTGTGGCAACTGCGAGTATCTTTTGCACGTTCTCAATATGCATTTCTGAATTACAATATGTTGATTGCATTTCGCCGGCACGTAGATGGAACACATGCACTCCAGGGCTTCCAGCCGCCATAATAATGATGAGTATTGCAATTGCCAACACAATGCAGTGCTCCAGCTCCAGCTCCAGCTCCAGCCCACTCCCTTAGCCACTATCAGTCCCTATTCGGCTTCCTTTTCTGCGGTTAGGGCCGACAGCCTTTGTTCTTGGCCAGGATCCCTATATCTCTTCCTCCCTTAGCGGTTCGGGCCAAATTACTTTATACTTCTGTACGGTTGGTTGCCAGGGTAATTGATATGGCTTTGTTTCGCTCGACTGTTTTCTGTGTTTCGCCCTTTTGTTGAAAGGAAAGTTCGTTTCTGTGAAGAGCCTCAATTCACTTCCTCATCCCAGGGGGCGGGGTAAACGCAAATCCTTGCCTACGCCTAGCCCAGACCACATGAAAGCTCCAACTCGACCTCAGACCAACCGCAGATGACATAATTAATGAGCCTTCGCTCCGCCCATAAATAAGAAATAGTTCATACTCAGTTGTTAACGTTGCACATGCCTTGTGTATAAATCAATTTAATATTTCTCCTCTTCTCGTTTTAGGTAAGTTGACATACGACAGCCCCGACGACTCCTTTCTCTTTGCTGGCAGTGCCAGTCAACATCAACATCAACAACAACTTCTAGCAACTTTTTGAATTGTGTGAAGGCGGCACGTCAATGCCATTGAGTCCTAAGGTGAATGGCAAGGGAAATTCAAATTCGAACAACGAACAACGAACGAGCCGGGACAGCTGCTTGGGCGAAAATTACGATGACTTGTCACACGAACCAGGTTTTTCTATTCGATTTTGGGTGTTATTTGGTGGGGATTGTTAGCAAATTAGCACAACAGCCAGCCTCATAAATTGCAATTTAGTTTGAGCTGGATATTAAATTGGAATTTTCTCCCTTCAAACTCCTAGTTTAGTAAGGCATAGTTCCTTAATTTCGGGTGAAAGCTACATCGCATTATTACGTTAAAAAAAGAAAAAAACAAGAAAGGAAGCAAACTTCGGCAAGCCGAAGTTCATATACCCTTGCAGCTATTGGAGGAATTAAATACTTTTGAAAACATTAAAATTATGATTTAATTGCGTATATTGTTGAAAAACATTGAAGCAATGATGATTTGCAGCTCAAATATTAGATAGTTATTTTATATTTTTTTATTATTTCTATGGGAGCTATCTGATATAGTCGTCCGATTTTGATGAAATTTAAACCGTAATTCTAAAATAATACTATACCCAATACTATATGTCGAAGAACTAAGAAGAAAATTTAAAAACAGCTAAGTTATAATTTTTGTTCATTTTTTTCCGATTGTTCCTATGGGAGCTACATGATATAGTCGTCCGATTTTGATGAAATTTAAACCGTAATTCTGAAATAATTAACCAATACTATATGTCGAAGAACTAAGAAAAAAATTAAAAAAACAGCAAAGTTATAATTTTTTTTTATTTATTTTTTCGATTGTTCCTATGTGAGCTATATGCTATAGTCGTCTGATCCGGCTCGTTCCGACTTATATACTAACTGCAATAGAAAGACAACTTTTGGAAAAGTTTCATGCAGATAGCTTTAAAACTGAAAGACTAGTTTGCGTAGAAACGGACGGACAGACGGACGGACAGACGGACAGACGGACAGACGGACCTAGATAGACTAGATCGACTCGCCTTGTGATGCTGATCAAGAATATATATACTTTATAGGGTCGGGGATGTCTCCTTCACTGCGTTGCAAACTTCTGACTGAAATTATAATACCCTCTGCAAGGGTATAAAAAACCAATAAAAGTTTATCTTGAGTTTTACTCATACTTTTTTCCAGTAACCAATTAATATTATAAATATTAATAAATTCGTCATACCAAAATAATATTTTATGAAATTGTATTGAATATACCCATACAATCAGAGCCTTTGTCGAACATACGAAAATTTATTTGCTTCTCTATACACAGGAAATATTTAGAACTTTTTTTTTCAGTAGCATATCATTGATGCGGTCCTGTCTAAACAGACTATCAAGACTATAGGGTGGTGTAACTTCATTCTGGCCCAACTTTAAAATCGACAGAGGATTGTAACTCAGTTTTAATGAAAATCGGTACAAGATGAGTAAAATCCACTGTATGAAGAAGTGTAAAGCAGGATAAACCATGCGTATTATGTCTAATACTTATCCGTCAGCCTCACACATTTGTGTCAAACAACACCTTAAGGGCTCTGAAACTATATCAATGTACCAACATGAGGCGCACTCAGCACTCGGTTATACACTCCCTGGGAAAGTATTCGGCGTTGTCGACCGGAAGTTCTCACCTGACCAACAAGAACTTCTTGGATGTCCGTGATGGGGATGAGCAGGGGTCCAAGTACTTGGCCGCCGAGACCTTGCAGGACATCCTGAACGAGGTCCTTCGCAGGGAAAACTTCCAGTTGAAGCAGTCGGACACCAGCCTGGATCAGCTCTGCCAGCCGGTGGTGCCCACGGGGTTGAAGAGCAGGTCGGCCACGAACTTCGCCCTGGACGAGGATCTGGACATGGACCCGCGGCTGCGGAACTGGAACCGCGTGCTGGAGCAGCGCCGGCGGCTGCAGGAGCGGATCGAGCGGCAGACGGGCAAGCGGGCCGAGGACGTCCTCTTCAACCGCTCGGCCACCATCGACGAGGCCAGCAAGCGGATGATCCTGCGCGTCCTCGACACCGCCGACCGCTCGCGACCGCTCGTGCGGCTCAAGGAGAACGCCACGCTGACATCGCTGAAGCCGCGCCGCGACCCGGACCTCTGCCGCGAGACACACGAGCTGTTCGCCGCCAAGCCGCTCCTGCAGCCCGTGGAGTTCGTCGGCCTGCCGCAGGTCACCCAGGAGGAGCTGGCCGCCACCAAGCTGACCCCTGAGGCGGCCGAGAGCCAGTGGCAGCGCTCCAAGGTCCTGGGCCAGCGCCTCGAGGCCAAGAGGCAGTCCATACAGCAGGTGCTCGAGTTCGCGCCCGATCTGCAGGAGCTGCAGGTCACGCCGGCAGTCGGGGTCGTGGCCACTGATCTGCCACCGATCACCAAGGTCGACGAGTTCGAATTGCGGCAGATATCCGGAGATTCCACGGTGTCAGAGGAGGAGGAGGAGGAGGACGAGGAGCCCGAGAAGCTGCTCTTTGAGGGGGTTGGAGAGGGTGAGGGTGAGTTGGAGCTGGAACCCGAAAAAGTTGGCCAAGAGGAGGGCGTGGGCCAGGTGGAGACCCAAGATTTGGACGAGACTCAGGACAGGAACGGACTGATGGTCAACGGCAAGTTCCTCGATTACGACAATCCAAGCGGCGCCACTGGCAGAGGCATTAATCTTCTGCTCACATGTGATCCGTACCAACGGTCGGTCAAGGTGCTACTGGACATCCAGGTAAAATCTTGGGTCACTTAGGGAAGTTTTATTTTTCCGATTTGCAAATAGACGACTTTTGATATCTATAGATATAAGACTTAATGGCAATAAGCATTATTTGTCACTGCACTATTCAAATTATAGTGCTCTATTCAATAGTGCGTAAAAAAATGTATTTTCTGCTACGATTTGTATTTCCTTAAGACGCTAAATAACTAATTTTGAGGAATTAATCGGATTACCTTACAGTATGTTTGCGTACTTTTAAAATTTTTTAACCATTCTTAACGAATACAAAGGAAATAATTTTAAAATATAATTTCCTCTTCAACTAAAAACTTATCATGTTAAACTCATCAACTCGGTTGAAAATCATCTTGGGGTTACACCCCTCCGTAGGAAATATGGAAAGGTTTTCTAACCTGTCCACTTCCCTCAGAACCTGAGCCCAAAGTTGGTGCACATTGGTTGGTTAAGCAAGAACCGCCTACGATGCGACCGATTGCCGAGTAACGCCGAGCTGGTCTTCGACCACAGCGAGTTCATCCTGGAGCCACTGGGTCGCCGTGTCATTCGGGTGATGTTCCAGCCCCAAAGGGTGGGCCTGTTCACCCAACGCTGGTCCGTGTGCCTCGCCAGGTCGCCGTTCTGCGGCACCCGGCGCCTGGACGTCGTCCTCCAGGGCCAGTGCACCATGCCGGCTCCCTTCAAGCGGCGCCTGGAGGCTCATCGGCAGGTGCCGGTGGACAAGCAGCAGCGGCTGCAGGCGAGCAACATCCTCCAGATGCAGGCCAGCCTGGCGCCCATCGTCGAGAACCCTCCGCTCAGGTGTCCCTACCAACGAGTCCTGGACGAACGTGAGGTCTTCAACGCCCAGAACTTCTCCTACCGCTTTGACCGGTACGAGGACATCGAGGCCCTCAAGGACATATACGCGCTGGCCAAGAAGCCACGCGATCGGCCCTGGGACCTGAGCATCGAGACCCTGCGCCGCGTCATTGGCCAGCAGGAGAGCCGCTTCCTGCGCGAGAGCCTCCACAACCGCCTGGTGGACCTGCTGCAGCCGATGAAGTGCAACCGGTGCTCCGCCTATCCCCTGCTGGAGCACAGCCCGGAGCGGGAGCGCGCCCGCTTCATCTACGTGCGCGGCACCATCAGCAGCACCATCGACGCGTGGGAGGTCATGACCCTCGGCCTGGACGACCAGTTCTTCAAGCTGGAGCTGCTGCGCTACCTAGCCGAGCACCCCTCCCTCCAGGAACCCGGAGGACTGCCCCAGAAGAGCCGTCGGCAGGAGCCGACGGAGCCTTCCGACGAAATGGAGATCGTGGAGCACGTCTCGAAGAGAGTCAAGGCCAGCAAGTACCTCAAGGACTCCCTCTACATGCACACCTACGACCTGCTCTGCGATGCCGCCGAGGACATTGTGTCCGTGATCGAGAGCACCGCCGACTAGGGTTCATCTGCCGATGAGATAAGACGATTTGTGCATTCCAAACCGTAGAAAATCGAAGCGAATAGCAGTGAAGCTAGGCAAAAACTCCGGTTAATTTCATTTTCGTCCATCATTGCCCGTTCATATATTTTTTAATGCAGCAATATACAAATGGAATACAAATATTTATAATGTAGATCAATTATGATAGGTCACTTTAATCCTCAAAAGACGTCATTGCAAAAGCTACTTGTAATAGAAATCACTGCGGACGACAGTATACATAGTGTGAGGAGGAGACTTCTAATATATAGCCCCAGAATTAAAGATCTGCTGTGATGATTAGATCGAAACGAGGTACATTCGGATCGAAGATGAGGGGATGGCACTCCTAGACTTTTAGAAAATCAATTGGACTGATGGGCACCCGTTACTCAACTAAATAAAATAGAAAAATATATAAAATGAATATACCCTCACAAGAAAATCGGGTTTTTGCTGGCGCCACCTGGAGAACAGCATTGTCAACACTGCAATCAATGAGCTCTCCGCTGCTCTTCATACAAGCGGAGTTCGTTATTCAAATAAGCAGTGACGTCATAACAAAACATAATTGCCAATAACTTCTAAAATAATGGCTCGATTTTGAAAACAGAGTGTCTTCCGATAGATGAGTGAACAAAACACACACTCAGAGCCTTGTAAATAGGGACAGAAGGACTTGGCTAGAATGACATAGCTATTGATCCTAATCAGATCCTAGTATATACTTTATAGGGTCGGAAACACGTTACATACGTTTCAACGAATATAAGATACCCTTTTACTTCAAGAGTAACGGGTAACAACCAATTTCCAGTTTTTTTAGGATGGTTGCATAAATACAAGGTACGGTTTTTTAATAGCCAAGTCATGCGGGGTGGATTTCTAGTCATAGTATTGACGTACCTTATCATACACAATTTCTGACATCAAATTTTGTGACGAAAAACGATCAAGCATTCGACTTATAAGTACACCTTTTAAAACTTTATTTTTCGACACACATGTGGATCAACAATTATTATCGGTCACAGAGAAAACAGAACATTTTCCAGTCTGTGGGCACCTTTTGGCTTACCATCAAGACGAAAATTGTTCAATTAAATTAACGAGTATAAGCTGGCTTGGAAGCGATTGCCTCTATTTCTCTTATTTGATTCCACCTTGACCAACATCCGAGTGTTCTTATATTTGTTGTAACATTGAAACATTAACTTACTTCAAGGCATCTTTACACTTTCACTCCTTTCAAAATGGACAACCAGGACAAGGACAGTGTGCTGGAGGAGAATCAGCAGCAGGCGATAGAGGAGCAAGCCATCAACCAGACGGACTCCACAATGACCCGCAAGACCGAGTCCGAGAACTTCTCGAAGTTCACCCTAGCCAACATGGTGTCGCTGCCCTCTACACTGTCCGCTCCCACGACCCGCTCGGCGGCGCAGGCCCAGCTGAACGCCACCTCGCCCATGGGCAAGTACACGGAGCGCATGGTGGAGGACATCCTGAACGAGATCTTCGTGGAGCGGCGCGGCGACTTCCCGGAGACCTCCTCCTCCTGCCACCTGGCCGAGATGCCGTGGCCGCGCGAGGAGCCGGAGCGGGAGCCGCACGTGGACAAGCGCCTGCGCTACTGGAAGGAGGTTCTGCACCAGCGCAAGGAGCTGCAGAGGCGCGTCCAGCGGGAGACGGGCAAGCTGGCCAGCGAGGTGCTCTTCAACCGCCGCTCCACGCTGGACAACCGCGACGGGCAGACGGTGAAGCGGCTGCTGGACTACGCGGACCGCATGGAGAGCGAGCGTCTGATGGCCGCTCCGGTGGCCAAGCTTCCCGACCTGTGCGATCCGTGCTCCTGCCAGCCCGTGCCCGGACTGGAGGCCACGGCCCCGCGGGCCGAGAGGCTGGGCTACAAGGACGTGGAGATCGTGGGGCTGCCCGAGATCAGCAAGCGGGAGCTGCTGGGCAGGGAGGCCCTGCAGCAGAAGACCCCGCCGGGTTGGCTGCAGTCGCCGTTCCTGGACGAGCGGCTGGAGCAGCGCTTCGGGGCCATACAGAACGTGGTCGAGTTCTTCCCCGACGTGGCTAACCTGCAGGTGAAAGGCACGGCCATCGCCAAGCTGGAGCGGCCCCCAAAGACGACTCTGGTGAGGGTGGACTCCCTCCACACGGTGACCAACAGCGACAGTCCGTCCGTCTGCTCCGAGGAGTGCGTCTGCGAGTCCTTGGGCGCCACGGAGGACCATTCGACGGGAATGGCGCCTGGTGTGCCGGAAGTGCCGGAAGTGCAGGGTGTGCCGGAAGTGCCGGAGGTGGGACTGCGGGTGAACGGAGTGGACTACTTACCCGGGGAGGGAGTCAAGGAGTGCTTTGAGATCGTCACGCGCTTCAGCTGCGATCCCTTCCGGCGACGCATCAAGCACGTGCTGCAGCTGACCAACATCGGCCAGCAGGTGCTCTCCTTCACCTGGAGGCAGAGCACGTACTTCTACAACCGCGGATCGCTGCTGCTGGCCCGCGACAACGAGTTTTACTTCGACCTGGAGGGCTTCCGGCTGGCGCAGGGCGAGAGCCGCAGCCTGGTGGTGCTCTACCAGCCCCGCAAGGTGGCCATGACCATGGAGCTGTGGCTGCTCCAGGTGCAGCCCCGCATCTTCTGCGGCCGCCAGGAGTCGCTGCTGCTGCGCTTCCACGGACGCTGCTCCCCGCCGGCGGACTACCTGGCCAAGCTGCTGGAGTGCCAGTGCGCCTGCATCTGCAAGTCGGATGCGCTGGCCATGGGCGGGCTGACCACCCACCTGGGAGCCCTGGCGCCCCTGGTGGTGCCTCCGCCGGCCTGCTGTCCCTACGAGCGGCCGCTGGACGAGCGCGAGGCCTTCAACGCCCTGAACCCGGGTTACCACTGCGCCCGCTTCGACGACCTCGAGGTGCTCCGCGCCCTGCACCAGCGCCTGAAGAAGCCCCGGGAGCCGCTCTGGGACCTGCGTCTGTCCACGATCAGGGAGCTCATCCTGCGGGTGGAGGGACTGGTGGAGCGGGAGCAGACCTTCGCCGCGTTCACCGACCTCCTCGCTCCGCTGCTGGGCGGAGCACCGCCTCTGACCACCGCCTCCCAGCGGGACGAGCAGAGGCAGCGGTCGAGGTTCATCTACGTGCGAGGTGTGATCTGCAACGGGATCGCCGAGTGGGAGGACCTCATGTGCAACGTGGAGGACTCCTTCTTCAAGCCGGAGCTGCAGCGGTTCTACCAAAGCCTGCTGGGCGACTCGGAGCAGGAGGCAGAGGGCGATGACGATGGCGAGATGAGCGGGGAAGAGCCTCGACCGCCGCCGAGTCCGGTGACACCCATCGACATGCAGAAACTCATGGAAATCATCGGCGAGGCGGAGCTGGACGAGGAGAAGATCCGGGCGGCGGTGATGCGCAGCTTGTACCGCTCCAAATACTTCCGCGACTCGCTCTACATCCAAACCTATTCGCACCTGTGCAACATGTCCGAGGACATCGTGTCCGTCATTGAGAGCACAGAGGAAGTGCCCACCTAGTGAAAAAAAGGATTGAGGGGAAAAATAAGTGACTACGTTGTTTTGAGATAAAATCAAGTGTTTGTTGACAGAAAGACTTTCCGCTTGGTCAACCTGTTGAAAGTGTGGCAGAGCTGGACTTATATTTAAAAATTAGAAAAGATGCAAAGGAAAAACAGCAGAAAGCTTCACAATAACTACTAAAAATTTGATGGAATATAAAATTGTTTTATCTTAATCATATCTTTTTTAAATGCCCTTATTTGGGGAAAAAAAATTATAAAATATGCTTAAAGTGCGTTTATTCATTTTTGTTTTTTAAATATTTTGTTTGCTTCTACCGATCCCATTTCAGCAATTATGTTTTTTTTTTTCAGGGGAGTGTTTTGAAATAGTCAGTTTGGGGGAAATTATAAATGGCTTAGAGTAGGTAACTCTATGTACTGCAAAGAAAAAAATTACTCATACGACACTTAATATCAGAATAAATTGTTTGATTAAACGCAACTAATCGTATGAGTGATAATCTTTGAATCCAACGCGCAGACCCTTAAACGCAGTATTTCCAAAAAAATTAAGCATATCTTCTGGCAGTTAAGTAACATAATACTTAAGCTTTTGTCGGAACTGTTTAGACTTCGATTTTTCGTTTCTTCTTCGGCAGACCAAAAATATAAGCATTTATGTTGGACATAGAATGAGAACATTAAAAGAGCGATTGCAACTTGTGGAGGGAGTGTTTGTTCATAGGTCCCAACATAAATTTAGCTTTTGCCTTATATTCCACTTTAAGATAATATACATTATATTAAACGTTAATCAACCAATCAAATGGCTATAAAACGTAGATCCGAAAACAAAGGGGCAATAACATGGCATATTAACTGGAATCAGGGTATATGATCTTTAAAGATTAAGAACACGCGTTCCACTATGCAAACATTAAGAGGCCAGCATGCCATTATGCCCCATTTACTAGAGGTAAAATAATTCATTATTATTTATGTAGCAAAGACATTTTTCAACTGTGGGCTTGCTCTCGATCTTTAAGTCAAACACTTACATGAATATTGAGAGCACACACACTGGAAGCGAATAAGTTTAAAATGTGCTCAAGTCCGGTGAATCTGCCGACCAAAGAGGGCTCCTCCGAGGACATTATCCAAACGGAAGGCCTGGCCAACGACCTCATAGACAACATTTTGAAGGAGCACACTGAGCGTGGTCTCCACCAAGAGTCGGACTCGTTTGCATCTTCATGTTTGGGTCCCTCCTCTGGAAAATGTAAGACTAAAGTGGACCATCGACTGGAGTACTGGAAGAACATGATTATTCAGCGGCGGGCATTGCAGGAGAGGCTGCGGAACCAGGTGGGCAGGATTCCAGAAAAGATGATCTTCAATCGCCAGGGGAAGGTAGTGAGGGTTCTTGCTGAGACTGTAGGACTTCCAAGACATTCTGCTGCTGAATTGCTGGGGGGAAAAGATCCAAAAGAGGATGATGACAACGGCGGTTTACCCAAAATCTCTAGTCTAGAGGTGGTGGGCAAGAAGTGCAAGGATTGTCAGAAGGCCCTTCTGACTGTTCCCTGCCCAAAAGTCACTTATAACGAATGCTCCATTGAACTCTCAAGGTCGAGTGGAGGAGACGAGGTCGTCCCATTGGTACAGACGGTCCAGAAGTCGTCGTTTGAACCAAGCGTCCGTATTAACGGAGTCCATTATGGGCCACGTGTTCCGGCATTCTCGCCACTTGCGGATAGGACCTTCACTTGCCATCCCTTCCAGCGCCACTTGCGCAGCATAGTTCGCATCGAGAATAGCGGAAGCCGAGAAGTACAGTTCAGTTGGAGACAGGTCAACTTCTTCTCGGGCAACGACACTCTGCTGGAAGCCTGTTCCGGAGATTTTGTGTTTGATGTGGGCCCCTTTATGCTTTTTCCGGGCGAGTTCCGGGATGTTACCGTTCTCTACCAGCCTCGCTTCGTGGCCATCGTCAAGCAGCGCTGGCTGCTCTGCACCAGACCTCGGATCTTCCTCTGCCGACCCTATGGCTTCACGTTGAACCTAAACGGTCGCTGCACTCCGCCCAAGGAGTACCTGGACCGCCTGCAACTGGAGAGACTGCCGCGAGTTCCCTGCTTGCCGCCAGTGCCACTGGAGCGGCAGGACGAGATCCTCTGTCCATATGCCCGGGAGCTGGAGGAGCGAGAGGCCTTCAACCGGCGCAACAGAAGCTTCCAGTGCCGCACACACGGAGACTTGGAGCGCCTGAAGGAGTTTTACGAGCGGGTGAGTCCTTCGCCTTTGTTTTCCCGCCCGTGGGACTACAGTGTGCACTCGCTCATTCATCGGGTGTGTCACGGTCAGGACACTCGGCAGCGCATTGAGCACCTGTCCGAACTGACCCAAATGCTCGACGGCCTGCGAGGAGCACCTGGTCCGCCACTTGGCAGGGTGGACTTACCTGAAAGGTTGAGGGAACGTCACCGCACAAAGATGATTTATGTGCGGGGGATACTCGCCAGTCGCTTGGAGGAATGGCAAGAGAGGATTGCCAAGGACTCAACCGTCCGGGACTCAATCTACTTCCAGTTGTACGGACTGATGTGCAATGCGGCCGAGGATATTGTGTCGGTGATCGAGAGCACAGCTCAGATTTAGCTGTCGTCGAGCGGAAAACAAAAACAAGAAAAGGGAACCACAAACAAAACACTTGAGACACTTGCATGGAAAACTCACTTAAGATGAAAAGGGCAAGTCTGTTGACGCAGTCCTTGCTGCAGACCGTGGAGTCCTGGGGGCAGCCCGTGTCCTGGAGGGATCCTGAGTCCCACCGGAACAAAGTGGCGAATCTGTCGGAAAGCACGGAGGTGGCCTTCCGCGAGCGGAACTCCCTCAAGGTCGTCACAATGCGGGAGGGCAAGCTGATAGTGGACGACATTGTCCAGGACATGTTGGACAAGAAGCGGGGCGCCTTCACGCCGTCCGAGTCGGAGTGTTCGCTGGACGAGGACCTGCGGGAGTCGCTGAGCATGGATCCCCGCCTGAAGCTGTGGCACGACACGCTCCAGAACCGCGCCGCCGTCCAGGCGAAGATCCAGCGCAGGCTGGGCCGCCGGCCCCACGAGATGCTGATCAACGTGGCGGCCCCCAGGGATCGGGGCACCGTGGAGCGGATGCTGGACCTCGCGGGGCGCCTGAGCCCCACGTCTCTGGCCCAGCGCAGGCCTGCCGTCCTGCCCGCCCAGATTGACCCGCAGCAGTGCCGCATCCTGCCGGAGTTGCAGGAGACGCTGCCGCGGGCCGAGCGGAGCGGGCGGGCGGAGCTGGAGGTCAGTGGCCTGACCCGCGCCACCAGGCAGGAGATCCTGGGCACGGCGACCAGGGACCCCGGTAAGACCGCCCAGTGGCTGGACTGCCGACAGCTGGAGGAGCGCATCGAGCGGCAGAGCGGCGACATCAGGCGCGTGGTGCAGTTCTTTCCGGACGTGGACAAGCTGGAAGTGGTGGGCGGCACCTTGCACGAGGGACTTGATCGGCGCGACAAGACCAAGCCGATCGAGCGGGTGTCCTGCGGCTCCGTTTACAGCGTGAGCAGCTCGTCGCAGTTCCCGCCGGAGGAGGCAGAGCAGCCGGCAGAGCAGCGGACAGAGCAGCGGGCAGAGCCTCTAAGGGCGGAGCCTGCCCCCGAGACTTGGACCACCCGGGCCGCCGTCAGGATCAACGGCGTGCTGTTCCACAACTCTGGCAAGCGGAGTGTCGTGCCCGAGATCGCGAACGTTTTCTTCGAGTGCCACCCGTACCAGAACGTCGTCAAGGAGGTGGCCCGTGTTGAGAACGTGGGCCGCCAGGTGCTCAGCTGCCAGTGGGCCGTTCCGGACTGCAAGCGCACCGGCAAATGCGTCTCCGGCCGCTGGCAGGACAGCCTCGTCCTGTCGCAGCGCACCTTCACCGTCTTCCCGGGCGAGGAGCACGTTTGCCGGGCTCTGTTCCGCCCGCGTGGCTGCCACCTGCTGAAGCAGTGCTACGAGCTGCGCATCTTCCCGAACGTCGTCGGCACGGTGCAGAGCAACTTCGTGGCCCGGCTGACGGGTCGCTGTGTTCCGGCCCCGGAGTACACAAACCAACTGAGGCGCCGTCAGCAGTTGGTCACGGACGAGTCCAAGAAGCGGATGGCCGACGACCTGGCCCAGGTTCAGGCCTCCATAGTTCCGCTTCTGCAGCCGCACGAGGTGGTGTGTCCCTGTGACCGGACTCTCGACGAACGGGAGGTGTTCAACGCCGAGAATCCGGGCTACCATTGCGATCGGTTCGACGACCTGGAGACCCTTAAGGCCCTGCACCAAGCCCTGAAGAAACCCCGGGAGTCCGCTTGGGACCTTCGACTGGAGACGATCCGCGAGGTAATCCTGCGGCTACCTGATTCCAACCAACGGAGTAGGCACTTCGCCAAGCTCGTCGAGGTCCAAGAGGCACTGAAGCGGGGCGGCACCCAGGGTTTCCTCACTCACTGTTGTCGGAATGACGAGAGGATCCGGTCCAGGTTCATCTATGTGCGCGGCTGCATCGGCAACGGCATCCAGGAGTGGGAGGAGCTGATGGCCTCAATGGAGCTGAATGGTCTGAAGCTGGAGGTGAACCGCTTTCAGGTCAGGCAGCAGGACGGGTGGGACTATTCCGACACCGAGGACGAAGGATCGGAACCGAAGTCATGGATGCGTCAGCTGCGTAAGGATAATCTCGGCCTGTACCTACTCAAGAAACTGCGCTCGAGGAAGACCTACAGGGACAGCCTCTACATGCAGACCTACTCGCACCTGTGTGACATGGCCGAGAACATGGTGTCCGTCATCGAGAGCACGCAGAACGCTTGAGCTGGCTGGATTCCCTTAGTGACCAAATTTGTGGTGTTTGTAGGGCAACAGAGTGAATGTCAAAATTTAACGTGGCCCAAAGTCAGTGAGAAGTTGCCGAAACTCTCGCGAAGAAAAATACAGAAAAACTCCCCGGGGATGGTCTATTGATTTGGAAATCTATTAGCCGCGGGGTGGAGTGGCAAACTATTTCGCTGCCCGGGGACACACCTGTGCCCCTGATGCGGCGCTAACTTTTCCCATTACGATGGCCCTTTATGGCCAACAAAATTGCCCATTTGCCGGGCGACTTGTAGGCCCACACCTCGCCAACCCCCCATCAAGCTTAATGGGGCGCAAATGCTGGCCGGAAAAGTTTCTCAGCCGACTTCGATTTGAGCTAGTTTGCATTGATTTGATGACACTTTGGGGGCCATTCGATTCCACTAATAAACGAGCCTCGTCCCGCCCCCCGGAGTTTCGCCATCTGCCTCCCAGAGTTGGCGTGTCAAAAAGTTGTCTGCACACATTCGGGGGCTGCTCCTTTGACGTTCCTTGACGTTTTTGGCGGTGTCTGAGGAAATGTGACGACGAACGAGGCCATTATGCTTGCAATTAGCCAAATTGATTTTGTGATAGCGTCAACGCCAGCCCCAAATTCCTATTCTAAGCTCGCAGAACATATTCATTTCGCCCTTGTTAGGCTTTAACTAATCGCTTGCTATTTCCATTTTATTTTCAGGTAAGCCAAGTGATCAACTCAGCCTGAGTAAGTGCATCCGTGGGTAAGTCTTTGGTGGCCGGCCCCTCGGGAGCTTCACACGCCGCCGATCCACCATTCCAAATGCCATAAATCATGCATCATGGGGCATCCCAAGCAGTGCAACAAGAAGCGGCAACCAGAGATGCTGCGTTTCCGTTCACACTCAGCGTCTAATTAGCCCACATACCGCGTTGAGATGGTACTAATGTGCGGCCTAATGATCTCCAGTTGGAGTGCATGGTGACCAACTGACATGGTCAGCGGCTAATTAACCTTGAACCCGTCAGCATGGACAGCATGGTTGACATCGCACTTCTTCTCGTAGACTAATTAAGTACGTGTCATGGGTTGGGAAATATTTATGCTTCGCAGAGCGACTGAAAATGGGTTAGCCTCGATTTAAGTTCAAAATAATAAATCGCTCTTCTCTTGAATGTAGCTCATGCTACGCTTTAAGATAAGTGTAATTTATTAACGTCACAAATTGAACAAATCCTATTTCACAGTAACCATCTTTGGAAACATACAATTATAATTGGGCATTTGTATGGAAAAGATTGTGGTGGATTGCTCAACATCTCTTTGGCTATACTCTAGTTAGATTGCTCCAAGCTCTTTAACAAATTCTACAAAACAGTTATTTTTTAAGCAGAGCTTTGTCTATTTGTGAACTATTCCATTTCTACATCTTTAAAATTCTACAATGTAAAAATAGATCTCTATTTTTATTATGAAAGTGTAAAGATGGCAATAATTCCAATTTCTATGACTTTAAATTAAATCAAATAATTTTAAAACTCATTTTTACCCATTGCACACGCAAAGAATAAAAACAATAATAATAAAAACAAAAATCAATTGATTAATGTCAAGTAAGCTGCAAGTTTATTTTTTCGATTTATGTATTAGAAAATACAAGGTCGCTAAAACCAACAAAGTTTAAATCAATAATCAATCATCGCAATAAAAATTTCCTAATCTTACATTGTTTAAGATTTTAAGATCTCATAGGCAACGCTTTCAAAATATATTTAACATTGTGAATGACATCTTGATAATACTAAAAGCTTGTTTTGTTAGTCAAAATCTAATCATTTTTTAATTTGGCAGTTTAAAACTTTAATCTTTCCACGAGGCCTAGAAAACGCAGCTCAGCTAACAAATTTAACATTGACCATTAAGCTTAAATATACATACATGTATTTAAACTACATTTTGCCTTTTAATGTACACTTATAGGATGCTACTTCGAGCATAGGTTGCATCAAACGTGTTTTGTTCGATGTTAGAGTTGCAGCTTGAGTTGAAAATAAAAATAGTTAGGGTTTTAAAGTTGTTTTAAGTAAATTTGCTGTAAATAAGCGAAATTGAGATATTGACATCTTGATGATACTTAAAGCTTGTTTTGTAAACAAAAAAATGTAAAAAAAATTTTGAAATGCTGAAAATTTTTTAATTAGGCAGCTATAACTTTAATATTTTCATGATGCCTAGAAAACGCAGCTTAGAATATCAACAAATTCTACACGGACAATTACGCTTAAATATACAAACATGTATGTAAACTATATTTTGCCTATTAATTGTAGCACACTTATAGGATGTCTCGAGCAGAGGTTGCATCAAACATGTTTTTTGTTGAAAGTTGGAGTTGCAGCTTAAGTTGAAGAGAAGAATAATGGGTATATAAAGTTATTTTAAGTAAATTTGCAGTTACAAGTATTTTATGATTGGCTGAGTATTAAGTGGTTTTAATGAAATAAGCAAAATTGAGATCTTGACATCTTGATAATACAAATTTGCTTTAATCTTTGCTTTAATCAGCTCAGAGAATTACCAAATTCTACAATGACTATTACGCTTAAATATACATAAATGTATGTAAACTATAATTTGGTTATAAATTGTAGTATACTTATAGGATGTTATTTAGAGCAGAGGCTGCATCAAACTTGTTTTGTGTTCGATGTTGGAGTGGCAGCTTGAGTTGAAGATCAAAATAGTTAGGTTTATAAAGTTATTTTAAGTAAATTTCCAGTAACAAAAATTTTATGATTGGCTGGGTATTAAGTGGCTTTAACGAAGTATTCAAAATTCAGAACGTGTCATCTTGATAATACTAAAACAATGCAATTTAAAAAATGTTTGGCTAAAACAAAATCTAATAATTTTAGACTGTAAATTCAAATTTTTGAATTTGCCATCTTATAACTTTAATCATTCTATGAGGCCTAGAAAACGCAACTTAGAACATTAACAAATTTCTACATTGACTATTAGGCTCAAAAATACATACCTGTGTGTAAGCTAAATTTTGCCGATAAATTGTAGAATACTTATAGGACGCTACTTCAAGCACAGGTTGCATCAAACATGTTTTGTGTTCGATGTTGGAGTTGCAGCTTGAGTTGAAGACCAAAATATTTAGGTTTATAAAGTTATTTTAAGTAAATTTGCAGAAACAAAAATTTAATGATTGGATAGGTATTAGGAGGCTTTAACGAAAAACGCGAAATTGAAAGCTTATTTGGGTGAATAATTGAAAAACCAGATTTGCGATCCGATCAACACTCCATCAAACACGATTCACAGCTAGGCATCCAAGCCCAAAGCGATCCACATCCACGGGGCTCGATCAGTTCGAAAGAGTTATTCGTTGCGAGCGGTCCACATTTACACCTTGCAACAGGTGCGCTTCGTCGTCGAATAATCCGCCTGATCGATCGGGTATTCGCCGATGTCGGTTTCGGTCCACGTTATCTTGCGCCAGATCTGTCATTTACCGTTTTCCTGCCAGATCGGAGCAAAGTGCACAAACATCCCAGCAACAGCAAAAAAAAGCTGCTAACTGAATTCAAAAAAAACCCAAAAAAATTGACAAAAATAAGTGAAGTGCAATCAATAATCCAGAGCGATCCCTATCAGGGCGTAAAAAATGGTCCTTTTTTGGGCCAAGTGAATTCATTCAACAACTCGCGGGGCGTTCAATTATGCTAAGAGCACAGGCCAAATGGCCAAGTGAGGTGCGATTTAAGCCATGTTTTCGCCTGGCGATTGTCAAGCCAGCGCATTCGACATTGCATTCGACATGGATACAAACGGATACCCGAACCCAAACCCCTTCCCCAAATACATACACCCTCGGATACAGATACAGAAACAGATACAGATACAGATACCTTTGCAGATACAGACAACAATAAAATTACATTAAAAATCAAATGAAACTGGAGACCGATTGATATGCGAGGCACAGGCGTCGGCCCGGCTGCCCTAACACAATATTTTTATGGGCTTATCGAGTGTCGAGAATCGGTTGGCCCGGGTGTGTTAGGCCATCGAAAGAGTTGGCCAACGAACTCGGCACTACTCGTACGTACATTGGCTTGATGGCTGTCATAAGCTTATGCACATTACACGTCCGCTGAAGTGCTCGGCTTGATTTATTTAGATACGTTAAGTTTTTAATCGCCATTCGCTGCGCACTTTCACCAACTTGCCGCAGCATCGCGGAATGAAGTCATAACCAAATAGGCTTACGACCTGCTCCGGCACATAAAACATGACTTGTCTAGCCATAAAAACACTTGGCAGAGGCCCGAAAATAATTTGATTACCGCGCACTGAGCGGCTTTCTCCTCCTGATCCAATTAGTTTGTCGTGAGCCATTGGCAGATAGCCGGATAGCCGGATAGTCGGATAGTCGGATAGTCGGAGATCTGGGGGTCCGAAAGCGGCATCGCAGCCACCCACAGAACTATAATGAAACGGACTTACATGGCCTGCAATGTGTCAACAATGGCTTGTTAGCAATTGGCTTGTGAGCCAACTGTGTGCCTGTGTGGGCTTGGGCTCCGACATGGGTTTGCAGCTGAAAACACCTCATTGACAAGAGACTTTTGACTCGCACCGCAGTGTGTACCGAGTGTGTACCGAGTGTGTGCCAAGTGTGTGTGGGCCGGGTTGAAATTTATCTGCGATTTCTAATTGCCTGACATGCCAATTTGAATTTAAAGCGCAAACGATAGTGGTTTTCAGTTCTGAGTTCTGAGATTCGAGGCGGATTCCTGCGAGATGTCATAAAGCACAACGGAACGGCACACTGCAGCTCACTGTGCCGCTTTATGGCCCGAGCAACTAAATCAATTTTCGCACTACGGCTGGCTTCGACTCCGGCCTTTATTGAGAAATTCTTCATAATTATGTAGCGTCGGCCGGCGGCGGTTGGAAATAAAACTGTTGTTTATGGCCGAGTTGTGGCAACTAGTTGGCTCAATTATGGCGCTGCTGCATCAACTTTCTCCCTCACTTTGGGCCAGCTGCCACGGCTGCTTAACCCCAATCGACGCCTCTAACTGACTAACTAACTGGCGTGTTAATTTGTTGGCCAGTTTCCTCCGCACGCAGTCAGTCAGTCAGCCAGCCAGCCATTCAGCCATCCACAATTGCCGGAGCTTGAAGAGATACACTCGAGCTCGGAGATGCAAACCCCGAAAGAATCCCGCCTCGGAATAGATTGGTCGCTTTACAGTTATCGCCTTGGTTAGCATAACAAAGGTCCGAGTGGGTCAACAACCTGAGCCTCGTTATGTCAAGCCGCGCTTTGTCCCACCATTTGCATATTACACATGTCTCACGTCCATTTAGAGGCCCAATTAACGAGCTATTTGCCAAGACCTCACTGGCCATTCATCAGGGCGAATTTGGCCTGGGAATTAATTAGGCCGCGTTATGAGCTCTTAGACGTCGGGAAGTCGTAAATAAATATCGGTTCCGTCGCTGGACATATGCAAACGCCAATTAGATCTGTCATCCTGTCAGCTCGCGTTAGTTTCCCAACCATCTTCCAGGCCGATAAGAACGGGTTCCCCACGAAATGGAGCAACGTTAGTTTCCTTCTCCCCGACGTCTTTTGATTGCATTTGACATTTAACACGAGTGCGCCGCAGATTAGAGCGGCAACTGCCAACTGCCAACCGCCCACAAGATTTTGACGTTTTAGGAGGCGTTCCCGGCTCCATTTTCATTTTCACTTTGTTTTCCGTGGTCAGATCGGCCATATCGGGTTTTATGTGAGCGCAATTAAAGCTCGAGAAGGCAACCCAATCAATTTCGGCGGAGACAAAGGCGTTTAGCACCCCGCTCCGGCGATAAGGCAGGCGTGAGATTATAATCGGGCCCAGTGAAATATGAGCCCCAGACAATGGCTCATTAGATCGCGCTGGGCTTTGGCCCAAACTAGTTTGGCCAAACTGGTGGGCTTAAACGCGGTAATTATCGGCTTTCAGAGGCTCGAGTTATAGCTGGTCCGTAGAGTGACAAACAAGTTAATCCATTTGCGAGTGAGACATCTATCGGGCCCAAAGCACATTTGGCCAGAACCGGAAAGAATCAAGCCTCACCACAGGCCGCTATTAAGTGCATATTTCTCATTGTTTATATTGTCTATCTGGCGTACGGCTTTCGTATGTTAATATCGGAAAATGTGCCAGCTGCCATCCAGCCATCCAGCCATCCGACTGCATAATAAATTATGAAATTGTACAGTTGCAGCCGCCGCTGAATGAGTTGTCACGTCGGCTGCGGCTTTCTAAACCACTTAGGTTGGCTGTGATAAGTCCATAGATATGTCGGATTCCCCGGCTGAATGGGATTCTTGATAACACAATTTGAGGCCCATGAAAAGCGGATTCTCGGCTCAAGTGGGCGCTGCGAGGGCAACACAAAAGGTTGTGCACTGCGGTGAGCGGCTTTAACTGCTGCTGCCCGGGAAAAAGTAAACCAAGACAAAGACATTGACTTTTTAACCTGCATTTCAGTAAATTACACTCGCAGAAAACCTACATAAATAGCCATAAAACTAATTGCGCCTGTCTGCCATTTTCCACGCAGTTTCACAGTTGCTCAGTTTCGCTGCCGCCGGCCATGAAAACTTGAAGCCGACAAATGTCCGGCAATAAAAGGCACCATAAAGCTACTATGCGGGTATTGGTCGTATGCAAAGGGGGCCTGGTCAGTCCTGGTCAAGTGGGTAATTCCATCTGGGGATTGATGACTGAGCCGCCAGCCACTCGAACTCAACTAGAGTCGCACGGAGAATCACAGATAATGGCATGCATTGTGCCCCGTTGGCCCAGTCCCAGTCCAAGTCCCAGTCCGATTTCGATCAGCCACTGCCACTGGGTCAGCCATTATCAGATATTAACGCCGCCAATTTGGCATCGGATGAATTACGCGACAAGCGTCGATGGCGTCACTTACACATGTCGAACAACCGCCATCAATAAATGCTAACGGTGCCTCGCGGCATCAACTCCAGATCGCCACTCCATCTGCAGTCGACTGGAGTGGAGATTGAGTCTGCCATCTTCTGTCTTAGATCGCTAGATCGCCGGAAGTCTTTGTTTGGGCATTCACTGGCCGCCCGGCTCAAGTTTTGCTTTATGATTATTGTGTGATCGCGTTTTAACCGCATCGGAGCAGAGCTCATGTGAATCATGCGCAAGTGCCGCTTTTCCCACTCGAAGACCGGTTTCCCCCACTTACCCACTCATTGGCCTCTAATCACACCCGCTGTCTAACTGCAAATCTGGCCGGGATCGCGTGCTGCGGCCCCGACTTTGTTGCGGCTGGAAATCATCTTCCATTTCTGTGCTAGCCGGAAGCCAGGTTATGGCGGCAATGGTTCTTGTTTATAATTCAATTATGTGGCAGCCTCTTTCCTTCGCTCAGAGCCACGAATGCTTGTTGACTCTCGAGGTGGAATGTTGACTTCTGTATGCACAGGGAACAATAATAATGATACGTATAACACTAAGTGGCAATTCAACATGGATATATTTAGACGACTTGATTGTTGTATAAAGAATTCTCAATAAAGTTATAAGTTGTTTACTTTTTGTAACTTACATAAAAACCACCATAAGCTTTGCTTTTAAAGACTAGCACTCAAAACTGAACCAAAAGACCATATAACTTCTAATTGAGTTGTCAATATCGAACTGGTATTTTTTGCCCGTTCTTGTGATCTTTGATCTCGAAGTCTTTGGTAATCTGATAAATATTGGCTCCGCTCTTGATTGACAGCCTTTCCCTGGCATTGATCCCATAAATATGAGCCGACTCCATTAAGGCGGTCTGCAGCACTAAGCTAAAAGCAGCTTAATGCACTCCGGGATGCCCAGATACTCAGATACTCACAGATAGAGATATAGATAGAGATGGTGGCAGGGGTAGAGGTAGAGGAAGAGGTAGAGGTAGACAAACACAGACAGGATACATATAGTACGTGGATGATGGTGGTAAGCTGCAATTGCTGTTAAGGCATTTGGCTACCACTCAAGCAGCTGTGGCAGTCAGCAGTCGCAGTCGCATTCAACAGTGCTGATGATGATGAAGATGAAGATGAAGTTATTATTATCTGACAAGGGCATCGCCGCCATGGAAACTGCAGTGGCCGCGCACTTAGCGGAGCTGTTTTCCACGTTTTCCGCCAATACCTGCAGCCCCTACGTGCCTGCTGTCTTTATTAGAGGCGTGACTAATCGGCCCGATGCCTGATGTCTTAGCCCGATGCCAATGCCAATGTCGATGCCGATGCCATCGCCATCACCATCATCATCTCAGCTTTTAGCCATTAGCAGTAATAAGCGCTGTACGCTTCGCTATTTGCCTTGCATCCAATCACTATTAAGGGTTAAGTCTGCCAATTGCCAGTGTCTACACAAATTTGATTAAGTTTCCTCTTTGGTCTGGCGGCTTCCGTGTGCGGTTTGGGGAAAGTGTTAAATTTATGCCACGGCGATTTTCATCTTGTTCGAAAGTAAATTATAGGCAATCGATCAAGACGGTGCGCTTTTGTGCAGTGCTCAATTTGCAGTCGAGAAAGTTGAGTTTTCCTCGGGCTGTATCTGTATCTGCATCTGTATCAGGTGCAGTGTATTTTTTTAAAAACTGTTAGTTAACAATTTTCGGTTTTTACCTATCTGTGTCGAATGAATGCAATGGTATATTAAACCAAAGCTCTTAAATACTAATGAAAAACCCCATATTGTAGAGAGAACTTAAGACACCACTTACAGTCCGAAAATAAATACCATTGAAAACTTCGAAAAAACCACCCACAACCAATAAAGTTCAAAAAGGCTATAAAAAAAACTTACCAAATAAATTGCTTAACAAAAGTGTAAAAAAGAACCCACAAGCAAGTAATTAAAATTCCACAAGAAGCTCAATTTACTGCAGAACTTTATAAGCCGAAAAACAAAAGGGGCCAAAAAAGCAGCTACAAGAACATAATGTCACTGCCAACAAGAAAAGACAACGAGAACTGAAAATAATTACAGGCCGAGAACAATAATAATAAGCAACATGAGCAGCCTGTCAGCAGGAGGAGGAGGAGGATCGGGTGGATCGGGAGGATCGGGAGGAACGGGAGGAGGAGCAGAGGCCTCCACCAGCCAGCCAACAGTGACTGCCACTGGCAACATGGAGCCGGCGATGGTGCCACGTACCGCCAATTTGCTGGCATGCAAACAATGGTGGCGCGTCTGCTTTTTGTACGGCGACCAGCAGAAATATTATCGACAGCTCTATAGCAAGGCGGCGGCCCAGCGGCTGGCGGACGCTAATCAGGAGTCCGACAATGGCCAAGATCGGGATCGGGATAGGGATCGGGATCGGGATAGGGATCGGGACTACGACACCGTGGCCTGCGATCTTATCGCCGGGCAATTAGAGGCCGGCGAGGAAGCGGACGATGGCATCGATCTGGGCGATCCGAGGGGAGGAGCTGTGCCCACGGGTCGTCCGCTCTTCCCGCTCTCCTCCAACTCCTCCTCTACCGCCTGCTCGCCGCGGCGCAGCAAGAAGCTCCTGCGATCCCTGCGCGCCCACGTCCGCGGGGAGAGATCGGGCAGGTCGGGTATATCAGGCACCTCGGTCGGGAGTAGCGAGCCCAGCGAGGTGACCCAGCGGAGCGCCAGGGTGACCGTCCTGGACGACCCCTTCCTCTTCGGCATCGACGCCGATCATCTGGGCGACCTGGTGGTGCGCGGCAAGCGCTACAGTCCGCTGGACGCCGCCGAGAGCATGGCCCAGTTCTGCGGCGAGCAAGAGGCCACGGCCCAGGTCCTGGAGATCATCGAACAGGAGGAGGAGGCGCCCAGGCCAGCCCTGCCGCCCAAGCAGAAGCAGCAGCGTCCAGTGCCGCCCCTGCCACCGCCACCGGCGAATCGGATAGCCCTTCAACCTGCAACACCACAAGTGCAGAACCTGCAACCCCTGACCGCCGGCGATCTCCAGTTCCTGAATTTGAGCCTGCGGCACAGGAGTTTACCGCGCAGCATGAAGCCGTTTAAGGATGCCCACGATATCAGTTTCACTTTCAATGAGCTGGACACAAGCGCCGCAGCGGAAGTGGCCACAGGAGCCGCCCAGCAGGAGTCAAACGAGTGAGTAACTTTCCAGCCAGTCCATTTGTCAGTTGCAATTGGGCAGCCCCTTCTGCCCTCTGCCTTCTGCCTTCTGCCGACTTTGCTGACAATTTAAATGCATAAGTTTTGTTCTCGCAATGATTGATTACCGGGAGCCAGCAGTTCGGGGGGAGTGGCTGCAGCAACTTGTTGCGCAAGCCGCTGGCCAAGCCAGGAGTCAATGCACACACATTGCGTGTTCTGCGACCAAGACGAACCGCAAAATACACGCAACCAGCCGGGGCCAGCAGCATCAGCCACTCGGGCAACTTGTTCTTGTCAGCCTGCCAGCCTGAAACTGAAGCCACCGGGACAGTGGTGACACCGCCTCGAAATTCAGAGCAGAGAAAGTGCCATGTATCTTTGTTAAAGCTGAACAACTAAGGGGACTTGTGATAGTTTATAACCAAAGTATCTTTGGCAAATTATGTATAATAACATTATTTCCTTATAAAAATCGGTACAAAAAAAGAATCGATTGCCTCCCAATGTGGTTTACCTTAAAAAACATATCACATTTCACTTGACAAAGTCAATCAAACCTTAAAACGTACAAGGAAATCATATTTAATGACAGGTCTCGACACTTCTAGTTTTGCGGTTTTGTTTAATTTTTTGGAATTATATTTATTTCACATACGCACATTGATTTTTAAAACACTTTTCAATCAAATGTTTGCAACGCAATGCAAGTACAGTAGTACATAGGTCAGAACGTGCCTTATCGGAAGACTGTATTATGTAGGCAAAATTCTGAGAGATTTAAAAAAATCATCATATGGTTTTAAGGAATATATTATTTTTCCAATACCTGCAAAAGTATGTAAACTTCGGTTAACCTGGCTTCCTTTCTGGTTTTTATTTGTGAGCTCGCAGACTTTAATCTTTCATTTGTAGAAACACACATTTAGTTTATCTGTGACCCAATTTCTTAATTTCAATTAAGAAATATAGTTAAAAAATTTAATCTGTCATGGAAAGGTAACGTTAAGTTAACACAATCTGCTTTCAGAATGTGATGTTAATCCTTAAAAAGTCTGTACACCAAAATTTAACTTGTAGAGCAAAAATTTAATTTAATATCAAATCTCAACATGACATTGAAGAATCGTACCTATATATAGCTAATTTGTAGATGAATAGTCTTCAATGAAAAAATGAGGCCCTTTGCATATTTAAACATTTTATTGGAGTACCGAATGAAATGCTGAATTTATTGGAGACGGCTTGATCATTAATCTTTGTTCTTATAAGCAAACTACTCTTAGCAATTATGTTGTTTTCAGGTTGAAATTAGAATGTGATAGATATGGTAATTAAGAAAAAAGTAACTAATTTTTTGATCGAAGCTGTTTTCGCAACAAGCTTGTCCCAGTGTGCCTCTGTCGACAGGCTGGTTTCGATGCGCTGCGCTGCACTCTGGTGGAGTGATCCGCTTCTCCCCGCGGTCCCCTGGCCATACGCATCACTCACCTCGACGACGGAGCTCTGGCTCCACTCTGGGTCTCCACTTACGCGGGCATACTCGGGTTACGCATACGACGCGGTGCCTCCGGGCCGGCGGCGCACAAACGACGACTGCCAAAGTGTGATTTACCAGGGGCCTTTGTCCGACCCGCTTGGCTCCCGCTCGGATCCCACTTGGGTCCCACTCTTTGGGCAGATCGGTTGCAGCTGGAAGACGGCGATTTCAGTGCTCCGTTTGGCGAGCTCCGCTTTCATGTCATGATTTTGCATAATGCCATGCAAATATCGGGCCCTATGCCCAAGTTATTGTGTTTTGCGGATGGCAGGCACGCAGCTTATGAAATATGGCCGGCGATTGTTTTCCCTCAGCCGCATGACATTTCCTCCTTTTCATTCTGCCAGGGAATGGCATTCGCCGCTGGGGTGGGGTGGAAAAACAATATTGGCATATATTTCCATGGACATTTAAGGGCTTTGATTTAGTATGCAGGGCTTCGGAGCAAACAAAAGACTTAGGCAACGAACTCGCGACTTGGGAATCGGAGTGGGAGAAAGAGCCACAACTCAATTAGCTCTTGGCCAAGCTCATCATGGCGATGGCAATACTGACGGTGATGGTGATGGTGATGGTGCTGAAGATGATCAACTTTGGCAACCACAAATTAGACGCCATAGCTCCGCTCGGGAGCTGCATTGCCAAACGGCCTGCTAACAGGAACCGCCAGCGACTCCAAACGATTCCAAGCGATTCCAAGCGGTTTGAAGCGATTCGAAGCGATTCCAGCAAGAAGGCAATCAAAGCATAATTAATAATAATAACAGACGCCGTTTTGATGTGCCCCTGACACGGCTTCAACCCGATCCGTCTGCAATCCGGTAGCCACACGCGATTCCCCATTCTCGATTCCTCATTCTCGATTCCTCATTCTCGGTTCTCAGTTCTCAGTTCTCGCCCAGAAGCCCAACGGCTGCCATTGATGAGAGTCGCACCGCATTCGCATTAATTCCCAGATCTATGCAAAACTGCGGACTCCGAATCTGGTTTCGCCTGGGCTTTTAATTGCCTGGGCCCCAGAGCGCCTAATGAAGATATTAAAAAATTGCACTGCAATAATTTCTCCGGCTCGACTTCTCTCCGGCCCGAATGAATGGCTTCTGGTTTGTTCACATTCTGCGCAGGCAATTAACTTGTGTTCAGCTCGTGTCCAAGCATTCAATTCAATCTTAACTGCCATCGAGTGCCGCATAAATCTCGGCAGCTTAACCGGGATCCTCCGACGCGGCCAGCGACTCCAGTTCGCGTTAAGGGGCGGCGTCGGGCGGTGACTCTTTTACGACTTGTTCGCCAGTCGAAATGCACAAAAAATCTCTGATGGATGAGAGGTTCCTTGGGAAATTCTAAAAATGGGTTTTTACAACCATCCATCCTTGGGTCGGCGCGGCAATACTTAATATTTACGGGCCTAGCAGGAAGCAATATGTTGCAAGTGTATGCTGATTTTAGCAGGGACCAAAAATTATCGTTATGAGAATATAAAAATCAGCAGTTGGGATAAAACACTTTTTATTACATCAACATTTTTATTTTTTTCCCATGTTATAAGACTAAAATAAAGAATTTAATTCTGATTTTTATGAACAAATTTTGTTAAAGATTTTTATTTCAACGAATCCGAAATAATCGTTAAGACTTGCGATGTAGTTTGTCTACATCATAAAAAATAGCTTTTTGCGAAACTAAATACAAAATAAAATTGGAATTAGTTGCTCTGGGCTTTAAAAGTTTATTTAAATTATATCGAAAGTTGTCTTGTCTTACAAACTCGTTGGTGAGGAATAGTAATCAAACATTAAGAACAACCGCTAATTCTACAAAAGATGATGGATATTGTGTATACTCTAATATTTAATAAGTTTCGTGTTGAACATAAGTAAACCGATTGATTTAGTGGTCCATTCGGCCAAATTGTATGATTATAGTTTTATCTGAGATTTTAAAAACAAAAATTCCAAGTAACAATTATTTGAGATCTGTCAAAATTAAAATCTCAACTAACGATTTCTTTAGATTCGAATAAATAAAAATCTAAAAAAACAATTACTTGTTTGTTTTTCAAATAAAACTCTCAAAAAAGGACAAGATGAGAGGGATAGGGTTTTAGAAATGACAAAAATACTAATTTATCGTTTTGTTTAATAAAATGCCTACGGGTCAGTCTTTTTGTACTTAGGAGAAACTTCGATAACAAGCTTTAATCATAATATTGATAAAGTAATAATTGCATTACTTATTACCCGAAAACGAACTTGAGTGGATTGTATTTATTTAAAAAAATAAGGGCTTTACTTATTTTCTTTACAAACAAATAAAAACTAATGAAACGATATTCAACTTATCACTGTTGACATTATTGTTATTTGTATATTTGTTATTATTTTGGGAACTAGCAAAAGTTTTGGGTTTTCGCAGGTTGTGTTACTATTTGTAACTGAAATGTTTTTTTTTTACTAATCTAAATGTTTGTAGCCTCTTTTCTCTGTGTAATGTAAATGTTTTGTGGAGGAGGTTGTAAAAATCTGTGGCAAATATGATATGCAATGAACATTTCATAAAATATTGTGTAATTTTCGATGCTTGCATAGAGTTAAGCTTACCTATGACAATTTGCCAATTTATTTTTTATAATGGTAATTTGTGGTCGATGTAATTTGATGCTTTTATCATCGTTCTCCATAAGCATCTCAACTGCATCAAAGGTTCGCCACCACCATCGCTGCAATCTCTGGCAGGCCATTCGTATTGATTTTGGTTTTAATTAACAAAGCTATTAGGGGCACTCGCCTGCGAGCTGCAAATGCCTCCGCCCCTGAGTAATGCGCCCGTTCGGGGGGGGCGTGGCTGCTGCTCTGGCTGCGCTGGCTGTGTTGCAGATGCAACTTAATTGCAGCCACAAAGTGACGGCGGCGGCAGCGTGCATGACTTGGCCCAGACAATTGGCCAACTGGCTCTGCAAGCCTCTGCGACTCCAACTTCACTCCGTTTGGCAGCTTTGCAGCTTTTTAGCTTTTTAGACGGCGCCAGAGAAGTGCGAGACAACAGCGACAACAACAGCGCCACGGCTTTGTGATTTATTTATGCACGGCGATAAAATATGATTTTGTTTTCGTCATTTTTGCTTCAAGTCTCTTAGCCCCGGCCCGGTAATGTGAAGATAAAGCAAGGCCATTAAGCGTCTCCGCTCATGTTAGCCATGCTAATTGCCCAAAGTGGCGGGGGGCGGGTGGATGGGTGGGGCTGGGGCCATGTTTATACGCATTTATGGCCAGCAGAACTGCGTCGCATATTAATTGTGTCTTGGGAATTTGGCTGCCCCTTTCCGACATTCAGCCAGCCGTTCCTCGAGCCCCTTAAGCCGCTGTCAAAGTGACTTTAGGTGATTTGAAATCGGTTTTGGTTGGCCCCACAACATGTCTGCGCCCACATCAAAGCGATCGGGCCACACAAAACATGAACTTATGTAGTTTTGCGATACACACTCGCGTACATACGTCAAAACAAGTGCGTTGGTCTGAAGGGATTTTCGGGATTAGTTTAGCCAAAAGTTGACACTTGACTGACAGATCAAGACAAACACGGGGAAATTCCTAGCCGGCAGTTCCCCCGCCCATGGCAACTAATTAATAAAACATTTAACGCGAGCACACAGACACGCAAGGCAATAAATTAATGGCTCAGAGGGCGCGGGGGGATGGCAATAGAGCGGCAGTCGCGTAATTTTTATTGACAGCTTCACTTTTTGCATTTAAATTGCCTGCATGCCACTGGACAACTAGCGACGACCACTAGCAGCAGCCTGCAACTTGCAACCAGCAACGAGCAACAAGCAACTTGCAGCAGAGTGGCAAGATTCCGCCTGCATTAACACTCTTTGCATTCCTGCCTCGTTAGCTCTTGAACTTGCCTGCAAGCGGGTTTTTTCAGCGATCCACTAACCGTGATAAGGGGACGAATTATCATTGTTGCTTGTTGGTGGAGGGGCTTATAGAAGGCGGGAGTTTAGTTTAATCTATCCACCTCATCGCCAGAAGTCGACTGGATGACAAATCGACGGAGCCACCAGTCACATGGCCTTTTTGCAGCCATTAAGCCAGGCTGCAGTATGCAGTGTGCAATGTGCAGCATCATTTCACTGTCAGGGCATCTCATAAAACGCAATTAGCAGCTAATTATTTTGCCATGTCGCCAGGTTGTCAACGAGCCTCCGAGAACAGTTAGTGCAAAAGTTCATTCTACCGTTTTAGCTTTTTGTCAAACAGCGAGCCAAATCAAAGAGAATACCCTGTTGGCTTATAGAGAATTATTGATAAAAATTTATATATATAGGTATTATGTTTTATAACACCGATAAATCAGAAAAACATTTTTGCTTTTATAAGGTTTACAAATTTATTTACACTCATTTGGACAAAACTCTCAGCATTAAACGAGCTTTCCGATTAGATCACTTTGTTAGTACATAACTCATTTTAATGAAGCAATTACAGCTTCCAGTGCCGCAGATACCATGATTGATTTACTTTTCCCGAAAGCAATCTTGGACTTCGATGCCTTTTGGAGTCAGAACTAATTCCCCGCGGAATTGGTTGGTTTCTGATCAAAGCCAAAGCCAAAGCCAAAGCAAAAAGGCAAAAAGGCAAAAAGCACCCTGTTTTGGCCTGGCCAACTTGCGCTCTCTGCGTAGGCAGACGAACACAATTTCTTTGCTGCTGGATTTGTTAATGGCCAAGAAATTAGATTCCAATTTCAGTTGGCCATAAATCAAAATAAGCCAACATGCAGCAACTGCAGCAGGAGCAACTTTGAAGTTTGCTTTATTACGGTTAATTTGCGAACAGTTTTGTTGCGATGCAGGCCACATAAATCAAATCAGATTTGGCTGGTGGGGCAGGATGCCGACATGTTATAGCATCCGAATGTGTCGTTAATAATTACGCTCTGAATGCAACATTGTTATTTGTTGTACCTAGACAAGCGCTGATGCTCGTGCTCGTATGTGGGAATCTCACTCAGCTGGCCAAACATCGAACTACTGACCTTCAGGACAGGCAAGTGGGCAAGTGGGTACCCACCTCAACGAGGTCTGCCAACACTCGAAGCGTGATTTCCTTCACTCGCCGTGTTTGCACAGCGCGGAATAAAAATCAATCAATGCCAATTTGTTTACCAAATCATCATAAAAACCGAGCCAAACCGAGCCAAACCGAGCCAAACCAACCTAACGGATGCGTTCGGAGGAGAACGAAATGTAATTATGGTCAAAAACAAAATTGAGCATAATCACTCCAGCAATAAAGGCCGCATTAATGTATAAAAATCGAAGCATCAAAAAAGTCGTAGAAGAAACCCAAAGACGACAAGGAACAAAAAGCATGGGGCAAAAAACGAAACACAGCCAAAGACACGGCTTCAATTAAAAAGGCTGAAGGCGAAGGGGTTCCAATGGGTTGAGGGGATGGGGGTATGGGGCAGACAGAAGTGGAGAAAACAAGTTCATAGACCAAAGACAACGACCGCAGAAGCGGCAGCCAGCAACGTCTCCGGATGAATGCCGTAGGCCCCGACTTGGAACACACACAGCCACGGTTATATGGTTATGGATCGGATCGGATGGGATGGGATGGGATGGGATGCGATGCGATGGCATAAGATTCAATGGGGAGAAGGGATCGGGAACTATGAGGAGGCACTACCTGGTGGGCGACCCAGAACAACACACGCGTCTTCCAGCAGCCTATGTATTTTTGATGTATTTTCAACAAAGTTCGCAATTAATTGGCGGTTGCTCGAATAAAAAATAATGCCTTGAATCAATTACCCGGCAAACAAATTGGAACTTCTCCTATCACCGCCTTTAGCTCACCGAATTTGCATTGATGATGCAATTTCTCTTACGGCCAGTTCGTAAGCGTTGTTCTTACACAAACCTGATCGTGGTATTGCTAGTGTTGCTGGAGTTGCTGGAGTTGCTAGTGTAGCGATTTTCCAGCGAAGTGGGTTCGCGGTGTCTTTGGCTCCCAGGGAAAAAGACGCTGATGGGATGGCCAGGGGCTGCCCCAATGTTTGCCGCTTAGCACACAAATTGCTGGCATAGTTGCTGTGGCTGTGGCTGTTGCTGTTGCTGTTTGCAGCTGTGAAAATTTGCACGCTCGGGAAACAATTTTGCTGGCCGTTAGCAGAGGAGGGAGACAAAGACGATCGGCTGAAATGTAGCAGCAGCATATTTGCCGCCTGCACTGAGTGGCGATCTCTCACTGGCCGAACTTTAATTGGTTTAGTTGTGGCCCAGAGATAAGCAAAACGCAGTTCGCGCCATTGTGCAACTTTCTAAACGCTCAAATTGAAACAGCAAATTAGCAGGGAGTGGCGTGGTACAGTCGCAGTCGCAGTCGCCTTCAGAACAAGCAATTAGTGCCACTTGGCGTATGCGTAATAAACGCACCTGGCAAAGGAGAAGAGAGGAGTGGATTGGAGAGGACCACACGCAGGTGGGAAGCGGCAGCCAGACTGGCATTCTTAATCAACTTTCTGGCTGGGCGAGAACAAAAACCGTTGTTGGCCTGCTGCCTGCCAAAGTCAATAAAAATGTCAACACGGCAAATGTCATGTTGACAAGGCAGACAGAACAAAACGTGATGGTTCTGCTGCGGCTGGTCCGCTGCAAAAATGCCAAGTGATTCTGGGCAGCACTGGCATTCTCCCCCATATAAACTTTACGAGCTTTTCCACAGCCCCTTTCTCTCGGCCCGCTGCTTTTATGGACAATTCAAAAATCGTTTATGACAATCGCACCGAACACATGGACCTGGCGAAGCTTTTTAATAAATGTTTGCTGCTCTGTCAGGGATAGTAAAACAATAAAAGGATATGCGGCAAGGCGGCAAGGCGGGGAAGTCGAGGAGCAGTCCTGCCACATAATTGCTGTCCAGCTGAGAGAGGTCGTAAAACTAAAAGCAAACAAGTCTTAATGGTGCGACACCTGTCCCTGAACTCACAAGAGGCCATATAAGCCATGCTTACACAGGCCGAAAACCGCAACGACATTCAAGTATTTCAGGATTGTCAGTTTACTATGATCCTGAAATATATGAGTGATTCAATATAATTTATTCCTTAGCATCTTCCTCACATATATAAGTGTCAATTGCTATGATATGTTGATGAAAGTCTGAGCTGTAGCTTGTAGCTTAAATAAAAATTATTCAAAAAGGTTTTCTCAATTTAGCATACTAAAATATTCATACAATTATCGTTGATCGAACTATCGATATAATCGATTTTTTGGAAATTCACTAAAGCACTAGTAAATGTTTATAACACTACATCTTGAAAGGAAGACACTCAATTTTCCTTACCAGCAGAAGTAGGAAACCTCTAAAATTTCATTTATATTTTGGGATATTTTTCTCCGTGTATACATAAAATGGAACAGAACTTTTCGCAGCGGGCTCCCTGGTGTAACTTTCGCTGCGGATACATAGGTATTAGCAGGTATATATACCCACACGATTACTTTTCGGCTGCTCTTCCGACATTAACCCAAATCACACAAATGACTTGAGAAAACCGCACACAAAGTGCCAAAGTGATTTGGGGCTAACCTTTTGGCCATCGTTGTGCTCGCTGGTTCCCTTTCAGCCATCCGCTAAACTGTCTTTAGCCGAGCATTGAGCCGTCGCTCATCGCTCAAGCTTGCTGGCAATTTGTCAACGCGACCGCCGCATAATGATCATTCATTTGGATGCCAGATAAGCGCAGACGGGGCTAAATATAGGCACTTGCCGCAGATCTCCGGAGGATGGCGAGGATGGGGAGGAGTAGCAGCTGCGCCTCGGTGCCCAGGTCCCTCAATGGGCCAACCCGGGCTGTGAACTAGTTTTGCCGAGGGCCCTAGACGGGCCAAACCAGTTCTCTGGGTCAACGACTGCCAAAGTAATTGAGTCGGAGCCCTCCGCCGTCGATCAATGCAAATAGCGTCAACAGCTGCCGGCCTGGCCAGAACTGGCGGGCTTATTTCAGTTGCAGTTGTTGCTGCTGCTCCTGTTGCTGCTGCCAATATGTTGCTGCTGCTCCTGTTGCTGCTGCTGCGGGCCAGCAGCAATGCCAACAATGTTGCGCCACACGGGCACTTTCCATTTCCATTTTGTTCTCCCGCCTTAATGACTTCATAGACCTGTGCCAAATTGAAACTTGCCACAATTGCTTGGCCAATTTCACGCAATTCGCTGCAGTCAACAATAAATTTGTGCCGGTGCAGCGAAAAAAGAGGGCCAAGTGGCAATGCAGGTCGCGCAATAAATTCGCTAGGCAGCCCCGCAGGCTCCCAGGCGAATTTATGAAGTTGGGCCCAATTGCGCCTGGCTCTCGGCCCGGGAACTGGTAATTTGAGTTTGAAAGCGGCTGATTTGACGGCGGGCAACACTTTGCAATCGCGGCTCCAGCTGCGACACGTTGCACGTGCATGCCCGGGGACTAGGATTTGAATTTGGACTCGGATTCGGACTCGGAATCGGATTCGGGTTCGCATTGGATCCACTCCCCGCCAACAAAGAGCGGAGTGAAACTCCATTACAGTTCCCAAATGCAGTGCCAGCACGCATTCCTGCATTTGCTGCTCAAAAATTCAAATGTCAAACCGTTTTTTCGGGCTCTATTTCCCATTGAAAGTCGCAATCTGTGCAATTAATTTGCCGGCAAACCGCAGAAACCGCTTGGCACATGGCTCTCGCCCAGCTATTGACACGTCAGTGGGTCCCAGTCCCACTCTTTTTTCACTTTTTTCCCCTCCCATGCTGGTGAACTAGAAATGGAATTGGAAAATGTTAAATCGGGATGTGGCTGGCGAAAAGAAAGAATTCACTGGCTAAAACAACAAAAGGGCGGACAACATTGTTTTGATAAAACGCCCGCATGAACTCGCATTTCCAGTTCAGCTCAGTTCAGTTCAGATCAGCCCCAGCCACGCCCCCGTCCCGCCCCTGCCCCCACTCAGATATATCTATGCTCACATATGTATATATGGGGGCATGTGTGTGTCTGCACAATGCACAGTTATCCTTTGATTCGGCAAACAGCAAACTGCCATGAAATGGTGCGTGTTCATTTCCCCGATGTCAAAGCAGCGATGCGAGTGCGCTACGAAAAGCAGAAAAAACTTTAATTGCAGCTCGATTAAAGGAGAGCAGATTGTAAATCAATCCTCCAGTAGTATATTTAGCAAATTTCCGAAATGTACCAAATTGGGAATTTCGCAGCAAACTATGTATTTTCTCTTATTCAAAATACAAGTTTTTAAAATTTTTCAAAAGCTTAATTTTCTTAATGCTTTTTGTTCTCATTACTTTGGTTAGGCATGCTCAAGCCCATTTTAAACTGGAATCTAAAAAGACATAAAGAATTCTATGATTGTTTATTACAAATTACACCAATTTTGGGGAAACACATAATTTACAAATATTCATAGTTAACCACTTCCTCCTGTTGTGGCTCTTGTTCTATCTGTCCGTATAAAAATCAAGAGTGCCTTCCTCAAATTTTACTTCCTTAAAATTTCATGTGGTATTTGTGACTTAAATATAATATTTCCAACATAATAAAAGTTAAGAGCAACATATTTTAGTAATGATTACTATTGGTTCATTTACAATATTACTTTCTCTTCGTTTACTTTATTTATAAATAACTATTATTTTTTAAGACTTAAACCGAGATTTTAAAGACATAATTAAATCTTAAAAATACAGCGATCGCAGAGACCATAACAAATGGGTTGCAGGGCATTCAAGCCGGTCTAGGATAACAATGTCAGAAAATGGCAAAATGACAACAGCGACAGCCCTGCGGGCTTGACAACGATAACAATAACAGCAACAGCAACAACAACAAAATAGCAACAAAGGCAACGCGGAGCTGTCGATTTGTTGGTGTAAATGCTGTGAAGCATATATTTTTCATTTTGACGTTTGCAAAAACAGACTCCAACCACCTACCTCCTACCATCCACTCCCATTCCCATTTCCATTCCCACTTTGGTGGCCGTCAACATAAAAAACGCATGAAAAACAAACTAAAATTGACAGCTTGTTCGACGGCAAATAGGAAGTGCAAAACCGCGCAAATCCAACGAATTACAAAAGGAATACGATGTGGTTTTATATTACATTAACAATATGATTCGGCTTTGCGGCCAGGGATTACCACGATTTTTCCCCTTATTGTAGCTTTTCCTGTGCCGGCCTTTAACCCGGCACTGTGCGGCAAGCAGGAAATATTTTAATGAAATTTTTAAATTTTAATTAAACTCTGTTTAGTCAAGCCTGTTCGCCAAGTCACGTTTTCCGCCCGTTCTCTTTCACCCACTTGCAGGCCCATCAGCCGGACTCCACTGACGCAGATCTCGTATCTGCAGAAGATCCCCACGCTGCCGCGCCACTTCTCGCCCAGTGGGCAGGGCCTGGCCACGCCCCCCGCCCTCGGCCACAGCGGCCTGCCCAGCAGCTCCTCCGCCAGCGCCCTGTACGCGGCCCAAACCGCCGCCGGCCTCCTGCCCACCTCCCCGCTGCCCCTGCAGCGCCACCAGCAGTACTTGCCGCCGCACCACCAGCAGCTCCCTGGATCGGGATCGGGATTGGGATCGGGATTGGGAATGGGAGCAGCAGGAGGGCCTTCCCAGTACTCACCCAAATACTCGAATGCCCCGCTACCGCCACCGCCGCACCACCATCACCAGCTGTCGCCGGCCTTGTCCACTCCCTCGCCGCCCTCGCTGCTCCACCACCCCGCCGGCGGCACCTCCTCCGCCTCGGCACACGCCCCCTTCCTGGGCGGACCGCACATGGACCTGCAGCGGCAGTCGCACTCGGACGACGACAGTGGCTGCGCTCTGGAGGAGTACACCTGGGTGCCACCCGGACTGCGACCCGATCAGGTGAGTTCTTCATAAGCAATCTACCGCTATTCCCTACCCGGGTTAATGAAATATTGTAGACCTTTATGACCAAATTGGGCCCAACATCCGCTATGATGACTAGTCTAAAAAAACCAAACTTCTAGAAATCAAACTTGAACACCCCTTTGGATATAGTACATTTTATAGAAAGAGGATAACAGGTTATAACCTGCTAAAGCAGAAAAAAATTCTATCAAGAATATTGCCTTTAAAATGATGACACTTGGACTCAAACAAAATCCGGAAACAATTATATTGTACTTTTGAATTATATTTACCCTCTTCGACACACCTTTTCAAGGCGAAAGACTTGAATTGTGATTACTACAAGAAGGTTTGAGAAAAATCTTTTTTTTTTAATTGATAAGAAATTAATAAACTTTTTGAAAGCGGTTGCAATAGATAGGCAACACTTAGTTCAGATTCAGCATGACTAGGAAAGTCGATCTAGCCATCTCCGTCTGTCCGTCTGTCCTCCCGTCTGTCCGTCTGTCCGTCCGTTTATATGCAAACTAGTCTCTCAGTTTTAAAGCTATCTGCATGAAACTTTCCCAAAAGTTGTATTTCTATTGCAGGTGGTATATAAATCGGAACGAGCCGGATCGAACGACTATAGCATATAGCTCCCATAGGAACAATCGGAAAAATAAATGAAAAAAAATTATAACTTTGCTGTTTTTTAATTTTTTGTTTAGTTCTTCGAGATATAGTAATGGTTTAATATTTCAGAATTACGGTTTTAATTTCATCAAAATCGGACTACTAAAGCATAAAGCTCCCATAGGAACAATCGGAAAAATAAAGAATATTTAATAGCTGCAAGGGTATATGAACTTCGGCTTGCCGAAGTTTGCTTCCTTCCTTGTTTTCAACTCATTTAAGTACCGAATGATCCATATTTTCTATCTGTATTAAGACTTACATTAAATCTACTTCAAAAGTCGCAAAAATAAGTTTATCCTAGTTTAAAACAACTCATATCTATTTAAAGTTCAATAGTGTTCTTTAAAATGATTTAGGTGCTTTGGAACAAAGTTATTGTGTGTCTGAAAAACAGTCAAATTATTCAGTTCTAGCATAAAATGAGTTCGGTTGCCCCAGTTTGAAGCGGCCCTGAATATGTGGCCATACTGTGGAATCTTTCTTGGCGTCCAAGAGTTCCTGCCATATACTGGTGCACTCACGCTGTTTTCGTCGAAGCCTGGACGTCGGCGGCTCGAAGATTGCAGTGAGGAACGCCAAGTGCCAAGGGCAGATGGCCGGGATGGCAGGCGAGATTTGTGGGCCGGCGATAAGCGGATACTTGAGTTATTGTGCGTTATTTTGTCACTCGGAGCGAGCTGTAAATAAATACACGCGACGCGGCCATAAATCAGCGACTGGTGGCCAGAATCGACTCGCAAGTCGCAGATGATGCAGGCCAGAGGCGATTGCAGTCGTCTGGTGACCGGGACCGGCTCTATTGGAGCGTGTCGATTAGGCGAAGGTCTCTAGTCCGACTGTCCGAATGTCCGACTGTCCGGCGAATTAGATAGCGCTAATGAAAGCCGGACACTGGCCAGCAGCAATTCCTCAATTCGCATGTGACTTTAATGGCCAATTCAATTGTGGCTGGAAAGCGGCAGGGCCGTGCCTTTTTTCAATTATTTGCCAGGCGCCAGAAAACGAAACGAACTCGTAAATTATTCGCGTAAAATATGCGACAATGCCAAATAAATCTTTCACAATCTGCCCGGCAGAAGCGCCCAGTTCCCAGCTCCAAAAATCGGAATTTTTCGGGGTCCCTGCCGTTTTGCGTTCAACTCTTTGACTTCCGTTAAAGCCATCGCATCGCATCGCATCCCATCCGATCCCATCCCATCCCGACGGGCCTATCAGTTGTCTAGCATTGCATTTCTTCGTTTTGTCCCTCTTTTCGCTGTGTGACTTTACAAACAGAATTGAAAATTTATTTACAGCCATGTGGCAGCAATTTACGTTGATGCGGCATAAGCCATGTGTCAGTCAGCCGCCGCGGAGCTGGCATTTTCCTTTTGCTTTGCCGTTTCCATTCCCATTTCCCCCATTTTTCCCCATTTTCCCCCATTGCCCGCCGATGAAAGAACGTTTTGCGAGCGAGCGTGGCCAATAAAGTTGGCTTAGCACGTTGTGCACCTTTCAACCTGGCTCAGATGGAAAAGCCGTTTGCGCAGCGCGGCCAAGAAATCAGCGTAATAAAATCAAAAATCTCCGCCCGCTGTGCCACCTGGCCTCCCAACCCTTTCCGCTCAACTCCTTAACTGTATTTGGGCATTCCGCAAGGTACTTACCACTCGAATCACTCTCCTTCTCCCGCAGGTTCGCTTGTATTTCTCGCAGATACCCGACGACAAAGTGCCATACGTCAACAGTCCGGGGGAGCAGTATCGAGTGCGACAATTGCTGCATCAACTTCCGCCGCATGATAACGAGGTGAGTACGCCGAGGGATCCTTATCCCACTGCCAATCCCAGTCCCAATCCCAGTCCCAATCCGAGAACCTGACCCCAAACCCCTCGGGATCGTTGGCCCGTCAGTTTTGCGGCATTTATCCGAACTGCAGCCACTTTATCGAGATTGAAACCAACTCGAATTACGGGCTATGACATTTCAAAGTCAAATTGTGGGCCGATTTTCCCACACACACCTTCCTTTTCGTACCCATGCATCCATCCATCCCTCTCGATCTAGCGACCATTTCCCGTTTTGTAACCTTTAATTAATCGGGGAAACAAGTGCAGGCTCAGTCTGAGTTCGGTATTTAGAGCAGACGGTGACCACAAAAAACTGGACAAACAAAAACAGGGAATGCTGAGCGGATTCCCAGATATCAGCGACAGTGATGGGAAAGGTGCCCATTTCGTTGGTTTTGGAAGGCAAAAAGGACTAAGTGGACTAAATTCATATCGAAACTATCGTTTATATCGTTCTAACAATTTATTTTGAAATTGCTTTACATTCTCTGATAAAAAAATGAAATAATAAAAATAAATATCTTCATATTTCAACGCGTATTAAATTGCTTGATTTAATAGTAAATACGTTAATTATTGTTAAAAAGAATTACACTTAAAATAGTTCCAATTTTATTTAAATACATTTTATTTAATCTAAATATTTTAATATATTAAAATCAGTTCTGCACTATTTGCAGATGAAAGAAAATTAAAAAAAAAATTTAAAATAAATAAAACCAGCAATGGATAAAAATCAAAGGGAAAATATTTAAATTGAGTAAAAAAAAATTTACCTGTGCTGGAAGTGGAATATAGCTATTTATTAGTACCAAGAAACATAAATCCTAATACAATGAGGATGTGATTTTGATCAGCCGGTGATAAATAAGTGTATTTTGAATAAGTCGCAAATATCGTCCATCGATACATTTTGCTTTTTAAATGTCCAAAGTTTTTTAAAACTTAGGTAAACTTCAGAAATTGTAACGCATCAGCGTTTAAATGTAAGCCGAAATGTTTTTAGTTCCTATTAATTAATAGGTATTGAGAGTGCATACTTCTGACCTCAGTACTTCCCATCACTGTTTTGGGGACTGAGGTTTGAGATCTAGAGCCCGGCTAACGATGACTAGAACACTCATTGAAGGCCGGCTAGAAATGGGAAAAAAAGAGGACCGAAAAATAAGTGGAGGCAGCCGAAAAAATTTGCATACAACACACAAACGAGACGCTGACCGCAGACCACAGGCCGTTCTGGTGAATCTGGGGGAGATGGGCGGACGCAGATGCAGATGCCGACGGAGACAGAGTCAGAGATGGAGATGCAGATGGAGTGGACAGCAGGAGGCTGAAGGTGAAGCGATGATGGGCAGCCTGGGCTACTGGCTACCGTTTTGCCTTTTGCTCTGCGGTCTGCTCTGCGTTTCTCCGGGCACTGGGATTTGTGCGATGTGCGATGTGGGATGTGGGATGCGGGATGCGGAATGTGGGCCTGTCTGCTGCCGAGACAAACAAGCTCCGCCCGTTCCCTGTCCGCGCTTCTTGGAAAGATCACTTGAGGCTGTCCCCACGGCTCCTCGCGCTGTCGGGCCGCACTTGAACATATGATTTCCCTGTCTTTCCCTGTCTCTTCCTGTCTTTCCCCGAACGGTGGGTGGGGAAAGCGGGCGCGGAAAAGCCACAGTTTTCAGTTACTCGCTGTCATTGCAGGTTCGTTACTGTCACTCACTGACGGATGAGGAGCGCAAGGAGCTGCGGCTCTTCTCCACGCAGCGCAAGCGCGATGCCCTGGGCCGCGGCAATGTGCGGCAGCTGATGAGCGCCCGACCCTGCGACGGCGTAAGTATTCCACTCCGTACACCCACTCGAATTCGAATTCCCAGCCCTGACCCCCGGTTTCTCGCAGTGCGACGACCTAATCTCCACGGGCGACATCGCCGTGTTCGCCACGCGACTGGGCCCCAATGCCAGCTGGCATCCGGCGTGCTTCGCCTGCTGCGTCTGCCGCGAGCTCCTCGTGGACCTCATCTACTTCCACCGCGATGGACGCATGTACTGCGGACGCCACCACGCCGAGACTCTCAAGCCGCGCTGCTCGGCCTGTGATGAGGTGAGTGCCCCCTTGGTTGATACTCGTGGGGTGGGAATGGGTTCTTAGAAAAATTATTCAACATCATTTCCAAAAAAGTATTTTTTTTCAGTTCATAACAATCGTGTTTTCAGTAATTAAAAATCAATTATATCAAACCAAAACAACTCTTAACGAGGTAAAAGAGGTGTGACGATCGCACCTTCAACATATACAATTTCTGATACCAAATTTTGTGACGGACAACGATTAAGCATTCGACTTTATAAATATATTATTTATATGCCCCAAATACAATTTCAAATGATTCCTTTCACCATCACCATCTTCACTACATGTACTGCCGTCCATAGAGATATTTATTTGAGATAATGCTTGGCAAAAATTGGGACGAAATATATATTGCAAAAATTTCAGGTGTTCAGTTAAATATCCAAAAATCCACTACTTTTTGTGGGAATTTTAACCCACACTTTTAAATCCCTTCTATGACCTTTTTTCAACAATTTTAAATGCTTTTTAAAGTCCCTTTCAACACCCAGCAGTTTTTTCTGGATGAAGTTATTTCCACGATGGGAAGTCATCACCCTCTGGCACAAATTTTTCTTTGAGACATAACTTCGATAGAAATAAAAGCTTTTTGCTGAATGCGTTTTTAAAGTGATGAATTTGTGATTCAAAGCAAATGAAGTCTTTTATTCATATTTGCCATCAGAATATAATTGTATGTATTTATTTAGAAATAACATGCTGGTTGCGGATATCGTTTATTGCCCGATCGTCCAAGAAAAATATGAACAATAATTTGTGCCCCTATCAAATCAACGAAGATGTTTTGTTAATGAGATAAGAATTTTTGGTTGGCATTCTTTAAATAGGTTTGTTAAGTTCTTGTTATATTTGCTTAAAAGCACAACAAATATTTCTTATGCATTTACGACTAATTGTTAGTTTTCAACCAACCCCTGACCAAAAGATTTCGCTGAAAAAAATATTGGTTTCTATTTAGATACAGGTCGCTTAACCTTTATCAACAAAAATTAAAATAATGTATTCTTAACTCACTTTTAAATACCATGCAAAATAAAAGCTTTACAGAAAAGATGAGCACTATAGAAGAACACTTTAATATTAACCTGTCCCTTTCATCCGCAGATCATCCTGGCGGACGAGTGCACGGAGGCGGAGGGCAGGGCGTGGCACATGAACCACTTCGCCTGCCACGAGTGCGACAAGCAGTTGGGCGGGCAGCGGTACATCATGCGCGAGGGCAAACCCTACTGTCTGCACTGCTTCGACGCGATGTTCGCCGAGTACTGCGACTACTGCGGGGAGGCCATCGGGGTGGACCAGGGCCAGATGAGCCACGACGGGCAGCACTGGCACGCCACTGACGAGTGCTTCTCGTGCAACACGTGCCGCTGCTCGCTGCTGGGCCGCGCCTTCCTGCCGCGCCGCGGGGCCATCTACTGCTCCATCGCCTGCAGCAAGGGCGAGCCGCCCACGCCGTCGGACAGCTCCGGCACGGGCATGTACCCCACGCCCACCCCGCCCACGCAGCGGCTGCGGCCCCACCCCCCGGCGCCCCTGCCGGCGCGCATTCCCAGCAGCCACGCCTCCAGCTCGCCGCCCATGTCTCCGCAGCAGCAGCAGCAGCACCAGGCGACCTTCAACCAGGCGATGTACCAAATGCAAAGCCAGCAGCTGGAGGCGGTGGGTGGTCTGGGGGGCGGACTGGGTGGCGGACTGGCGGAGCAGGGCAAGAGCTATGCCACCTCGGACTCGGACGCGGGCGTGGTCAAGGACATGCAGCCCGGCGGCGATCTGACCGACTTCTCGGGCGGCCGCGCCTCGAGCACCTCGCAGAACCTGTCGCCGCTGAACTCGCCGGGCGACTTCCAGCCCCACTTCCTGCCCCAGCCCATGGAGCTGCAGCGCGACGGGGTCTACAACTTCAACGAGATGGCCTCGAACCTGGACGCCGCCTGGCCGGCGAAGCCGGCGAACAGCTACCAGCTGCAGCGGCAGCTGCTGGAGCACCCGCACGCCGCCAGCATGCCGGAGCTGGTGGAGCCGCCCGCCCACCTGGCGCAGCACCTGTCGCAGCTGCACGCCGTCTCCGCCTCGCAGCAGTTCCAGCAGCACGAGTACGCGGACATCCTGCACCCGCCACCGCCGCCGCTGCCGCCGCAGGGGGAGGTGCCCGAGCTGCCCACGCCCAACCTGAGCGTGGCCTCCACGGCCCTGCCGCCCGAGCTCCTGGGCTCGCCCACCCACTCGGCCCTGTCCGCCCAGTCGGCCGGCCACGCGCCCCCCCACCCGGTGTCCATCCTGAGCGGCGCCTCCTCCTCCTCGCCCATGAGCGGGGAGCCGGGCACGGCCAAGAAGAAGGGGGTGCGCTTCGAGGGCATTCCGGACACGCTGCCCCGATCGCGCAGCTACTCGGGCAACGGGGCGGGCACGAGTGGCGGGGGCGGTGGCGAGAGGGAGCGGGAGCGGGATCGGGACAAGGACAAGGACAAGGAGGGCGGCCATGGTCGCCATGGACATGGCCACTCCTCCCGCAGGCGCAGGCGTCGCAAGTCCTCCTCCAGTGGCACACACCATCGCAGTGGCAGCGGCCATCGCTCGCACTCGACCACGCGGGCGGACACCTATGCGCCCGCACAGCCACTCTCCGCCTCCTACCAAGGTCCACCCTCGGCGCTGCAGGCTGCCAGCCTGGTCCACGAGTCGCCCAGCCGACAGCAGAGGGATCGGGATCGGGAACGAGAGCGCGAACGCGAACGGGAGGAGTCGGAGGAGTCGGACGTGTGCTCCACCTGCTCTTCGAGCTCCTCCAGCTCCGAGGACTACATGATGATGTACCAGCTGCCGCAGAGGCGCCACTACGGCGGCGTGCGCGTGAGCTACGTGCCCAACGACGCACTGGCCTACGATCGGAAGAGGAAGCCCAGCGAGATGGGCGGCGACAAGGACAAGAACTGCATCATCTCGTGATGCAGCCCGCTGGAGGGGCTCTCCAATCAGAGCCCAGCTGCCGATGCCGATGCAGGGGTTATTAATGTGGCCCCACGGGCAACTGCGACTACAACTGCGAGTCGTGGCTAACGAAGTGGCCCAGAACGCTGGCGGGGATCATCAATTCGGTGGCCACTGCCACAGCCACTGCCACAGCCACTGCCACAGCCACTGCCGCACCACAAAGCAAAGCAAAGTTCAACTTGACTCTAAGGCGCCTAGGATGCTAGGATGCACACACAAACATACATATGCAACTCCCGAGGAGGAGAGACCGTAGAATAAGAGCCAACACTGTTCCAAATACACATCCGTAGTTAAGCTAATGAAGATTCAACCTACATATATTTTTACATTTACAAGACGCGCAGAGAAGATATTTGCAGATTACCCTATTTATACATTTAACTTATATTTATTGCATTACTAGGCCTACGAGATACGCTAAGTTTGTACCTAGACGACTAAGTAGAAAAGCGAAGGGTCCCCCACACTCAGATGCTGGCAATTGGGCTAATGAAACTATACAATAACTCTACTTTAAGGCGATAACTGTATGACATTCACGAGAATAAAGAGTTCAAAGAAAGTGGATCCTAACCTGATTCTAGTTGCTTTTCCTGGAAGGGTTTTCTAATTTTTAAACGGTCTTATACATTTTTAAAAGGATCCGCGCTTAACAAACTCTGAATCTTTGGGCCATTTGTTTGTTCAACGTTCAACAACTTATTTTACATAGGTATATTCAACGCGTATTACTGGATGTAACTATCAACCAATAACTGTTCAGATTTTTAATTTTTTTAGAAGATTTGTAAGTTTAAACTCAACACGTTAAATTTCTTTTGTTGCCATTGCAACATAATGCACATTAAAGATTCCAGGTGCGAACAGATATTGCATACTTTAGAGGCAATAATCTATGCTAATAACGAATCTGAGTGCTTACAATCTTTTCATGGATTATGTAGTTAGGAATGCAACATATTTTCTTTATACTTTTAAGGTCTAAACTAGACCGAATTTCCATGTTTTGTTCGTATTTTTCTAAATATCTGTGACTGGAATTCATTCCTCGATTATGGCGACTAAGGGAATGCCAGAAGGTTGTTCAAATCAAGGAAGGTATGTTCCAAATTTATGGCATCCGGCCTCACGAGCTGCAACTGTTGGACTTATACTGTCTCCTTCTATCATCAGCAGTCAATGTATGCAAATCATGGGACAAGAACATAAGCCTTTTGATTGGTGGTGCTTTGAACAGGCCACCGGTTAGTCTCGATAATTTCCCTTGACCACAAACGTCCATTTTAAAGTCATTGCCCACAACTCCTTAAGCATTCTAAATTTATTGTCATTTCCTGCATTAGTTTGTATCATCTGCACGGCTTAGCAAAATACGTTATTTGGTGACCTGGTGGATGGCTTCAATGGCTCCCTTTGCCATAACCGTATCTGCAGTATAATTATGCATCAGATAATGAATACAAATTACGCGCATGTCGAGCATTTGCATGCTGGGCCTCCACCAACGGCAGCGGCATGGAAATTAAAATCGAAAATAAGGCAGACCAGCGGAATTCTGCCAGCTAATAAGTTGATGGCAAGTTATGGCAGACCGGGCCTCGGGATGGGACTGGAGTCGTGGAATAGGGCCAGGTTCTCTGGCCGGAGCATGTAGCGCGGTCGAAGTAAGAGCAATCACATGCATGCAACGCTGCTGCAGGGCGTAATTAGCAAATAATGCCGGCCACTCCGATGGGGGACTTAAGCGGAGGTGAAGGGACCGCGGTGGCGAGTGAAACCCTTGTTCCTGCTTACTTTGTTAGAATCAACAACGCCCCAGTCGCCAGCTAAACGGTGTTTGCATACATTCCACTAGTGCTAATGCACGGCAAGTAAAAGGGTTAAATCACACAGCTAACAGGTAAATTAAAATGTATGTTAAAGGAAAAATCACTTTTTTACGGTTCAAATCGCAATGAATATATATTCTAAATCAGCATTATTTATATTTGTGTTTATATATTTGCTAATCCTACAAACTTAGAGTTGATCTAGTACACTGCCTTAAAATTTAAGTCAACGAAATCCTCCAGAGATCAAACCTTGATTTTGTGCAGATGAACTCCCTGATTTAGAAAATGGCATACAAAAATGTCTTCTATGGCACCATTTTATTAAAAGTGTAAGTGTACCGTTTTTTACCTATTTGCACGCCAATTTTATTTTTATCTCCAGTTCTGCTTAGCCGGTTTCGGTCAAATATAACGTTCATCCAATTTCCCTTACATGCTTAAGGGAAAGGTTTCCTAATAAAGATGCTAGAGCTGGAAAAAGTTTGAATAAATAGCTAAAACTAAAGTTCCGATAACATAAACAGTTATTTAATAATGCACGCAAGAAAACCGAAAATAATTATATCACTTTATCTTGAATTTACATTTACAAATCTAACAAGCTATTAATTTTGAAAATCCGCCTGTAAACCGATTTTATACGGATTTTACTGACTACAGCCGCTAACTTTCCAAAAATGACAGCTTTAGCAAGCTTGCAAAATCCCTATAAAATAGATTAGACTGCCCATAACCAGATACTTTTCCAGGTATTTTTTATTACACTAAGTTTAATTTACTTTGTGTTTAATTGCCCATATATAATGTTGTTTTCTTTGTAATAACATTGAAACTTTCTAAAGGAGCAAAGCCACTTTTAACTTTTAGTGATTTATAATAAAATTGTTCTACTTAATATATACATAGTAAACTCACCACTAGGATAGCTTGCATAGATTTAGATGCCATCAAAAAAGTGAACTTTTCTCTGTGTGCTACTGATAGTCGACCAAATCATTGGCAGCTGTGTAATTTGTGGAGACGCCCTCCACCTTGTCCAGTTTGTCGCCAGGCCCGGCTAATGGCCACTTAATAACGCCCACCCCGGGCCTCCCCGTTCCCCGCTCCCCCCATCCTGCATCCTGGATACTGGATCCTGGGAAGCCATCTCCACCTGCATGCTGCATGCTGCGGGACAGCGATGCGACCGGCGATAAGCGACCGAAATTGTCTGCGTCTGGCATTGATAAGCCAAATGACTTTGGCGTTAACGCACAGACGTACGGGAAATACCTCAAATCGGGGTTGGGCTGCTGGTTGCTGGCTGCTGGCTGCTGGACACCAGGCGAATGGACAGGACACTCGGGGCACGCAACTTTTGCAATTGTAATTTCGCAAAGTTTCTCCGGACTGCTACGCAGGAGAGGGCGAGGCAAATGCATTTGCAAGATAGATTTTTGTTGTTAGATGCCATTTTTCGCTATAATCCAGCGACAGGCAACAGACAAAGGACGAGCTTTCACTGCTTTCCCCCCTTTCCCCGCCTGTCCTGCTTTCCCAGCTTTCACTCGATGCGTGCGCCTTTGTGTTTTATTGCATGTCATTTCCGCTGCCGTTTCCTCCGGCCGCTGGCATACTTCTGATGATTGGTCTGCTCCTGTCTGGCGGGCATCCTGCCACTGCCACTGCCGCTGCCCCTGCCACAGGCTCCGGCAAATGCAGTGCAGCCATTATGTTTATCCTGCCACACACACACACACACACAGCACAGTCGTACACTTGTACATCAGATATGGCTGAATTTATATTTCGCATTTCCGACGCTCAGTTTTATCATGACCGAAAACTGGGGGCCACACACTCCGCCATCGAATTGTAAATGTGCAGCTGCCGTACTTGTTTTCCTAATGTGGGTGGCAGTGGGTGTTCGGGTGGACAAACAACCGGGAGTCAAGTGCGGCGACTTTTATTGGAGCCGTGACTGTATGGCACAATCTGCTCCTGGCATTCGACTGCGCTTTTCATGCGATTGTTTCACGTATTTTCAGCGCCCTCAGCTCGCCTTTTATTGCGAAATTGCACCAAACTTTATTTGCATTGAATCAAAAGAGTTTAAGTGAACATTTTGAAGAAGTTAAAACAGGCCACAAACAAGACTTGTCTGAGGTGACTTTTAAAAACGCTTTAGATAAATATTAAATAAGTTAAATTCACAATTTCCGAGTCACAATCGTGACAAAATTCTAAGGTTTATCTACAAATTACCTTAAAAGTGAAAAAGTTAAGACCACTTTAATACAAAAATATATGATACAATCGTATACCCCGACTTTAATAGGCATCAATGGCTTTAATTTTTAAATTTTATTGACGGCATAAAAAATCTTTCTGAAAAATACAAAGTGCATAAATTTTCAATAAGAATATTTTTGTGTCAATATCTGAAAAATAAATACACTGAGGATAAAAACGCAGGCTCTGCTCAGTAGGTAACAATAAATTTATAATGTACATAGTCCCGGCTTTCCCCTAAAAATAAACTATTGTCATTTAAATCTTGTTCAACAAATTCATGTTGAATTGATATTAAAAGCAAACTTTAAGCTGAATTGTAGAAGTCAAACTAAAATTTAAAGGCATCCGGTTACGACTGAAATCTACTCCACTTCGATTAGTTTAAAATGTAATTGACAGTGAAATTTATGGTGTCTGACACAATAGAAAAATACTTCACCAACGGGCCACGTCCACTTCGCAGAATTCAGTTATGAAAATGTTATTAACTCCTGCAGAGTGAAATAAAAAAATGTGTAATTTATGTGGACAGTGCAGGAGCTTATTATTGCAGCCATTTTCCGCATTTGGCCGGATCCCAACCTCCATCGAACCTCCCACTATCGACTGGAACGGGACTAATGGCGCAGCTTTCAGCAATTGTTTACTGGCCCATTAATTAATACAAATATAAATTGGCAATATGAGTGCGTGCTGCTCACACTCGGCTCGAACAGCAGCGGCAGCAGAAACAATGAATCAAGTGTAGGCCCGGATCCGGTCCGGCGTAGTCCGTCCGTAGTCCGTCCGTTGTCCGTCCGTTTTCCGTGGGTTTGGTCGAACCAGGCGCATAAATAACCACGAAATGGCCGAGCAAAAACAGAAATGAAAAAAATATGTGTGTACAATATATACCCATCGCACATCCATACATATATATTTTATGCCCTTCGCCTAGAACGTTTAATTAATTTTTAGCGTGTTCCGCAGACCCCCGAAAACCAAGCAGCAAAAAAAAAAGAAACAATTATTAATATTCGCCAGGCCCAGGCTCAGGCCCACGAACCCACCACCCACCACCCTCTCTTCGGGTCACGTTCACACTCCCCATTTGGAACCATTAAAAGGGATACATCATCATAACTAATAATAATCATGTGCCGGACGCAGTCGCTTTCGCTCCCCTCGACTTAAAGAGATAGCGGAAGTCGCCAGGAGAAAGTGGGCGAAAGTGGGAGTAAGTGCGCACGGCTCGAATTAAATTAAGCATTATTGATGGCGGGACACATGTCCTGGTCCTGATCTCCGGCAACTGTATCCGTCTGGTATTTATCGCATCGTAGCCTCTGCAGTTACCAAGTCCAACAAGTCAGCCATGAAAAGTCAGCTCGAAGCCAACACAATGGGTCGAAATTATAAATTAGTGAGCAGAATAAGTGTACCAGCGATGACTTAGCTTCGATTCAGATCCTTAAAAATACACCCAAAGAAAAGTCATGGAAAATCCAATTATTTTCACTTTGCAATAAATCTTTTCGGTTCTGTTTGAGCCACGAGGGGTGTTGTGTTTAAATCAAAATGTGTTACACTTTCATTTTTTTTTATATTTTATTTTAAGTACACAAAAATGAAGTTATAACTTAAAAATTTTAATCTACAAATCTAACCAAATAAATATGTTAATAATTATGTCTTTAAGTTTTTAGTTTATTTTGAATAAGTTTATATTTTGAAAAGCAGTGTTACAGTCAATATCTTAATGTTTAAATTTACTATGGGGTTTTTCTATGGGTATATATCTTTTAACAGTAGTCAAGTTTACTGCTACCAATGTGGCTGCTGGAGCAGATTGTATATAAAGATGACTACGAAACTTATCAAAGTATACTAACATTAATGCTAAACACCACATTATTTAGAGAGCTTTGACTTAATAGTGAAAGGATATAATTATAATCTAGTCTTTTAATTGAACTTGCCACATGAATTTGGGTGTGGGTGTTATGGTCAGAGTTTTCGCTAGGGTAGGCAGTATTTTTAAAATTGCTCCTAATGGTGCCTAAAAGTATGCTGTGAATAAAAGAACATCGCCTCTGAAAATTTATCCATCCGACTTTCAAATTTAAAAGGAATTGTTTAATCCCTTCTAAACCTTTTTAAATAATTTTAAATGCTTTACTTTGCTTTACGTTTAATTTACCAAAAAATGTGGGAACTAAAATGTAACTAATTTAAGCTATGACGCAGATCAAATTGTTTTTATAAGTTCCCTACCAGCATCCAAGAACTTATATTGTTCTAAAAGAATATTTTCTGAGCCCACTGTAGTATTACTTTCGTGTGTGGCATGCCAATTTGATTTTCTCCCGTATCATTAGCCAAACTGACTTGGACTTTGTCTAATGTGCAAATCTAATTAAAGCTGTACTGGGCCAAAACTCGGACCCCATATGTGCCTCGATGATGGGTGTGGGTGGTGGGGGTGATTTCCTTCACTTGGTTGTAGCCACTGTCCCCTCAACAAATACCACAAATAATCATAAAACTAATGCCGCAGACTTTTGCAGCTCCCTAACCACTCTTTTGGAAGCTGCTTGCCAAAAACCAGACAAGCTCTCTAACTGCGGTCTGTTTGTTACTTTGTTGCGTATTTATTATAGTTATATTTCCTTTTCCTAACTGGCGGGATTTTATTTGGTCTCGGTCTGGCCGCAGAATTTGTATCTGTTTCGCCTTGGCTGTGGCTTTTGCCTTGGTTCTGCCTGGGTTAGCCCCATAATTCATTATGAATTTATGATCGGCGGGGCTTGCAATGTGTTTATTGGCCAAGCTTGAGGTGATTTGAAAAATGGTTTCCAGATTGAAAATTTAAAGTTCCCTAAATTTGTTAAAGAAAGAGAAATACAAGCTCTCTTTTATTTTGAGTAAATCACTAACCCGTGTTGCCACTATCGATAACGAGTGTTTTGCCAGCGTTTGCGATACAAAGAAGACAAAAAGAATTCCGCAAAGTGAAACTTTTAATTAAGTCGGGACTGCCGACTGGCGACTGCCTCTGCGGCCTAAGTAGCTCAGCACAACAATCTAAATAATTAAAATATGCAAATGCCGCCTAATCCTGCCCAGCGACACGTACACGCAGACACAACAGTCCGGAACGAAATGGAGCTACGGAAGTACTTCATAGTACCCGTTCCCCCGCATAGGAGCATTCGGGAATTGGGGGGATGGGACATGGGGACAGTCAGACAGTCAGACAGTCAGACAGCCAGACAGCCAGCGATTTGCTTAAATTATTCATGGCAATGCAGTTTGGCTCGGAGGGGGGCTGGTGTCAGCTCCCCCAAAAAGCAGGTAGTAAATTAAATAAATGACTCGGCCGAAGCGTCGGCGTAAAAGTTTCAACAACACTTTGCAGCAATTAATGCCCCGCGACTCTCAGATGTGTGCTACGTTTTATTTTTCTGGCCACTAGGAACTTGGAGCTCGTCTGGCGGCAGCTGATCCGCCCGCTAAAATATTCAATTATCGAAGTGGTGCATAGGCTTTGGCAGCTTTTATGCCTGCCATCGTTTTGCCTAATTGTAAAAGTTTTATGTGCAGCGCTTCTTTAAAGCCGGCAATTTTATTCGTGTTTTTACAACTTTTTCGGTGGTTGTTGCTAGCTGAAAATGTTTGTTTCCGTTTGTTGTTCAAAGAGAGAAAACATAATTTTTAATTTCGTTTCTTGCCGCGTTTTTATTGGTTTTTAATTTCGACGTTGCAGACATGGTCCGCCGCTTGTCCTTTTCCGGCGCATGTAAACAGCGTCCTTAGAAGTTGCCTCCGAAAACGAACGCTCATACCGATTCCCATTCCCGCGATTCCGGTGCTCCTGTGGCCCACTGGGCACTGGGCTGTCATAAAGCGTTAGCGTTGCTTTGTGAGCTGCGTCGTCAACGATATCATCATCGTTCTCATCATCGGGTTGCCGACAGGACGGACTCCTTCCCGCTGCGTGCAAATATGCTTTGTCTATGGCATTCGTTTTAATTTTTTTGCTCCTTCCGCTCCGTGTCTCCTTTGACTGTTGTTGTTACTTTTTCATTACTTTGGCTTAAAATTGATATGAAACTTTTTGCCTGCGAGCAGTCCTTGCCATCAATACGCTTCGTGTTTACTCTGGCACACACATGCAAACGCTCTGGATCCTTCTGTTAAACCGTCTGTCTGTCTGTGTGTCCTCCTGTCTGCCGGAGTGTGTATCTGTGGCTGCTCGTGCGATTGTGGCCAGTTGTTTGGTCGCCGTCCCTGCTTTCATGGGTTTTTAATTACGACAAGAATAACAATATCGTGTGGTCCCAGCTAACCGAATTTGACCAGGTCTTTAAATGTCTCTCTTCAGCTCACCGCAAACAATCCAATCAAAACGATAAATTCAATTCAAAATGTGGAAATCTATTTGCTGGCTCAAATCAAATCTCTTGGGCTGAGCAGCTTAATTCGATTGCCAAATCGTTTATCTCTAAACTTTATTATCGCAGGCAGCCCAGACATTCCCTCAGATTTGACTCATTGTCGGCATAGCTAAAATATCGCTTAAATATTTGATGTATCATGCATACGTCATGAGGGCCCGTCCAAAGAATAATGTAAAGCCCTTGAAAAAACAACCACTGAAAGCGGAAAAAAACGAAGAAAAATGCTAGGTAAACATTGCGCATACGCCGTGATGGCCCCTGAGGTAGCGAAGCAACACTTGCCGCCAGTTTTCAGGTGGCAGGGCAAAGCGCTAAACACTGTTTGCCATTCGGATATCGAAAGTTATAAAGCATGAAATCAGTGCCAGTGCCAGTGCCAGCCACCGCCATGTGATGATGATAACGAGGGTGGAATCGCGGGTGGCATCGAGGGGCGTTGAAGCGAAGGTAAAACTTGGCGGCATATTTAAATGTGGCTGCAGGGCAGACACAAACGGCAGGGGTTGTTGGGGCTGATGGGGTTGGGTTGTTGGCTCCGTGTTTGCATTTCGCTTACAGGCTCTGGCAGACAGTCAAAAATGCCGAAAATGTCTCCGCAGTTTCCCAGTCTCGCTGGCTGGGCTGGCTGACTGGAATTTCGACAAACAGGAATTTCCCATTTGCAGTGATAATCAAAGGCCCGATCAAGTTCCAGGCCTAGGGCGGCCAGCCACTCGAAGACGAACTTAAAGTTCGGCCCAAGTTGGGCCACAAACAAATGGAGTTTTCCATTTTGTCCTTTGGACCGCAGGCCTTTGCTCTTAATTTTCCGCTTGTGGTTTTTTATTTTTGTAATTTTCTACTTTGTGGCCGCGGGGAGCGGCAGATGCACAGAGATAGTTGCTCGCCTGTGTAATTATCTGCTTATGCTTCCCTTTTTGCCGTCATTACTGGTGCCTTTGTGGCCATATAAAGTTGTCGCTGTTTTGACGTTTTCCAGCAAAGCTGCTTAGGAGCTCCAACCTGAGCAAGCGGAAATTGCACAGAGGCGGAAGTAATTGGCAACGACATCAGCTGCCAGGGAAAGAGCTCCTCTTATTTGGTCTCGTAATTAGCAGAGCTGTAATGACCTCTTTCTGGGCGAACTCGAGACCAATCGAAATGTGGTCGACACTAGCAGAGCAATCTGTTTGGATTGCACTTCAATTACTTGTTTCAATGCCGCAATTACCATTCATTTGGCCAAACATAATGTGTCCCTTTCAACGCTGGCTGCTCTGGCTGCTCTGGCTGCAGTTGCGGTGAGTCCTGGAAGACGCCTGCCGTACACCTTGTTGTTTGCACCTTTGCTTTGGCAATTTACACATGGCAATGGCAATAATAAATCAAAAGTGAAAATGCAAATATTTTCCAGGCACCAGCAGGCAGACGGCAACCAGCCAACCAGCAGCCATCAGCCAGTGGAGCAGCCAGACAAACATCCTGCAGGAAGCTAGACAATGTGGTTGTCCATGGGACCGGAGGACGAAAGTGGGGGCTCTGGAGATTTATTGCAGGTGCAGTTGTAGTGGGGGAGTACGACACAGAGGCATCAATAAATAATTGGAAAATGAATGCTTTGCTTATGAGAGATTTCGCAAATGACCCGACAGACAATGGATGGAATATTTGATGGCCCAGCCAAAGGGGTTGGTTGCACTAAGGGCACTCAATCCACTGGCGACTAACTTCCGGCACTTAAAGTTAAGCCTGAACCACAGACCCCCCAATCTAAATCCACTGCGGACTCAACTGAAATTCCCAGCATCAACCGCAAAACAGGCTACAAAGTTCTAGCATCAACTGTCAGCAAATGCCACAATTAAACTGAAAATTAACAGCGAAACAGCGAAAGCAAACTGTCAATACGAGTGTCACCCGTGACAGTCAGTTGACAATTGTGAATGAGCACGGGCCACAGGACCAGGAACCGTAGTGTTCCGGGAGTACACATGGACATGAAGAGACGCCAACGAGGCCACTTGGCGGGCTGCGAAATAAACTCATTATAGCAGTTTATGCAAAACGCTGCCACCGCAATTGAAAATCCATTTAAAATTGAAAATGCCACCGAAAATGTGGGCCACCCAGCCCGGAAAAGCCGCACCACCCTCGATCCTGGCTGTTTGCCGTGTTGCGGTTACTCCCCCCAATTTGCCACCCTTTGCCTTTCCCTTTCCCTTTCCCTTTCCTTTCCCTGTCCCTTTCCCCTTGCCTTCGTGTTGTGTTTGCTGAGCTGCCTTCATTGATGCATATGAATTCAATTATAAAACAGCGTAACCTTCCAGGGTGTGTCCGTGGGTGGAGGGCGTAGCGGGGGGCGTGGCAGGCGACCGCGACCACGAACTGTTCTCTAATGAAACAGTTTTTGTTTTTTTTTTTTACCAAAGCGAGAGCGAAACTTGTTAATTTTATGCATCAGACAATGAGGACTCGCAGGACCCGATACTGTCAGGCTGTCCCTCCTTCACTCGGAGCGGCGCATTTACATTTCCGGCGGCATTTGCATATTGCCTGTGTAAAAATCAAAGGACCAGCTGGCAACAGGAGCAAAGCAACTGCAGTTAGCATACACTGAAGCAAAAGCTTAGCAATTAGGAGCGAAAATATGTTTTTAAAGCGCTAAGCCTTCATCCAAAAAAAAAAACGAAAAGTTTAGTTTAAATAAGTGTGTCTTGAACATAAGCTACAGACAGCATTGAAGTATAAGTGTTATTTCAATACTAAATAATGTAACCCCTATACTATTAAGTTTCATTTTTATACCAAAGAGTCTAAAACTGTAGTCAAGTGCCTTAATTTTAAGCCACATAAGTTTTATTTCGATACTTTCGTGGTGTTAATTTAATACTCACCAATGGCTTAAATTTCATTTTACAATAGTTTAGTTTCTATGAAAATTGTATTTTTTGGGTGTATATAATTTAATTATATATAAATGTCTTCACAAAACAACCTTGTTCCTTATATGACATGATTAAATTATCGTCATCATTTATACTCCCAAATTGGTATTCCTTAGTTAACTTATTCCTAAGTCCTCGGAACTCCATCTCCGATTACGTATAAGTTTAGCAAAATACAGTTCATAGCTGTCTTATTAACTAGAAGAATTAAACTGTATTCATAAATGACCAACGATATCTATGAAATCGGCAGATAGACAAATGAACTGTGGGGTAAACCTGCTTTTGAGGCTAGTCAAGAATCCGTCTCTATATATCTTTACTTCGTTGGATTGTAAAGGCTTCCTGGTTACTGTAAGTTATTTGCTTAGCAATACAATTATTCATTAACAACACATTTTAAATTTGAGCAAAGACGGAGACCGTGAACAACTTGGTGGTATTTTCTTTCAGTGCGAAGTGAAAAAGTAGAAGCCCAGAGGAAGTTCACATTCTTGCTGGTCGAGGGGAGGGGCGTGGCGGGGGCGTAGGCGTTCACCTGCCACCAAATGGCGGGCAGCAGGCAACATAAATAACGGGGCAAAACACAGAACACAAAATACAAAATACAACACACAACACAAAAGGCGTTCGGCCGGGCAAGTCAACTGGTCCGCACTTGACACCTCATAATAAAATTAAGTATACGCCACTCGAGCCGGGCGATAGGAGCAGCCCTGCGTTGTTATTTATGCGCTCGCCAGGACACCCAGCGCCGAACACAGCGTGCAGTCGTCCTTCTTTGAAGTTTATTTGCGTACTTCAAGTGCGCCTGCCGCCGCTCATTTCAATTTTCCGGGCGCGTCCTCCGTCGTTGTTTTGTTGTTTTGTTATTTTGCTCCTGTTTTAGCAGGAGCCTTTGTTGCCGTTGCCGTTGCCATTGCCGTTGATGTTTATAATGCTGCCGTTGCCGCTGGCAATTGTTTAACTACTTGGTGTCAGTTATAATGAATTTCAAATGAAGTTGTTGTTGCTGCTGGGCCGACGTTAAGCGATCTTTCCGGCAGCAACAGCAGCAGTTTATTTGCATAATAAAGGACATGACTAATGTTAATTAAATTGCAGCAGACAACAACTAGTTTTTGGGCGTTTTAATTAAAAGCGCAGCAGGACGGATTGCCCAAATATTCAAATTCGATGGGCCACCCCGAAAGTATGCAGGCAAATTGGGCAATGAAAAATGCACAAGGTGAAGCACATTCAACTCAATTCAACTAATCCAACTCAATCAATACGAGCCCTAATTGCTTGGAAGACCATATATTTATTTATTCATATCTCTGTGGAACATCTTTCTAAGTCAAACTGAAAACCACACTCCGACACAAATCCAAATCCTTTGATATCTGTAAATCATACTTTTAGGCACTGCCAGCCAACTGAAGTCGCAAACAGAACAGAATTCTACTCCACATTCATTTGACTTTATTTCAAGCACAACATTCGGCTGTAATCTACAATCTATTTTGTGTAACAATCTAAGAAGCCAATTCAAAGCGTTTCTCCCCTCGTGCAGCAAACTATTTGCATGCCAGGAGCCAGGATCTGGGATCCCGACTCCATGCCAGTGCCAGCAGTCCGATTAAATCCTTTCAAACGACAAGCATATGCAAATGCCAAACAACCAGCCAGGACCACAGCCAACAACAACTTTTTGCATTACTCGGATTGCCGGCCAAGTGAAAGGGGAACGGGATGGGGATCCTTTGGTGCCGAATGGATGCCGAATGGATGCCGGTTTTTTCGGTCTTTTCCGTCTTTCAGCTCATTTGCTGGTGACGCCACGCAACATGGTGAAGTAGGAGTAGGACGCATTCAGCAAACTCTGAAACATGGCCAAAGTCATGGGGTAAACGTTGGCAACTCTTATCTGCGAGATGAAATGGAGCGCACCGCCCCCGAAATGGGAAAGGATTAGAATCACGGACTCGCAAATGAAATGCGTTCCCATTCGCCCACCTCCAAGGGGTTTTGTGTTTGCATCAAGAAGATCAGGAGGGTTTTGCGGAACCGAATGCTGGCCTCGTACCAGGGCACATTGTACACGGCCTCCGCCACTCGGTTGTTCTGCAGAAAGTCCGCAAAAATGATAGAATAAGTATTCATTACTTTTAAGGGCTCACCTCGATGGCCAAGTCGTTGGCGCGATTGTAGTAGGTGAAGAGTACATAGAGCATGGTGAAGATATACATCACAATTGAGATTATTTGGGTCGGTGAAGTTATCTGGAAAATCAGTAGAATGTTATATAAAGATCGTGCAGCCAAACTCAGAAGTGCCACAGAAGGTAAGTGAGTTTCAAATGTAAAAACCTTTCGAATCAGACTTCTGTGACACCCCTGATAAAGTCAGCAGCCTACAATGTTGAGGCAGAAGAGCAGCGAGCAGATTATCGAGCCAAAGATAATGGCTTCGGCCGCCACAATGTTGGTTACCAGCTGATTGAGCTCCCTCACATAGCTGAAATGGAAATGAGAGGCTTATAGTTCCCCCGTTGCCCAAGCCCCTCCACTTTGCGGCTCACCCCAGCACCCGGGTGTGGTATCGAATGCAGGAGGTCAGCCTTCGGAGGCGGACCTCCTCCGCCTGCTCCGCCCCGCCAATCTGGCCCAGCATGTGCACCAGGATCTGGAGCATGGCCTTCCCGAAGATGGCCAGGCCGGCGAAGAGGCTGACGAACGGCATGTACATCATGGACAGCAGCAAGGGCGTGGGCAGCTGGGCCAAGTACACCACTTCGTACACGGGCGTGCGGGTCATGTTCACTCCGGGCAGAGCCACGCCGAAGGGATGAGCTGGGCGGAGATGTTTGGAGAATCAGTAGGCACAGGAGGAGGAACAGTAACCTACGTTCAGAAGGAACGAGATTAAGGCACACCTCACAGCTAAACAACATATGCGCCATTATCTCAGGTTTTGTATGTACTTTACGGGCCTAAGCAAGCCCTTTTGATTTAATTTTAAAACTGTTTAGAACTTAAGAGATTTAAAATACGCTGTTTCATCAATAGATAAAATTAAAAATAAGCGTTTCAAACCTTCTTGAGTTAGAGCAGTCGGCCTGAGACTTGTCAGGCTAAATGTTGTAAGGGTATAATTAGCATACTTTTTTTAATTTTGAAAACTTAAAAAAAAGCGTTGGTACGATATTAAAAAAATTATCAAACACTCGGCGTGTTTATAATTAGCTTTTAAATATTATTTTTAAAAAGATATGAAATCATGATATCTTATATCGTAATTGGTACACAAAAGGTAAAGTAACTCTTTTAATCAGTTTCACTTGTACACACCTCCAGAACACATAATCCACAAAGGCGATATATAATTCTCTTTAAAAAAAAAAACGTTTGTAAGTTTTCAGTTAATCCCGTTAAGCTTAAGCCACAAACAAATAAAAATTGTAATGCCAAAAATAAAGTGTTCCCCACATAAAAATTAAGTAGTATCTGTTGGCGTATACGTTATTTAACCTATAACTTTTCTAGGATTAGCCTTCAACTTTATTTTGGCGTTAGAATTGGGTAGGCTAGAAAATCAAATAAATATGAATTCTAAGATAACAAATACATTACATTTTGAAAAACGGTTTCTCCAAGCGGTGGTCTTTTCTGTGGTTCTTCCATTTTCCTAAAGTACTAACCTCGCTCCTCCCTGAAAAGCGGCGAGAGTAGGGCGCCCACGATGTCGAGAAGGAGGCGGTCAGGTTGAGGATGGCCAGGCGCCGGGCTTCGCGCTCCGCCCTCCTCATAATGCCACGCCCCCACTCGTCCGCGGACTCGTGAATGGAGTGGAACAAAGTGGACAGCTGGTCCAGGAACTCCTCGAACTGGACACGCTTGACTATGACCAGCCACGTGCGCATCAGGGCGTTGAAGATGGCCGAGAAGAAGAACATGTTGAGGATGAAGGCGGGCAGATCGCCCCACATGCGCAGCAGGTAGACGAACTGCATCAGGTTCATGGCAGTCACGGGCAGGACGAAGGCGAACTTCCGCCAGTTCCTGCCCGGAGTGGGGTACAGCACGGCCAAGTGCCGCCACATCCGCACGTTGATGCCCACCAGGCCAATGTCCTCGATTGCCATTTCTCCGTATTTTTGACTAAGCTGATTCCACTTCCAGATCCACTCCAGACTGTGCCGCAAAGTGCTGAGCAAATGTCTTTTATTTCCTACCAATTGTCGCCACCGAGGAAGGCAATCTGTGGGGTAGCGATTGACATACAAATGGATCTAGGAATGGGAATTGAAATGGAAGTGGCAAATGGGAAATGGAAAATGGGAAATGGGAAATGGGTAATTGGAGTGGGAACTGAAGCCATTTGGCAACTGCCGTTGCGCAGCCTATAATTTAGCTAATTGGCTAATGATGAGTGTAATGTAATTGAAGTGCGATTGCGACTGCCATTCCCATAGGACATAAGATTGGGCTGATGGGATGGCCTGGCAAAGAGATTTGCATTTGAAATGTTTTATGCCGGCAATAGAATTATCTAATATTCCAAGGTTAAAAGAATAAAATAAATTTACATTTTTGGTTTTCAGGCATCAGAGCTACATTCATTATAATTAGTCAACATCATTTTTGCTGAAATCCCCGCTCAGAAGCGTATACTTAAATATTATTGAAAACCACATGTTATTTCAAACCACTTCCATTTCAGCATGTCATAAATATACTTTTGACTATGTAAAGTCACTATCAATTTATCCAGGTTTATTATTATTATATTTACTTACAAATGTTTAAGCAAATTTTTAATAAATTCGTTATTTCTAGATTTTTAGGACCCGACATTTCAATAACTTTAAATATCAATGTTGTCACGCTTTTATTATATTGTATGTGTTCAATAACTTTGAAGCTATTTAATAAATTTTCATTAAGCTTTTAATGTATCCAAAAAGTTCTTACAATATATGTAAAATATGGGTCCATTTCGTGCGGGACTCAAAACTTATACTCACATCTGCAAATCTGTAGGACATTTTGTGCAATTTTGTTCAAAAATACTTATACTACTTGTTGTTAAAAAGTAAAGAAGCATGGACTCATTAATAAAACCCAATTCATTTATCTTCGTTTAACAAAATTATTTCTTTAATTTTAACTTTTTCCTATCATTTGTAAATAAAAATTTTCTTTAAAATAAAGTCGCCCCACAAGCTAATAAGAGTTCTGAGTACGTTTCTATATTCAAGAAAAGATTGCAGCTTATCTTTTTAAATCCTTAGTCCTACAACTGCAGTTATTCGAAAAAACCGAACAGTGCAAAGGACTATGGAATCAAATAAAATAGGAATCAAATAAAATAGTTTAAGTAAACTCCATTGATTTGTAATAGAACACCAAGTACAATGCTTTTTCTCAACATTAAATTTCAGGGGCTTCAATTTTGTCCCATTACGAAATGAGTCATCCAAACATTCCCTTTAAATTAAAGCTCTCGCTGTGGCAACATGTAAATCCCCATTTAATTTGGACATCGATTTCGCCACGCTCCTCCGAGCCCATGCCAGAAATCCCCGACCAAAAAAGGTCTTCCATGCTCCGACGCACAGGCAGTCAAAAAGCCAACGAGCCGCTAACGTATTCGGTCAGACACTCTGGGAAAATCGCGCGGGAGGGCGGACAGGTTGGACAGTCTGGAGCGATAGCCGGCATGACTTATTAAACAATAAAACCGGATTATCCGCAAACAACTGAGCAAACATGCCAGAGCCAAATATTTTGGCCCGGTCGCTTATCAGGCAACCGGTCGAGAGGACAACCGAAAGTCCAGGAAGTCCAGATCAGACACAAAAAAAACAATATAAAAATCAACAAGCGACCGACTGGCATAACATAATTCAGCAACAATGCTGGCTCAGCAAATACGGCAAAGGAATTAAAATGGGAGCAGGACAAGGACCACGAGGCCACCAAGCCACCAAGCCAAAAAGGAGTCCAATGCCAAAGCCAATGCCAATGCCAAGCCCATAAAGGCACACATTATGGCCACTTAACCGCGCGTTATGCCGCAAAAAGTCGAAAGGACAAAGCCGAACGGCAAAGAAGGTTGGGCACTGGCTGCGTATGCGCAATATTTTGTGCAAACATGCTCGTCCGAGGAACTAGGCGGGGGGAGAGAGGAACGGCAGTGGGAGGACAAATATGCAATGTCAGTTACAGCTGCCCCATTTGGTTGCTCATACGCAGCGTTGCACATAAATCAACTGGGCAGGCAAACCTTTTGAGCATTTTCACACTGAACCAAATCCAAGAATGCAAAAGAGGATATTATGTGAAATTTATAAGCCCTTAGCTTATATTATTTAATAATATTATATAAAAATTATATTTACTGATATTAATTAACATAAATGTTAGGTCTTAGCCTTATGAAACTTATTGAATATTTTCGGTGTAAGTTAGAAATTATTGGCTTAAAGTTTAAAAATAATTGAACGTCTCCAAGTGTACTCTTTAGGTGATTACCTTGGCAGCAGCCATTTTCGAAGCACAATTTATTGTAAATTAAAATGCTAAACAGGGCAAATGAGGACATTTAATTATCACATGCTAGTGAGGATCTTAGTCGAGCCTTGGGTGACTCTGGAAACGGCCATTACACACACGCAGACATCAAAGGGATAAGGACGTAGTGGAGTGCCTGTTAACCCCGTAAACCACACGATGACATTAATTACGGACCCGAGAAAGGACTGGCATTGGCACTGCCAGTGGCCACAGCATAGAAAGCAGGCTGACGACTGGGGAAAGGTTCCTCGGATGCCACCCAGGCTGTATAAAATTAATATCGAGTAATTAACAGGGCAGGATGTTGTGATTTAAGCAGGACCCTCGATACACTCAGTGGGGTGGGTGTGCCAATATTGACTTTGCCACATTCCCACTGCCATTTCCCGGCTCCACTTAGCACGCTTAAGCGGCTTCTTGCCAATTAGGCAGCTCACCACGCTGATCCGGGAGTTGGCCTTTAAAGTGCGGAATTGCTTTCGGCCTAAGCCCGGACTTCTGTAGTGTTTCCAGGGCTTCTGCTCCTCTGGCATCAGCTGGTTTGAGCCTTAGTCTTGGCCCTGCCTACACAAGCATGCCAAATGCGGCTTAGTTTTTGTTAACGATTCGCAAACATGTGTGTCACCCAAGCACAATCCCCAGCCCCGATCCACCCCCAATCCAGTCCACTGCCAGCACAAATGCGGAATTCGCTTTGATGGCATCTGGGCATGCGAGCTCTCTTTGGGCCAAGTCGTCACTTATTGACTGACTTGTGTGGGATGTACAGCGCCCATACAAGATGTATGAGTAAGCCGCCGTAGGAAAATGAGAATCGTTTGTTTGCGGATAATAAAGCATCGCAAAGAATGTGAACCGCACCAGCGCAAAAAGATATGAGTACCCGGGGATCTCTGGGGGAATTAAGTGTACGATAACCACTTCGGATGACGATTCACACAACGGTACAGGCCGGTGGGAACTCCGGCGATCGAGTGAATAATGCAATCGTATTAATAAGCCAATTGAGGTCGAACAATCGCCAACCGTATATAAGCTTTCATTTATCTGGCCAATATTGAAATACACCGTGGGTATGTATACACGAACAGTGGATATCAAAACTGCCAAACTGTTTAACTAAGAACAAAAGACATTGTGTTTTAATTTATACAAAATTGGTAACCATTTCCACAGCTTGTCACAATCAATACCTCTTCCAAAATAGTATTTTCGGTATGGCAAAATAAATTTATAATAGTGGAATCAGTGGTCCCACTGTACATAAAAAGTTTCTCTCAAATCTATATTTAAACATTAAAAAGAGTGTTTCAGTGATTTCATAGCATGACTTGATTAGATGTGGGCACATTTTCCACTGAACATTTCAATTTTTTATCTCCGCGTTTTTTCGAAGGTCAAAACTAATGTTCTATGGCAGGTTTATTTGTATTTTTTTAACCACACTTTCAGATGACTCCCTAACGACATGTTTGTTCCGGATTTCAGTTTCAGTTTAGCTTTATCAAAAAGTAAATGAAATAATAAATATATTATACCTTTTCTTGTGCCTGTCACTATTAGTCATGTTACGTAGTTTTATGGAACTCCCTAACTTATAGTATCATACTAATTTCCTTGAAATTTTCTTTACTGGCCAGTTTTAATTGCAAAATATAAATCCTATGAAGAGCAGCCCTGCTATACACATAAAAAAAATGAATAAAACAGAATTAAATTTTCATTCTTATCCTTCATTGGACGAGGTATAAATCACTTTTATTAGTCAAATTATGACTAAGATGATTGCTTGTGGCCTACCGTGGATAAGTGTTTGACTAAGTCTAAAGTTTCTGAAGATTACGGGAATTATTACAAGCTATTATCCTACTTTGGTGCTTTGTTGTGCGCTTGCCTGAGATTGCGATGCATGTCGTCGGCCTAGGGCAGATTGCAGCCCACCTGGGTGACGACCTTGGCGGCCACGGTGGAGGCCATGCGAATGCACTCGCCCAGCGAGCGCTTCTCCAGCCAGGCGTGCAGGAATCCGGCCACAAAGGCGTCGCCGGCGCCAGTGGCATCCACCAGCTGCTCCACGCGCTGAGCCCTATAGTCTTCGAAGTTAACCGGACCGGGAGCAGCCAGTTCCTCGACGTAGTTGGTGATCACCTGTACGCCGGCACTGCCGTTGGTGACGAAGATGACCTTGGTGCCGGACTGGAGCAGATGCTCCGCCAGCTCGTCGACATTTCGGAATCCTCCCGCTGCCTCGGCCAGCGCCTCGAACTCCTGCCGGTTGCCGAACAGGAAGAAGGCGACGCGGGCCAGCCTCAGCATTGCCTGGGCATTTTGCCGCACGATGTAGGGGGCGCTGAGGTTGAGGGCCAGTCGCCGCCGCTCCCTCACCAGGTGCTGCACTATGTAGTCGCACACCTCCTCCCTGCGCGGCACGAAGAAGCCCTCCACGTACAGGATCTGCTTCCGCTCCACGGGCCGCAGGAAGCCCTGGCCCTCGTGGCTGACGGCGTGGCTCAGCGTCTGCACCTCGAACTGGGCCGAGGCCCCGATGTTGGCGTACAGCGTGGGGTTGTCCTTGTACATGAGGCACACGCACTGCCCAGTGTGCGCCTCCTCGACGGTCTGCAGCCTGGCCTCGATGCCGCGCTCCCGGAAGATCGAGCGGAGCTCCTCGGCGTGCTTGTCAGCTCCGACGGCGCCGAAGAAGAGGGCATCGGTGCCCAATTGCTTCAGGATGCGGGCTGTGTTGAGGGCTGAGCCACCCGGATTTGTAAGGCACTGGGAGCTGAAAGGGATTTTAATTGGATTATTAAACGTAGCAAGAAGGACAGTTATGGTTTGACATCGTTACTTTGTTACGATCTTGATTTTTGCTAGTTTAACTTTGTTACATTTACATTTGTTACCGACGCTCAAAATAATAAATCATCTCCATCTTCGACTTCCTTAACTTAAATGAGTCTTTCTAAACAGAACCAGTTTTCTTGCTGCTTGAAAATAGAGAGCCAAATACATAGTTCCGTAAATGAAAGATCTCTGTCAGTCAAATTTTTGTATGTGGTTTTTCTATTATTTTTTTATAGAGAAGTCTACTCGCGGCGAATTACACAGTATTATCATGAAAGGTTTAGTTGAAACTCGAAATGAAGTAATAGTTGAGGTCAAAACCTCATTTGAACCAATGGCATAGAGTCTAGAAAAAGACTGACGCTTGTAATATCAACTTGTCTGATGAAGTTGATCTTTTTTTGAATATCTTAAAAAAATTAATTTTATAATTGGTCCATACATGGCATACAAGTAAGTAAAAACAACAAAATTACATGAAATATTAAGAAACTAATTTTAAATTCTATTTTATGTTTTGATATTTTTAAAATAAAACTGGCTTATTTTATTTAGTAGATAGTAGATAGATAAGGTAATACTTCTTTAAAGGACTACCCAAACAATTGCCCTAATGGCAAAGTTAGTCTAGTATTGGAAGGGTAATCCCATGAAGATTGACTCTATGATTACAGAAGCTAGACTGAGTGTGTCAAAGCTATGTATGTTACCTCTTGCGTGGTTAAAACAACGATCTACCCACCTTTCTGAGGCTTCTGCGGCCAACTGGTTGAGCTTCTCCATGTCCAGTTCGCCCTTGGAGCCCAGTTCCAGGCCGAACCGCTCCAAGAGTTTCGGATCCTCGAGCTTGACCAGGCGGTCGAGCAGGACATTGCCAAAGCAGATGACCTTGCGCGGTCTAGAATTGGTGGGAAAGTGGGAAAATGGGAAAGCCCAAAAATCAGGGGGGTTTCTCGCGGATGAGCTTTTCCGAACTGAACTACTCACGTGTGGAAAGCCCCTTGCGTGTCATCGGTGGGCGGACTGCCCCCGAACACCATCGCGTACACGTTGCTCAGGAACTCCATTGTATGCAAAAATTAACGCTGGGACGGGATTTTCGCGTTCTATTTGCGAGGTGCGATGTGAACGGAGCCACGGATGGAAACCAAGCGAATATAATGGTCCGCCGCTTTTGTCGTCCGACGGAGAACTGAATGCTCGGGCCGGTTTGCCCCGGTGTTTTTATCTCGCTCTCGCCAGCGTGTTTGTTTTTTCCCATCTAGCCCATTTCGGGCAATTAGTTTGGATCGGGGCAACTTCTTTTTCGCTTTTTTCGCGGCTTACAAAGAGCAACTCTTTGTTGTTTTCCTGCCACTTCTCAGCTCGCTTGGCTGTTTTGACTTTTGCGACTTTATTGACTTTTTTGACTTTGATTGGGTTTTCAATAACAAAGAGCTTTCGGCACTGCGCTGGCGTTAAAGTTCAGTTTTTCGTTCCTTGCCAGGGAAATAATGTGACTCAGAACTCAACTCGAAATGCCATCAACTATCCCTAATGACTTTATTGTCTAATTTATGCGACTCAATTGTTAAGCGCATTACATAAATTATCTTTGTAATGTGCCAAGGTTTTCCAACACTAAATTGTGGATTGAATCAGCTGTTCCTGTGTTTTTGTTTACTGGGAAGAGGAAGCAGCGGCAGCAAGGTGAAAGCTCAACCGGCAAAATGGAGCACATGGGTAGAAAAGCTTCTTTGGCGATAGATAGAGAGAGAGAGCATAAGAGATAGAGTGAGCTTAACGACAGCGTTGCCACAGTTGGCAAATAAAATCAAATGATTATGGCAGTTGGATGTTTAAATATGTGCGTACCTTTGTAATGGATGTGCAGTTGACTTTCTATTGTGCAAATAGGAAAATTAATGTGTATTTACAAAAATTGTTACAGTTTAAAAATAGCTACAGCTTTTAAGAAATTTTTATAGAATTAATACATAGTTTAAAGATTATTAAAATTTGTATTTATAAAGAAATGGGTAATGTTATTACGATCTTAATTTAATTTAATTTTAAAATGTTTATTAAATTTAATTTTCAACTTTTAAGAGAAGGCACTTATACGTTTGTAAATATAATAAAATACCTTCAAATAAATTCGCTCGCAGTTAAATGATTTTTTTACTGATTCTGAGTTGTTGCCATTTTTTTTTGGTTCCTCTTTATTTCACAAGATTCTCAAAACAGGTTTTCCAACGTGTACAAAATTCTGTAATGCAATTATGTACATCTGCCCACAATAAAGCAGCCGTATCATTTCGCCATTATTTGAAATGCACTGTAAAAAGTTTCACAACACCATTAAATGCGAGACAAGGCCTACTGATTTGGGAAGCACCTTTCTTGCTTGCATCCCCCAACGAAGCGATAAGCCTTTATCTCAAACCACTCGAAGAATAAAACAAAGTAGAACAAGAAAGGAAGCAAACTTCGACAAGCCGAAGTCCATATACCCTTGCAGCTATTTCAAAAATTAATTATTTTTTAAGACTTTAAAATTATTATTTACTTGCGTATATGTTTAAAAGCATTGAAGCTATGATGATTTGCAGCTCAATTTTTCGATAGTTCCTATGAAAGCTATACAATATCGTTTTCTCTGGACTGTCTACTTATTAATAGGTCTTGATAGGTTTGATAAAATTTAAACCGTAATTCTGAAATATTTAACCATTACTATATGTCGAAGAAATAGAAACAACAATTTAAAAACAGCTAAGTTATAATTTTTATACCTTTGCATAGGGTATTATATTTAAATTAGTCAGAAGTTTGCAACGCAGCGAAGGAAACGTTTCCGAACCTATAAGTCAATCTAGCCATGTCCGTCTGTCTCAGCTATCTGCATGAAACTTTCCCAAATGTTGTCTTTCTATTGCTGGTAGTACATGAGTCGGAGCGAGCCGGATTTGACGACAATAGCATATAGCTCCCAAAGGAACAATCGGATCGACTCTGATGCTGATGAAGAATATATATACTTTTTAAGTTCGGAAATGTCTCCTTCTGGCTGAAATTATAATACCCTCTGCAAGGGTATAAAAACAATAAAACAGGCCGTGATATCGCTGTTTGGAGTCGGAAAAACGAGCAGATATGAAAAAAAAACTCACTGCTTACTGCACTGGGACTTTTTCGCAGAGAACTCCCATGGATATTGGGGTTTTCCCAAAAGCCAGCGAAAAGTGGGAAATCCCCTAGCATAGCTGCACTGCATACATAATTGCACTGCGGAGGCTGCCCGTAAAAGAACTCGTTCCGAAGCAGTGATGCTGGCTGGTGCACGTGAGTTTCGAGGCGCAGGTGACCGGCAATCGGTGTAATTTTGACTGGCGTTGGTGACTGGTTGCAGGTAGGACAGGCTTTGGACAGACTTTGGACCGGCTTTGAATGCCGATTGCGGCCCAATGCAAACTCTTTTGGGGGAACTCTTGAAACCAGTTCGCACTCTCTTTTGGCTTTGACTCACTTGGGCTCTTTGCTTGCTGTGGGTTTAAGCCCAGTTTAGTGGTGCTGCGGCGTGACTCAGCCGGTTGGCATTCGCCTGCAAGGCGAAGAGCTACAAAAAACACTCTTCCATGCTCCGATCACTCCGTGGACTCAATCATAGTCCCCGAAGTCACTCCGTAACAAATGCCAGGCCATCACATGTGCCGAGGGCATGTTGCACACACAATTGGGTGGCATGGCGATGGCAGGCAGTGTTGCCCATCAACAACCCGCAAATAAAGCTAAAAATATCCGAATCCATTGTAATGTTTATTCGATTGTGACGTCTGGACTAACCTAGATGAAAAACTAAAAGTTTTAATTCACACGTTCGCTTGGGTATTTGAAAATTGTACATTCCCGTTTATAAACTTGTGGAGAACTCATCTAAATTCTTTGCCAGAATGACAAGGAAAAATAATTTTATTTATTGCATAAAAACCAGGGACTCCTTCAATTTTAAACTGGTTGTAATCGCTACATATCACTTGTATTGTCTTTTACTATATACTATTAGAATAACTAACAAAAAGGCAGCCGTACATAAATTATCTGTAAATGTTTGATTTTAAGGTCCCATTCGTTATATAAACAAGAAGTATATGTGGCAATCTATTCTAGAATTCCTTCCTATTTTGTTAACATTATTTGTTTAAATGATGTCCCTTTCATCCCAAAATTTTTATTTATTAAAGAAAGAAGAACTGGGGATTAAACTTTGTAATATTTGTATTCTTATAAAACCTTAGATAAATAGCTGAATCTAGCTGGAAAGTCCCCATGTTGTCACCAATAACTCTTCTCAGGTTCACTGGCCACTGTTGAGGCGAATTTGGCGCGCAAATTCTGAACTGAGTCGGCAGTTTCTATTTCTGTTGCACCCCACAGCCCTTCCCCATTGATCCATTTAGGTAAGCGCCGCGTAAGCACGGCAATTGTTTATGTTTTCGAAACTACGTAGGTCAGTAATTGGCGGGGGAGTTGGATGAGAAAGAGGAATGCCACCAGAAGTATTTAATATTAATCAGCTTATAGATGAGGTGGCTGACAGAGTTATGTCCACGTAAACTGTTTCGGCATTGTTGTTTTGCAACTTTGATTTTGACCAACTCAGATGGTTCTGTTTTTTTCCAGAAAATTCCTTATCCATTTACATAATATTGGCAATGTTAGGTGAAATCTAAATAGATTGCTAGAAAATGTTCTGGATTTGGTTAAAATGTGCTTGACTGCATTTAGGAGCTTCATCTATAATATGACAATGGAATATAAATAGATTTATTACGAGATTCAGCGTTGGCAACCAGCGGTTCTTTAAAGAAAATCCTACTTTTTATCAGTTTAAAAAAAGTATACGCTACCAACGAACTGTTGTTTTCGTCGTAAATCTTATTAAATTACAGCCCCACCTCCCCCAGAAATGTTGTTTTCATTTCGCACTGCACTTTCAGCAGTTTATTCAACTCAACAAAATGTAAACTACAATTAAGACATCTGTAAATATCATATTCCAGGTGCTATTTATAGCCCAGGTGGTGCGATTCAAAACACATTGTGAAAACCCTCCGAATTATGCTGGCCCATCAAAACAGAGTTCGGCGATAAAAATAAAAAATTAATCATTTAGAAGTGCATTAATGTGCGGTAGTTGAACCCGCCTCGGAAAGTGGGGTGAAAATACCTCGGAATGGCGTAGTTTGCGGAGTTCAATTGATGAAATTCACTCAGCAATCTTGGCTCCCGATTTCGACACGTTCCCACGTGCTGATTTGATTGCCCAGTGTGAAAGGGGGAATTCAAAATTGGAATACGGCGATAAATTGATTAGCAGCCTCCATTGTGTTTGGCCACTCCGGTTCTGTTTGTCCAAGTGTCTGGGCAAAATCCCAGAGCAATGGTTCATTCACTGCCGTTTGTGCGAAGCCAGAACAGAAATAAATGAAATTAACCCGAATCCATTTCGAGTGCGTTAAGTAAGGTCGTTCGTTAATCATACGCCTAGTGTACGTCAAGTATATGTCGAGTATACGCCGCGTTGGTCCCCAAGATGGAAAAGAGTGGTCCCGGAACCTGTTGATCACCCACTGCTGGCCGATGGCCAACATTTAGTGGTCCATTCACTAGATTCTGCCGAAAAAGTCTTCACGCAAATTAAGGAGAACCGTTCAAGTGAAATTGATTGACTTATTTTTGTGCGAAATTTGATGAGCAAATTCGTTTCACTCAAAACATGTTTGCACATGTTTTTCCACCGAAAGATAATATAAAACGAAGCTCTTAACTTAAGGGAGGCACTTTCTCGTTCTCGAAGTGCGTTTCTGTTTTGGGGAGAGCCCCCTGCTCAGATCCCAAAAAACGCATGGAAAAAACGGCCAACCTGCTAATTGCCTCCAAATCAACGGAAACCTTTGCGGATCCCCAAAAAGTGTCGCCAAAAACCCGATTTGATTTGAGCGCAAAAGAGGCCCGCGAGAGAAAGAGCGACCCAGTCGAAAAGCTCTCGCTCTCGCTTTAGCTCTCCCTCGCGTTTCTGATGAAATTCAGTGGAATTCTCAGGCGGCGGAGAGCGCGGCTATAAAAGCGCTCGCTCACCCACTGAGGGCATTCATTGTGAAATTGAAACTCAAAATTGAAACAACGCGGACACACACGGTTGAAACGCAGAGCCCAGTGCGAAAAGAATTTCATAATCAAAAGTTAATCGAGTGCCAAACAGAAACCCCACTCGAAAACCCCACGCCAAAAACAGTGCAAGCCCAGAGTGCTAAACAAGTGGAAGCCAACGGCTTGAAAATTACCCCAAACCAATCAAAACCCAAACAAACGGATTACACTAGCAACATGGTCGTCGAGGAGACCTGCACCATGCACCTGAACATGAACATGAGCATGGATATGGATTTGGAGCTGGAGCTGGACATCGATCTGGCCATGGAGTGCGCGCCCATCGGACGCACCGTGAAGTCGGCCCTGATGAGGGCCCAGAGCGAGGCCCGGGTGATCGTGGGCCTGTCCGCCGCCATCAACGTGCTCTCCAAGTCGCCGGAGGGATCGCTCTTCTGCCTGATGGCCCAGCCCAAGGACGGCGACTCCGCCACCCACATGCACGAGGTGCTGCTGGAGGCCTTCTGCTACGAGAACGACATCTACGTGATCAAGGTGGACGACTGCCACCAAGCTGAGCCGCATCCTCGGCCAGGAATCGGTGGAGTCCTGCTGCCTGGTGCAGAAGGTCTGGGCCGACGCCCCCGAGGAGCAGCTGACCAAGGCCGAGAACCAGCTGGTCGACTACTGCGAGGCCCACTGGGACGCCCCCCAGCAGCCCATCGTCCAGCTGCCGGCTGTGTAGGCCGCCCAAGTATGCCACCGAATTGAACAGGCCCCGCTGACAGTGGGCCACACCAGGTTTAAAGCGCATAAAAATCAGGGAGAACCAGTTGCTGGGGTTGATGTCCCCGAACGTCTTGGAGAGTTCCCGAGGGAATCCGGCGTGTCGGGGCGCTTCCAGAGCCCACCGGTCGCATGAGTAGGATATGTAGTATACGATATTTATATATTATATACCCTAACTAACTGTATACTGAGGAGAGATTGATAAGCCGGCGCCTTGGCGAATAATTGAAACTGAAAGGCGACCTTCGTGGCAGCAGAACCTGCAGTTGCGATCGCAATACCCGCGGAAGTCGCACACAGATACGCACTCACACACCCACGGGCAGCATCGCACACACTCGCAGCCAGGAGCTCGTGACCAGCTGCCAAACGATGCATATACCCACATACATATAGCCAATTTGTTTCTGTATAATTTTGTCGCTTTAAGCGTCGCGCAAATTTACTGATAATGACAATTATTCTGTACGCCGTAAATTGTAAATTACACTTATAAAGGAGAGCAGCAAATTGCATGTAAAAATTAAAGTTTTGTTATGTTAGCTTTTCCCAACAAAGATAGGAAATAATACACACAAAAAATGTTATTTAATTTTAAGCAAAAAAAATTAAATTCAAAAGATTTTTAAAGAAAAACAACAAAATAAAAACAAAAATATGTAAAAAAAACCAAACTTTCTCTGTCTTGTTATTTATCCAGCCATTTCAGCAATCTCTTCCAGCAATTGAAGCCATCGCCTGACGTCAATGGGTGCAAATCCCTCGGATATGGAACGACTCATCAATCTTTGCATAACTTGCCGGGGTTTCCCCATCGGGCGTGCCATGCATACAGAGCTCTCGTTGGGGCCCCTTATCAACGGAATTCTCGGAACCCCGTCGAATGTGAGCCACACATAAACACTGAAATCGAGGGCAGCAATCGACTGGGAGATGCCCCAAGAAGAAACAGAGTGATTCGAATAGTTTTATGCATTTTTTAGGCAATCCCGTGGTCTAGCCATAGCTTGTGTGAAAACCCCCAGTTTACCGAATTAATTGCCAAAATCACTGATCAGTGCGAAATTAACTAAAAGTATAGGTCATGCTTATACCCAGAAAAATTAAAACACTGTTTAAGTCTAATAGGTGTTGTATAAATCGGTTTGCGATCGTAAATCACCATTTTAATAGCACGTAATGGATGTTTCAGCCTATTCCCTAGGCTCTGATTTCGTACAAGACCCACATTGTTTTGTTCACGCCCCTGCCCTTTGTGGGTATCGAATGGCGACACGTCCGCGATCATGGCAATTGAGTTAACTAAGCAGACAGAGACATGTTAATATAATCAATGCCAGACATCGCTTAATGGATGGACCCGGCCAGAAGAGACAAAAGATAGCTCAGCAGCTGGGAGGAAAAAGCATGTGAGTAGCTCGTGCCGTGGGAAAATAACCGGGAAAAAGTTTGCCGCTGATTAGGACTATTAGCACTGGATATATGCGGTCAAGACATAGGTCAGTTGGGCGGAATGTCTGGGACACGATTCAATTGGGATGGAAGGATGGTTAACGCACATTAAGACAAACCCTTCCTTTGAACACGACAAGATTTTCAAGTTTGCACAGCTTATTGTGAGGAAAATATTAATTTGAATTCTAACTTATTTTTCAACACTCAATTTAGTAGAATGAAATAAGTACTGAAGAGTAAGTGGTGATTTTGGTTATCCCAATGATTACAATTCACAGTTTTATGGACTGGTTAAAATTGCTTGGGGACTGCACATTAAGCCAAATGTATCGGTTTGAGGCGGTTTCAGATTCAGATCCAGATGCCTTTACAATTATCACCCAAACTATTGTATCAGATCATTAGAACAAACGGGTGTGATATTCGCTTGGATCACCTAATTAGTTTGATTACCCAGCGTTTGGCACAACCCAGGTGATCTGTAGCCGCGCTTACACAAGTGATCCCCACTTAATCATCGCTGTGTCTGTGTGTGTGTATCTGTACTTTACCCGGCGACTCGGATCAAGCGTGAATTCCAAAGAACGGGCCGCTTTCAGTCCGGCCAAGTCATTCCGCGTTGAGTAATAAGCCATGCGGCCATTGACTGAACAATTGAAGCCGGCTCTCGACCTAGCTTTCCCCGCAAACCGGAGAAGGCGGGGTGGAGTTTTGGACTCCCCGACATGCAGCCATATACATATACATATATATATTCATATTTGCCCATTTGCGGAACCGCGCCAAGAGCGTGACTTGGCGGGATTCCGAAGGCGGACGGGACTGCGCAGAGTGCAAACTTCAGAGATTCACCTCCGGCGGCGATGTCGTCGAAGGTGAATGTGATTCATGTCAAGCGGTGCGGTGCTAGCCCGGTCAGCTGGAAATTAGCATAATTCTCAGTGCGAGGCGTACGTCAAATGGCCGCTCGGAATACCCCTAGATACAGGTGTCAGTCACAGTCCCCAATCGACTTACAACCTGTTGGCAAACTAGTTTCGGATTCGTGCGACAAAGTCGAAGTTTTCTCAGCTGTACCGTTCCCGCACATGTGATTGTCACGAGCGCCCTGCGTTTTTCTTTGTGGTAAATCGTGTAAATTTTAATTCGAGTACTCGCCCCGTATCGAAGGCAAACATGTTGTCTTTGGCTGAATTCGAAAATACAAAATATTGTTATTATTATTTACGCGGTAGCTGCCATTCAAAAGAACATTAAACTGCGCGGATTTCCCCGTAAGCTGTGTGGTTATACGGAATCCCAGCTGCTTATCACTGCTCCGAGTTCGAATCCGAGGGCGGATTATGCGGCGTAGAATAATCAGTCTGGACTTACGCAGAACAGTACTGCGCATGGGGTTTAACGATACACAAAACTGAATGGCCACTCAGGCAGTGGAAATCTCCAGTCCGCCACCGATAAACATCCTGGATCTCCATCATTTCGGCTGTAATCAAACCAAATCGAACCATATTTGTTTACAAAAATCACTTTGCCCCAAAACATTGAAAACATTGAACTTTTCCACAGTCTGTGATTAGATTGATTACGACGATTCCCTGAGAAAATCAGGGCTTGCCGACTTATGAATGAATTTTGCCGCTGAAAAACGTGTTTCAATGGGGAAATTTTACAAATTTGCCCCGCTGGCTGCTGGGAATATACCAGTACCAGTACCAGCGAGGTAAACAAACAGGCGTGTAAATAAAAACTTTAGCCAGCCACTTTAGGCATTTAATGATTATTATTGCTTCATATTTGCCCTGAAGTCTCTGGGAGAATATTAAGCATGATTTCGCAAAATGTAACGTGAGTTTGGTGGGCTGATAAGAAGGTGAAGATTGTGTAGCCCCGTTTCCGAGACTCTAACAATTTTGAGGAATTGAATTTGTTTGGATTTTAATATTTACTTTTTCCCAGAAGCACGTGCCCTCCAAGTGTGATTATGGTCGCGTTCCAAAGAAAGCAGTTTGCAGCTTCGCAAATAAAGAAATAAAATCAAAGCCGGGGATTTTCGATTGTATTTTTCCCTAGAATCTCATTGTAATCAACAGTGGTCGCCAAACATTATAATTTCTGAACAATCTGTGCTTAGTTTCAAAAAACAAGGCTTTGGACTTAGCGACCCACTAAATGTCCAGCAATCAGACGGTTATTACGCACTTGAAGCGGTTCGGTCTGGTTTCTCACATGATCTGCGAAATTTAGCAGGAGCACATCGCACATTTCGGTGGGAAAACTAATCGGAAAGGCAAACATAGTTCCATATAACAGTTAAATAAGGCTGGAGTAAAACGCAATTGCACTTCCCGATACGCCACTCCCCCATTAAGCCCGCCCCGACGTTGGCTTAAATATTTGCACAAACAAGTTCGTGCGAAATTAGCGCCACAATATAATTGAGGGCGAAATAGTATAGACAGGTACGGTCGAACTCCAATATTTAATTGCGGTTTATCGCGGCCATAAAATAAATTTGATAGCGCTCCCAATGAAAACCCGCTCCCTTTATAGAGCTCTATCTTCTACCTCTTTCGCACGCTGTGTAGCTCTCTCTTTCCCTGACTCTTTATGGGAGTAAATTAACGTGGGTTCGTTGAATTTCACAAGAACCGTTGTGATTTACACAGATAAAAAATCCAAGCTTTTTTTCAGCTTTCCAAACATTTAATTCTCCCCATCAATATTTATTTATCAACAAATTTTTGATCTGAATTCCAAGGCAGATTGCAAGGTCAATTTGTGTCTTGTATCAGCACTAGATATCAAAATATTAGGTATATTGATTATCACATATTATAATACAAAAATAAATCGTTTTTTTTTATTATTTAGTTACAATAGATGTATAAGGTACTTATTGACGCTAAGTTAAGCGGAAAGTTCCTAAAATCCAAATATAATAATATCAGAAAAAAAATTACATTCAACAGCCTAATTTCTTTTGTCCTGTATTAGCGCTATAAATCAAAATATATGGAAAAAAATCAATTTGTTTACTTTTTAGTTACAATGGATTTAAAAAGGTACATATAAGATCTAACTACGTCAGTCAGTCAAATCAGAAATCAGAAAAATAACACTTTGAACTCCATAATTTTAAATAAATAAACAATGCACCTAAAATAAAATACAAAAATAAATCAGAAACCAAATTTCAGATAAATAAGTTAAAGCCTTATAATACCCCTGTTATAATTTCAGAAATAAACACTCCATAGAAAATGATCGTATAATCGACATCACTTCTTTGTTTTTATTTCATACTCTACATATTTTCCAGTGTATTATCTCCCTCCAACGCGTGCCGAATGAAACTGATTAGCTTAATTGCGGGGAATCTCGAACCGATTGACTGATTGGGGGCCAAGGGCACCTGGCGGTTCGCCCGTCGACATGCTCGAGCACGTTTCGGTTCGATAAGAGTGCCATACGGTTTCAGCGCATTCCTGGCGAGCTTTGGGGCCACTTGTCCTCCGCCTCCGCCTCCATCTCCATCTCACCTGCTTACGCAAGTCGTGAGGCAATCCGCCGCTCAGCGTGTCGCCAGTACCGTTATTGTGCCAGAACAACGATTCAGCACCCATTCATCCAACCACCTACCCTACCAGCCACCCCACCACCCACCGCCCATCGAACAGCTGCGACAACTGCGTCAATGTCGTAAAACTTTCTCACGTAAGTCAAAAGGCGGGAGTACCGCTATCTTGTTAGCCGAATCTCGGCTTATCCTTTGTTGCAATTGCAGCTCAGCCCCAAAACAGCGATATATGTATACCGATACGCAGTGTATAAATACGAATTTATGGCGGCGTAAAAAATGATTTTTAACGATTGCCAGTGGGCGTAATGAAGTTATCGCATGATCGCCGATCGAACAAACAAAACATTCAAACATTCGCGCCCCGAATGTGTTTACCCAAGATCAAGGAGGCGGTTGCCGCCCACCCGACACGCCCACCCGACACGCCCACGTCCACACCGAACAATGGCCAGAGGCATCTATAATTATGCTCGTATTTATCAATGCTGCCAGAACAGTGACGAAGGCAAATGTCTTTGTGACGTCAATGTCGAAAAATCACATGGGTGCTGTGCTGCTCCCAAATTAGAGGCAAATTCTGGGCAATTTCTTTCGTTGCGAAGCGAAAGGGGTACGAATGTGCTGGGTTGACCCACTGGCTTTATCTCGGACATTTTTAGGTGGCAACAAATCAAATTAAATAAAAACGGGAGCTCTTTTTTCCTTAAATTTGGTTTCAGATTTACGCAAACGGAAGTGGTGCAGGTCTATACTCGAATTCAATATATTTAATCAGATCTTCCTTTTTTTAAGAGTTTGAAAAAGAACATCGTTTGGGAACTGTAAAGAAGTGGTTCTGTCTCTGAAAAGTATAGATCATATTGATGCTAATGACTTAATTAACAACCAATTTTGTCTACCAATCTAAATTAATTTTTTTAATTATGTAAGTTTAGGGTACTCTCCAAACATATTGTGTATCCAATAAGCAGAACCTCAAGCAAAAGGTTCCAGTTGTTTGCTATTGAATCAAAAAAAAAAAGAAATTATCACAAAACGTGATAATTGCATGCATGTGACTATCATATCACGTTTTGCGTTTATAAGCCCTCACTAAGTGTGTTCCACAAAATAGTGGCCTAGCAACTAGATTTAGGACCCGCCAAGCTCAGTGATTGGGATAGGAGACATTAAAACAATTGAACATATGGAGCACAGGTCACAAAAAGAGCCATTACTATGCCCCAACAAGGGTTCCGGTTTCGTGGGAACGAAAGTGACTGTAAACCCCGTCCAGCTAAATATAAGTGCAAAATCAATTGATCATCAAATATGGCGAATTATTGTTCTTGTATCTTATCAGTTACGTATTCAGTGTGACTCCTGGTGCCGCTGCGAAAAATAAACCCAAGGTCCGCCAAGGCAAACACTACTTCTGTGAGGCAGACCCACTTTCTCGTCGATAAGTGCGTCTTATCTTAGTCTTATCACTTTTGTTGTTCTAGGCGGTATTTGCATGGCTTAAAGCAAACGCTTTTGGGTGAGATTGGTTGGCAACCCGTGGCTTTGAGTGATGGCCGGAATACGAGTGGGTCTTTGTTATTATCGTCTGCGGCGCACTAACTTTTGTCCGAAAATAACCCGGAAAGTTAATAATAACTTGTCGCCAGTGCTAAAAAAATCAGCGAACAGCAATAACACATATTCTGCATAAATATCAAGGCAAATAATTGGTGGAAAATTTGTACCAGCAGGTCTGGTTTGTTTTCAGTTTTCAGTTTTCTTTTTTTATCTGGTCTTTTTATAATACTGTTATCAGTACTTCCAAAGAAAACAATGTTAAGCGACTGAGACTGCGACTGAAAGTGCCGTTGTTTGCTTCCCACTTGACGGCTTGATGGGGGAACTACCGTACTGGCGTTTCGGTTTATGTCCAAGGAAAAGGCCAACAAGGGGAAGGCTAATATTTATGGCAGGGTCGTTGAGTGTGTTAAGCAATGGCGACATTGATAGAGATTTCTGGCGAAATTAAACACTTGCTGGAAAGTAATAAACGCCTTGTGTTGGGGAAGTAATCACAGGGTATTTTTAAGGAAGGAAGTCATTGGGTGAGTCGATTTCTTTAAAACAAATTTTATAGATTGTTAGACAAATGTTTGTGTCTTCAGGTTTTAAGTTCTCTTGTTGCATATATAGACCACTTTGCTGATAATCATTGAATTAATGTTGAATTTTATTTTCATATAAAAGAGTTGTCTGTAACGATAAGAAAATAAATCCAAAAACCCCATTTGCACCATGTTAAATGTTGTTTAATACATATAATGTAATTTGTAATAGTGTGAGTGTGAGCCGTCTTAAAGAAGATTTATACCCTAAAGTGTTGTCAATTTTTTTTGACAACAAAGCTTTAATAGAAACAATTTAAATTCCGTTTTATATAAAAAGGGTTAGTATAATCTGTTTTGGATTAGAAACCCTGGGTTTGCTAAAAGGATTAAATTAATTATGCTGAAGGAATTCAAATATTTGATCTTGAGTAAAATTGAAAATCAAGATTAGTATATATCATCCTTCCCCGTTATTTGTTTTGTGCTTTTTTATCTGTCATCTTTTGTAAATTGAATTACAAAACAAAGTCTTTCTTTAGTAAAAAATACCTTAAGAAACACACCGATTAAGAATGTGAACTGGAATATCTAGATAATCAAATGCCAGAAAAATCCCAAACTTTTGGGAAATATATCTGCCCTCCAACCAAAACAGATTATACTAATGTATAATTCCCGGAACTACTTAGCTTATCTAAATAAATTCACGGGCCGGGATCCCCTAGAACTGAATTTATTTGTTCAAGCAATTGATGGAAAGAATCTTTTCGCGCTGAGGTTTCCATTTCAATTAGCTTTGTAATTTCAATAATATTTGAAATATTTCCCGTTTCGGGGAATTCGATTCGAAAGGTGTTTCTGCCAATCACTTCCCCATTTATTGTTCCATTGTGGCCGCCGCCTGCTGCAAAATGTAAACAGAAGCCCAGATTTGCTTTGCGGTTTCTATAAATACGCACGCATAACTCGCACATAGCCGGCCGGGCCAGAGCAAACTGCGCAATTGGCCATGTTTGGCATGGAATGGCCCAAATCTAGTTGAACAAGGCCAAATCGGGGGATCGTAACCCCACCGTTTTCAGCTGTCTAGCCGCGAAAAGGCCGAAAGTTGCATCAGCCATATCATGTCGATAGGGCTCAATCAATCCGATTGATTCGATTGGCACCAGATAAGCCACAAAGAGGGGGTGGTTGATGGCTGAAACAAAACTCCCCCCCAGACTTTGCACCGCGCCAGCCAGTAATCATGTGAGCCAGCCAGTGATTCATATGGAGTGAACTTTGGACCGCCTGGCCACGGCATTCTTCAAATACGGCCAATCTCCTGTAACCGTCTTATCAAGTGTCTCCGCATCCGCCACCAGCAAAGCAGATACCAGATGCTGCCGCCAGCAGCCATATATGGTCAATAGAAGAGCTCTACTTACTCATTACTCATACGCCACGTAATCGCCGGAGAAATCTTATCAGGTGGCTGAAGGGTGGCTGAAGGGTAACGGGTGGCGGGTGGCGGGTGAAACGGGTGAAACGGACTAACGAACGGTAATTTCATCAATTCCAACGGCGATTAACGGACGCTCGACTTGCGATAGGTCAGTGAGGAGCTGGCAAACGCTTGTGGACGCTAAGTGGACGGCGTTCTGAATTCATTTGTAGAGCATTTTCATAAGCCGCTACGCGCCGACCGCAAGGCTATATCGGATTTATGGAGATTTGTGTAACGGGCCTAAACGGGTGCATATGTATTCCTGATCAGGGTCAATAGCGGAGCTTGTATAAACAGCTAGAAGTGTGACACCATTCGCGCCAAAGTTACCAAATTTGTTATGCAGATTAGGGAACTGTGTTTGCGTTATAGATGCACTTTCTTGCCGCTCTCATGCAAATGTCAGCAGAAAATTCTAATCTGCGTGAGCATTGAATCTTACCTTTACCTAAATATCTGCTAATTTTCATAAAAATTGCATTCCAAATTGGATCATTTTCCGATTTTCCAACAGCTATATCTGTATCTGTATCTGTATCTGTATCTGTATCTTTATCTATATCCCCCCCATAGAGTATCCTATAGCTTGAGTCCGCTATGATATATAACACCAACTTGTTATTTATGCGTCAAGTGCTAAGAACGGTATCGATCGGATACGAATCCCAATCCCAATCCGAATCCGAATCCGATCAGATAACATCTTCATCTGTGCCAGTTTGCGGCGCAATTTTAGCATTTTATGCGCATTCTGATCGATCCGACAATCTGGCGACTCCAAATTAGCATGCCAGCGTTCTGTTCTATAACAGTAAAGTCGAGAAAGCCATTTCCTTTGTTCCGCCCCCTTGGTGCCACCGCCCCCTTGGTGCCACCGCTCTCTTGGTGCCACCAACCACCACCCACCCGCAATCGCGCCGTGACTTGCGTTGTTTCTCAACTGAATGCATTTGGAGTCGGGACTCGGAGTGAGTCGCTTAAGCTACACAGGTGTACGAGTATGCGTGTGGGGGTGTTCTATGGGTGTGCATGTGATCTAACCTAGGGCAATGCAAGTGATTCGGGTTCGGAGCTATCCTAGTGCCTAGTGCTGGCACTCGGGGCTCCAGGGGTTCTTCAGGTTGGCCAGACGCAGCTGCTCCAATGCGATCTCGTGGGCGCGGAAGTGCTCCCGCGTGGCCAGGTCGAGTTCGCTGGCGGATGTGTCGACCTTCTCGGATTGCAGGGGAGCAGCGGCAATGGGGGTTTGCCGCACCAGGAAGGGATTGGTGCTCTGCTCGGCGGATGGCTGGGGGGCACTGGGCTGACTGGTCTGGATGCGCAGGAAGAAACCGTTCTGCACCTGCTGCTGCTGGGTCACAATGCTGGGCTGCGGCTGGGCCTGCGTGGCCTGGTTGTTGATGATCTTGAACTGCTCGGCCTTGCGGAGGTACTCGGGAGCGGCGGTCTTCTCCGCGGTGGAGGGGGTCTTCTGCTGGAGGAGCTCCTGCTTTTCGCTCTTCAGACGCAGTTGATCCTCCTGCTCGATCTTGAGGCGCTCGGCCTCCAGCAGACGGGTCTCCTCCCGCAGACGGTCTGCCTCCCGCTGGCGCTCCGCCTCGGCCTCCTTCTCCTCCTGCCGGCGCAGTTCCAGTTCCAGCAGACGCTCCCTCTCTCGCTCCTTGTCCCGCTCCCGCTCCTCCAGGCGGATCATGTCGGCGATGTCGGCCACATGGTCCTCGGCCTGCAGCTTGGCCTGGCCCAGGAGCAGCAGGAGCTGCTCGCGGGCCATCTTCACCTCGGGCGTCTCCTGGACGGGCTGCGGACCCAGGGGCTCGGCAATGGCGCCCTTCACAATCGGCTGCGGGGCGAAGGGGGCGTTGGGCGTGGCGGGGATCAGGGGCTGCTGCTGCACCTCAATGGGCTGCCGCAGGATGGCCTCGTTGAACTGCTTCAGGTGTTCCTCGCGGGCACGTTTCACCTCTGGGGTTTCCTCAATGGGTTGGGGAGCCAAAGCCGGAGCTGGAGCCACAGGCTTTTGGTCTGGGAAGATGATGGCTTGGGGCTGAATGGGCGTCGTCTTCAGAACGGGCTCTTCGGGGATGGCGGGCTGACGGAGTAGGGCTTCGTTGTACAGCTTGAGGTGCTCCTCGCGAGCTCTTTTTACCTCTGGAGTCTCCTCAATGCCCTGGGGAGCCGCCTGTTGATCCGGGTAGCTGCTGGTCTTGAAAATGCCTTGGGGCTGGCCAATTGGCTGGCTCTCAAAGGTCGTGGTCGTGGTGCTCTTGATGATCGGCTGACTCGTAAATGGCTGCTGGATGCCAGGAACCGTCTTGAGGATGACCGTTTCCTGGGCTGGCTGGCGGAGCAGGGCCTCGTTGAACTGCTTGAGGTGCTCCTGGCGGGCCAGCTTCACCTCCGGAGTCTCCTCCACGGGCTGCGGAGCGGGTGGCGATGCCGTCTTGAGCAGCTGGGGGCTGTCCTGGCTGGGGGCGAACTGGCCGTAGGAGTGCGTCTGCGGGGCTTCGATGCGCTGGGCCACCTGGGGCGTTGATGTCTTCACCAGGACCGGCTCCCTGCTGACCAGGTACTCCGGGGACTGGCTAATCAGCTGCTGGGCCTGCTCGGCGCGCAGCACCTCCAGCCTGGCCTCGTTCCAGATGCGCAGCTGCTCGTCCCGGGCCCGCTGCACCTCCGGCGAGAGTCCGGGCACGGCGGCAAAGGCGGCGAACTTGACGATCTGCTCCAGCGGCTCGAGCTGGGCCAGCATGCTGGCCGTGGGCTGCTGACCCTGGGCCCGCAGCCGGTCCAGTTCCAGGCGCAGGGCCTGGTAGCGCTGCTCGCACCAGGCGCGGAACAAGGCCGTCTGCTGGCTCTCCTGCTCCGCGCCGGAGCGGACTAGGCTGGAGGTGGAGGTGGTGGCCAGATCCCGGAGGCCATTAAGGGGCTCCGGGTAGTTGTAGGGCAGCAGGCGCTCGGCGCCCGTGCCGTCGTAGTAGCGGACGTAGCCCTGGGCCAGGCCACTCACCACGGGGAACTGGCCCCGGGCCGGCGCATAGGCCACCAGCTGGGGATGGGGCTGCGTCCGGATCACGGAGAAGGCTCTGGCTGAGCCCAGGGCCAGCAGGCCGATGAGAAGGAGTCGCATTTCGGGTCGACTGGGTTGTTGGGTTCGCTGGTTGACTTCACTGGGTGGCGACTTGCAGGACTTCTGGGGCTCGGGTGCTCCAGGACTTCGCTGCAACTTCGACTACTGCTGCTGGAAGACTGTGGCGATGGTGGCCCTCGACCCGGGGCTTTTATACCCGCGTCCAGGCGAGTGGAAAAGAACCGCAAGTGGAAGCGGTTTGTGGAAGCGGTTGTGGATGTCCTTGAGCGGCCGGCTGGCCCAACAGGATGTGTCAATAAATATTCTGTTGCCCCAGGTCGCCGGGGTTCTTTATCTCGCCAATTAAGTGGCCCCCTTCGTCCCTGGACCTGGACAGGACCAGCCTTCGCCTGGCCGCTTCCGTTATGCTCCAAGGTCAAGCCCGGCTTTATTTTTAGCCCCGTCTGCCGGCAATTTATGGCCCTTGGCCGAATCCCTTCGGTCGAGTGAAGGGAGCCCAGCTCTGTGGCCCCATCGGTTCCATCGATTCCATCGATTCATCAGTGACACGCTCTATGGCCGGGGCCATTGCTCGAATTTGTCAAAGGGCTCAATGATCGCACTGCCTCCCTTCCTGCTTCCATCGCCCGGCTGCCGAATGTGACCAGCAGGAGTTGACTTGTATATTTAGACGCGGGCATTTTTGTACAGTCGCCGTCTGGTCGCGCCTGCAAAGTGCTGGCGGGGATTGGGGGCGGGGAAGGGGAAGAAGAAGGGGAAGGGTATGGCTTCAGCTGCCTTTTGCAACCGGTTTGCCGACTCAGTAAATTCAAGTTAATTCCAGCCGGCGCCGTTATATGGCCAATTCAAGGCGCTGGACGGAGGCAAATGTGCATTAAGGTTAAGCAATGTCGATCAGGCAAATGAAATCACTCCACACCGGCATTATGTGCCAGCACATTTCTGTGGTTTTCCAGCTGAAGGAACCTCAAATTACGAATCGGCGATCGGCGATCGGCGATTTAAATTAATTCGAAAACAATATAACATATATGCGAAAAGAGGCGCGATTGGAAGTAGAAAGAAGTGAACGATTCAACTTATCTCCTGGCGGAATTCGTTTATATATGTAGGGGTTTTCTGAACTGAGGGGACACACATCTGGTGCTGAATCACATCGGTTCGGTCAGTTCGGCAATTTGGAGATATCGCAGTTTAACCAGTTTTTTAAGGGGAATTCATCAGAGCTCAAACTTTAAGATTAAGTTTCGCAATATTATAATATTTGAATACCTTTCTTAAGATACATGAATCAAATTCTGGTGTATACTCATAGAAAAAATCCAGAATATCGGTGTCAAATCAAGAACAAACGGTGTCAAAAGTAGGGTAAATTTGAATTTTTTTGAATTCAATCCCAAAGTTCTACATTTGGGAATAAAAAAACAAAAAAGATAATAAATTGATTACTGGGATCTTAATATGTAGCTTATCCAATTATCCACAGACACTTACCCCCTAGTAAAATCATTTTAAGAACGAAAAGTTCTTTTTTTATATTACTAGTTTTTGTTTTTTTTGTCAAATTAATAGTTTTTAATAGAGTTTACTGTTTTTAATTATTCTGGTATTATTTACAAACACAATAAGCAGGGTCAAAGCAAAAATATCGTTTTTTCTGTGTATTAAAAATTACGAAATAATTTAAAATATTATTATCTAGTATGATCCGTTCTTATTCTGTACACTTTCGTCCTAAAAATTTTAAAAATTGTTTGGCCGATTTTCAAGTATGTACGTCCGTACTAAAATTATTTGTTCTACTTTTTTCTGGGTGTAGTTGCTATTTTATACAACACAAAAAACGATGGTTAATGGTTATCTCAATAACTAAAAACATTTAATTTAAACTCTCAAAAGTGAAAATGAGAACCAAAGTGATATATGTATACAAGATTACACAGACATTACGTTAAGCATATGGTGGTCTGATCGCATCAGAACAGAAGCTTATCTTGCGACTGCTGATTATTTTCTTCGTGATGGTAATTTCCAGTCGGTAAATAGCCACTCATTGATCACATGCTGGCCCAGTTACCTGCTCCGTTTGGTAGATTTTCACAAGAAATCACCTTGGCAATTTTGGAGGTTTTCAAATTTCGCACTCTGAGGTAATGGCCATACTTCCGAAGTCACACGTAAGCCCTGTCAGAAGGGGGCCCCACTTTCCCGAGCTGATACATTTCATAATACACACATGGTGATTCGAGTCTTGTTGCCAGGCGCAATGGAGGCCTCTATTATAGAGATCTTTCTTGAACTGACCACAGTCACGTCGCCCGTGTGACGTAGATCCGATGAGATGATGAAGCTTCTAAGATGATAATGCCCGTGATCGTCAGTCGATCATATGAGAGCACAACGAGAACTTTTTCTTTTTTCGGGGGTAAAGATCTTGGCGGGTGCGTCAGGAGCAATTGATTCTTTAATGATTTTGTTGTCCGCTCGATTCGATATCAATGAATGGAAACGGAGGCACGTCCGCACTAATTAAAGCAGCTCAAAGTGCTTACGGCTGGCTAGCCACGTTGTTGCTTATCTTATCTGCCGCACAGAGCGATTTGCATGTGAAACTCCGCCTAATGTGAATCGGTGGCGGATACGCAATCTGCGAGCGCCGCATTTATCAGGTGTTAATAGGCCGTTGATTAGCGCGTCCCGGTGTTCATTAAGATGTCTGAACATGCTGGGCCAACCCATCACGCCACAAAAGTACACAGGGAACAAATTTTACTTTTTAAAAAAATTGATAACATAAGAGTCCCTTTTAATGTATGTATAATTCCACCAAAGAATATTGCTGTAGAAGTTTCATGTTTTCTGTGTTTTTTGTCTTATCTTATTCGTGAATTCGTTATATATTTTTTTCCTGTGTATCATCTTGCCTTAGGTACGATTCTCCCTGCTTTTCCGGATCAGCTGTCGCCAGATCTTTAGTGAGTCAACAAATTCCAAGATCTCAAACACAGCTGCTTGGCACCGAAAAGCGAAGCAAAAGTTTATGGCCAACAAACGCACTTGAACCTCAGATCCGCCGAAATTTCCTAAATACCAAAATTCCAATACTCCAATATCAAACTCGGCGGTGTCTCTTTTCACGGGTTATTCGGTGCACGCCGGGTAAATCACGTGCGAATAGCGGCGAGGAAATAACCCAAGACGTCATTTCGGCTTCGTGCACATTTAAATTAATTTAACAGCGAAAACTCAATAACAAGCGACGATTGGCCAACTGAATGAACTACGTTTTTGCTATTTCGGTGTTTCTTTTAATCACTTACCAGCGTCAGCAAAAAATGTTTTTCTCCCAAAGCAAATATTTTGACGGTTCACAAGAAGGTAATGTAAAAAAAAAAAAAATAAATGAAAAATAAATCCCCGATCAAAATTGCTGACCAGATTATGGAGACCAAAGTGTAGCTGAAGCTTAGTTTTTTGGCAAAGTTATTCCTCATTATAAAAAATGTAATGGCAACTATTCAATTCCTAAACGTTTTTAAACTATCATCCATTACTCGACAGCAAAATAAAACGCCATACATAAATCTGGAAAATACCCAATTAAAACATCCAATCTGGAGCAGGAAAGTTTTCCTCATAATTTGATGCGGCATTCGTTGTGGAACCAACATCAAGGCCATTTATTTTCAAACCCCGACATTCTTTTTTTAAACTTTGGCATCCGATTCGGAGCACCGTCTTTGACGTCACATGGCCCCTCATAAAGAAACGAGTTTTTGGGAACTTCCAGCGCGTTGAGTTCCGTTTGAAGGGGCAAATAGATAGTAATTATGCGCGTAATGAAAACATCAATTAGAGCGCCAACGCACAACGCAATGACCTACACCTGGGCAGAACGGATGGGGCAACCCGGTCCTCCAGTAGGTGACCTCCTCGAAGGTGGTGCTTCTTTCAAGCACCTGAAGTGGAATTCGCAGCACTGTCAAGGCGGTGTTAAAGTATTCCCAATTGACAATTGTCTGATAAATTAGTTAGGCTTACTTACGTTAATTAATTAACATACAACGCAAGCAGAGCAAATAAACTTAAAAATACTCTTAAGCATTGCATTTAAAATGAAATAGAAAAATCTGCCATCGGGCAGTGGCCAGGGGTCACTCGACAAACAACTAGGGGTAATTATGTGGGCACAAACAACAGTCGATAAACCTCAGACGCCGACTACCGGCAATAAATTTGCATTAATAATTGAGGCCAGCTGCTGGCGATTTTGGGCGTTCTATCATCTACAGTTAAATTGGAATTGAGTTGTTTAATAGCCCCTCGATTACCGCCAACGAACAGTAGCCCCGCCGACTGACGGCTTTAAGCCGGGCTTAGCACTTAGCTACAAACAACGTCGATGCTGTTTCTCAAGTCTAAGCACGTGAGAAATGCGTAGAAAATATTTCAAGATTTATTTTTGTTACGCGTTGCAATTGTCACGCAAACAACTTCATTTTTCATGAAATAAACACTTTGTTTATGTTTTGCTTTGACCGCCTGTTAAATCAGTTCGTTCAATCTAATGGTTTAATGTTTGCTTTTCAAATTAATTGGCCTAATCGTGTTTCTGGGCCGTGACTTGTGGTTTTTAAAGCTTTTAATTTTTTTTTTTTGGGCCTTAAACCTGTGGAGAGACGTTGAAAAGTTTTAATAATGGACAAATGAATATTGTCACTTTTTTTATGTGTAGGAACAAGGAACAAGTATGGTAAACTACCAGTGAAAATTCTTTAACCGGTGTAAAATACGAAAGATAACATTACGCAAATATTTGCACCACAAAAATTTTAAAATTACTACTGTTACACTAAAATAAGTACGGTTTTTTTTAAAGCTATCAATAACCGCTTGGAAATTTTAAATGCAAGACTTGTATAGTTTCCTTACAACAATTTGCAGTAAGCAACACCACAACTGAATAGATGAACACAGTGCTCCAACAAACTATATGTAATCATTTTTGTGGTAAAGTCAACTGTTAGCAAAGTAATCGCTTATTATTTTGACTACAAACTTTTGCTGGAATATAAAAAAATTGTTTTAATTGTATGACGGATTAAAAAAATAAATAATTGTAGCCAATTAAAAAGAAAACTATATTGAAAAAATGTAAAAAAAAAATAAAAATTTCAAAATCTTATAAATAAAATTACTGGTGTTGTTTTTACTTGAATATACAAAAAATGTTTTAATTGTATGACGGATTAAAAAATAAATAATTGTAGCAAATTAAAAAGAAAACTATATTTGAAAAATGTTAATAAATAAAAATTACAAACTCTTATAGATAAAGGTATTGGTGTTGGACATAGGACATAAAAACAAATCACAGTGGACTGATTAATATACTTGTAGACTGCAATTATTTCACAATATCTAAGAAAGTCTTGAAATGAATCCGCGTTGATGAAAGCGAAAGTCAATTACCGAGAGCAAGTGAATCACGTGTCATGCGCCGAGGCTAAAACTGCACTGCCGAAAACTGTAAAACAAAACATCCGTCCGGCGATAATTGATGTGGGGTGAATATGACACTGTTAAGAGCAGCCCTCGGAGGCCGGTGAATGACCTGGGGATAATCAAAGTAAATATAAGTCAATTCCTGCCGAACCTCACTGACGCACTTTTGGTGAAAATTGTGAAATGAGGCCGCTAAAACTGTGGGCCGGCACCAGTTGCCGTAAAACTGTAAATTGGAACGCATGTCACAGAGCTTTGTTTAAAACATTTATTTTTCTGCATTTAATTTACCATTAGATTTAAACAATATTCAATCTTGTTAAGGGCAAAGGTGGTGGTGTCGGGCTGAGTTTGGGGTGGGGGGTGGTTGGTTTAGGGGTTCGGGGAATTGGAGCCAACTACTTCAATACTTAATTGTCTACGCTTTCCACTTAGGCATACGAAAGTTTTGCATTAATTACACACAGTAATTATAATAATAATAATCCTCATCTTTTTAATACATCATAATAATCAAATATATTATTTGTTCAAATGGAAATCAAGACGTACACTATATGCATATAGAGATATATCGATTTATGTAGAGACTCACGCGCACACACACACACATATCTATACAATTTGTAATGCTATTTGTAAATGTTTATAATCGTCTTCTATCCTCTATCATCTATCCTCTATCGGTTACCGGTTAAGTTTTTACACGACTTTTAACTTGAGGCGCCTGCTGGCTTTGTTTTTGTGGTTCTGTGTTAGTATTGTTGTTGTTTTTGGGCTTAACTGTAGGATGGCTTAAAACTATTTAACTTAAACATTGATTTGATTTCGCGTGAATCGTCTTGAGGTTATAAATTCCATGTTGTTGTGATTCGAACCGATCGTGGGATCTGCTTAACATTTCATAATCGCACTCACAAAAGCCAAATAATGTACAAAAATAGGATCCTCCAACGAATTCGCTAACGGTGTGATTACAAAAACTGTACATAATGGTATAGGGGCTGGGCAACAAACGTAAATCAAAGACACTTGCAGTGCAAATTGGATATTCGCCAACGAAATACTCTAATGGAGGGCCTTGTTCAACTTCGTCATCTTCGAGTATCGAGTATCGAGCATAGAGCATCGAGTATCGAGCATCGGGCATCGAGTATCGGGTAACAACAAACGAGATATAAAAATACGAGCAATCCCCTGGGCGGGAGCAGGAGCTAACTACATGGCTAGAGCTTTTCGAGAGGTGCCTACAGATGCAGTCGGGCCATCAGCTTTCACATGATCGGGTCGGGGCCTTGGCCCTCCAAGTCGGAGACCTGGCTCTGGTAGTGGAGCGCGTCCTGGTACGCCTTCTTCACAGCCTTCCGCTCCGCCGGCTTGCGCGACTCCACCAGCTTCTGCTGGTCCAGCTGCTTGTCGATCCCGAGGATGTCCAGCTTGTTGGCCGGCAGCCACTGCCAGGTGCGCTTCACGTCGAAGAAGAGCACCAGGAACACGATCTCGTCCAGGCAGTTCTTGCGCAGCGCCAGGACGTCGGTGGGCGGGGCGGGCAGCGGCACTCCGTTGTAGACGAACCCCTTGGGCGTCTTGGGGTCGAGGATGAGGGCAGGGTACCAGGGGTAGCCGCGGCACTTGGCCCACACCAGCTGCAGCGGCTCCAGCGTCGGCTTCTGGCCGGCCGAGTGGTGGTTGTGCCGCTCCGAGGAGACGCCCTCCTCGCCATGCTTGCTGCGATTGTTGTTCGTGGCCATGCTGCTGGCCACCGCCGTGGTGTTCCGCCTCGCCTTGATGCTGTTCACCAGCGGCGAGGCGTTGGGCGTGGCAGAGCGCAGCTTTCCCGCCCGCCGGAGCAGAGGCGGGGGCGTGGCCGTCGAACTGGTGGACTCGCTGAGGTTGCTGCGCCGCTTGCCGCGTCCGCGGGACGCCGCCAAAGAGGCGGCCCGTGCCATCGTCGTCGGTGTGGGTGTGCCACGCGGGCCCAGCTTTAGCGTCTTGTTCTGCCGCATACTCAGCGGCCGCTCCTCGTCCTCGTCGTCGTCGCTGGAGCTGCCTCCACTCCCCTCGCTGCTGCTGCTGATGGCCATGTTGCCGTTGTTGCCCGGCCCGTGGTTGAGACTCGCGTGCTGCAGGTCCATGGCGTCCGTGGTGCCCTCCTGCGACGTCGACTCCCTGCCCTCGCTGCGACTCCTGCCGCCGTCTCCGTCCGCATCCCCGTCCGCATCGCCGTCGCCGTCGCTCGCCTCGTCGCTGTCGAAGTCGGAGCAGCTGCCCGACATGCTGAAGTCGGAGCAGCTGCTGCACGGACTGCTCGACTGCGAGGGTGCCTCGTCGCTGTCGCTCACGTCGCGCTGGTTGTTGGCCCGATACACCCGGAAGCTGTCCGGAATGCGCTCGAAGGGCAGCGGGTCCGGCATGGGCAGCGCCTGACTGACGGCCACCGCCGGATTGGGCGACTTCTTTGGTGACATGGAGGCGCTGTGCCTCGCCTCCGGCAGCCGGCGATACCGACCCGGCCTCTTGGGCGACTTGACGCCCAGGCCCGCACTCAGCTTGCTGTTCATGGCGATGGCCGTGGAGGCCAAGCTGGCGTGGCCGGGAGCGGCTCCGGCCGACGACGACACTCCCGATGCTGCTCCCGACTCAGGCGCTCCACCGCCCCCGCCGCCGGCCACGCCCCCGCCACCGCTGCTGTTCTGCGTCAACGCAAAGCCGGAGGAGACCGTGGGCGGAGCAGTGGCCAGGACGTGGTTCGGCGTGCCCGTGGCACTTGAGGCGGCTGTGGCTGCCGTGGGGGCAGACGACGAGCTGCCGCTGGTGGACTGGGTGTTGGACGACTGCGAATTGTGGTGCTCCTCCTTCACAGGCGTTGTCAGTGGTTCCGAGGGTCGCTTCAGGGCAGCCTGGGACTTTCGCGTCAGCAATATGGCCGTTCTGGAAAGGGGATAGTCGTGTAAGTGTTTCGGAGCAACAGCATTATTTCAAACCTAAGGCTTTAATTTTACTAAAATTAGCTGCCATAGGAACAATCTAACAATTCAGCTGAAAATCATTATAGCTTCACTGTTTACAATCATATACGAATAAAAATCGAATTATAGTTATATTATAGAATATGTATTTGTTGCAATAGCTGCAAGGGTATAAAGACGTTGGCTTTATTTTCGTTGAATAAGAAATTAAATAACGCGATGAAGCTATCTTCGGCAATCAAAGGTTTAATTATCCTTGCAGTCAAGGAATGAATTCGAAATGATAAAAAAATATATTTCTGTAAAAGCAACTAAATTACACAGCTATTCTACATAGTCCTCCGATGGGCAAGATTTTTTATATGTACCTATATATGTGGCAGTTTCAGAAAATAGTCAATCGACTTTGATCACTTTAAGCCTCGTTTAATGCAAAAACCACCGAATTACATTCAAATAAAACAAAACAGAGAAAAGGAAACATCTTGACCCGATTTTTTTTTAATTTAGAAAGTTTCAAATTAACAGCTTTTAAACTGAGTCCGCAAACGGACATGGCTATAATAACTCGATTAGTCATTGCTGATCAAAAATATATATAATACACTTTTGAATAAAATTATATTACGCTCTGCAAAAGTATACAAGCGGTAGGGCCTGAATCCAAAACATCGCGTAATTAAAACTTACCTCCGATTGATGCCAACGGGAGAGCTACTGTTGTTGAGACTCTTGATTGGACTGCAGGGCGGAGTTTGCGTGGAGTTGAGCAAGTCTTTGGACCCGTTGTCCTCGCCCATCGAATCCTCGTCAGAGTCCTCCTCCTCATCCTCGTCGTCGTTGGCCAGTGCCATGTCAACCGCACTGCTGTTCAACCGTTTGCGCGTTCGTTTTTTCGAAGGCGAAGCACCCGCGGCATCCTCTTCTTCGCTTTGGGATTGGGTTGCGTGTGAGGAGTAGCGCTGAGGAAAGGGGGTACAAATTAGTTTAGAGGCGGGGGAATCGAGTTCAACACTCACTGCTGCGAATCTCGCCTTCTGCAGACTCTTGCGCATCCGCGTAATCTCCAGCCGGATCTGCTTGATCTTCTTGGTGCGATAGCCTGGGTTCTTGAGCACCTGCGACTTGTCGGCGAGGATGAGCAGCTTCTGGACGATGTCTTCGCTGGCCGGCGCCGCCAGCAGCAAGCGCAGCTCGTGCTCCACCTCCGCTTCCACGTGGTCGACGTGGGAGCGTTGCGATCGCTCCAGCAGCCCATCCCGCTGCATCTCCTTTCGCAGCTGGACAAATAGCGGCGCCGCCTGGTCGCGCATCCGGATGCCGGCGCGGTAGAACACCGTGTCCTTGTTGTTGTACGCCAGGCAGTTCTGGATCATCAGATCGAAGTCGGCCTCCAGCTGTTCCAGCGAGGTGTACTGGCACTCCTTCAGGCGCGTCCGCATCGTGCCCAGGTCCATGGGCTGCTTCACAATGTCCGTGTAGTCGGGCACCTCGCTGGTGTCCACCGGCTCGCGGAAGATCTCCATGCTGTCGCGCGCCTCCAGCGCGTCGAGCAGCTTCGACAGCGCCGCCTCCAGCGGATTGAGCTGCAGCATGACCACCTCCTCGGAGATCCGCACGAAGGCCACCTTCAGCTTCTCCCGCTTGCGCACCAGCTCGCACAGCAGGCGCGCCCGCTCCAGGTCCTGGCGCAGGCACTGCCAGTACTTGAGCTGCCGGTACAGCTCGCCCGTGTCCGGCGACCCTTCGATGCCGTTGCGCTGGATCACGCCGTGGTTGTTGCCCTGGCTCTGGAGGCGGCGCAGCAAGGGCACACCGTTGCGGTAGTGCCGCTTGAGCGTCCAGTAGGCGATGATGCGGTCGAGGAACTCCTTCTTGCGCTGCATCGTCACCATGGTGGCGATCTCCTGCACACGGTCCGGCGGAATAGTGGGGATCAGCACCACGGGCGCCGTGGAGCGCTTCTTGGCCAGGGCCTTGCGCGCCTCCCGCATCTTGTGCCGCGTGTCCTCGAAGTCCGGCACGTTCATCTTCAGCTTGGCGTCCGCCGGCGTGTGGGCGTGGCAGTAGGCGAACTTCTGGACGTGCATGGACGAGTCGTTGTGGCCGTCCTTGACCGTGTCCATGGTCATGTAGAGGCCCGCCTGCTGGGCGCAGGTGACGTGGAAGGCGGCGTAGCAGCTGTTCCGGTGGCACTGAATGCAGGCTCCCAGGCCCTTCTCCTTGCAGACGTAGCAGGTGAGTCGCCAGCGGGCAGGGGGAATGGTCTCGATTGAATCTAGCGGAGGAACGGAAATGAAGTGGAATCATTAGTGGATTGCCAATGGATTGGGGGATTGGGGGAGCGAAAAAAGTACGCACCTATGGGTTCCAGGAAGACGGTGTTGGCGAACCGCACCTCCGGTATCCACAGCGCACACACCACGTGCGCCCACTGGCCGTGGTCCGTCTGCTTGAAGGCTCCGCCGGCATTGGGACAGAGGACGCAGTTGACGGGCTTGCTGGGCGACTGCAGGCAGCGCCGGCACAGCCACTGGCCCTCCGGGATGTAGGGCACCCCGTAGCAGTCCTGGTGCACCGCCAGGTTGCACATGTCGCAGAAGAGTATCACGTTGGTGTTCTGGCACTCGCCGTCCAGACAAATGCAGCACACGGCGTCGTCGTCGACCTCCACGCCCGTGGGCGTGCCGTTGGCCGCCGCCTGGAAGTGCGACTCCTTCTCCAGCCGGTCCATCAGCAGCTCCATGGTGTCGATGCCCACGGCGTTCAGGCCCATCCGCTGGCGCTCCTCGTTCATGTGCTCCAGCCAGGCGGAGTCCTCCTCGTCCACGTCGTACTCCACCTCGCCGTCCAGCTCCTCCAGCGACTTCTCGATGAAGCGGTAGTAGGCCAGGGGCCGCGGCGGAGCGTCAGGCACTCGGTAGTCCGGAATCTCGGCCACCCTGGCCACTGGCACCTGGACGCGCGCCCACGGCGCATTCTCCTCCAGCGGCGGAGCGTCGGCGTTCAGGATGCACCCCCTGGTCACTAGGGCGGCAAACTCCTCGTCCTCCACGAGCGGCAGGGCGTCGTCGATGCCCAGGCGCACGCTCTTGCCGTCCAGGTTGAACGTCACCGTGGCCTCCTCCTCGTTGTAGGCCACCAGGGACTCGGGATTGGCGTACTGCCGGACGGTTCCTCCGCCCGCCCCAGTGGTCGCGCCGCCCATACCGGCCGAGGAGCAGCCGTTCCTGGCTTCCGAGCCAGCTGCTCCGGGCGTAGGGTGCTCCTTGAGCGGACGAGGCGTCGAGTGGTGGCCGCCGGAGCGGGAGCGCGCCTTCTTGCGGCTGGGAGTCAGCACGGGCGTGAGCGGCTGCGGGTTGTCATGGTCGTACTTCATCAGATGGTACTGCAGGCCCATGATGGTCTTGTAGCTGCGGTCGCATCCGCGGACGGGACAGGCGAACGGCGGCTGGGACTGCTGGCTCTTCACGCCCTTGCAGTACTCCACTGCGTCGAAGTCGAGGCCCATGGTCTGATCTGCGGCGCGATCTGGGGATCTGCTGCAGCTGGCTTCTCGGGGATTGGCGGTTCGCGGGTCGCGGATCGCAGATCGCGGATCGCGGGCACTGTGTCTACTCCGCGGCACGGGTGCGCATACGTATGTGCATCTCACGGTGGTCGTCGCAGAGCGCGCGGTTTTGGCTGTCCACCGTTCCTGGTCGATTTTCGTTGGCTTGTTGCAAATTTTTTAACAAATGTGCTGGCGATGGGCAATCTGGTCAGCTCGCCATGGCGATACTATCGGCGGCGGGGATTGTGCAGCACTGGAGGGGTGGCTAATCAAAATACACCAAGTTTGGCTTGAAATAAATTATTAAACAAATTAAATTAATTCATTTTGCTCAAATCATTTGTGTTCGGG